>NW_024370374.1:6827259-7125129 GCF_014805655.1 Passer montanus | reverse complement strand
GCCGCGCTCGACGCCGCGGTCCCGCCGCTCCCGGCCCCGCTCGCCGCCTCCTCCCGCCGCTCCCGGCGCGCTCCGCGGCCCCGCATAAATCAGTGCGGCGCCCACAATGCACCGCGCGGGGCGGCGCGGCCGCTCCTGCCCCGCTCCCCGCCGCGGGGGACCCGAGTTCGAGACCCGCTCGGTGCCGCCTGCCCTGTGAGCGATACCGCCGCCCACGCTGCCCGCCCCGGGGGAAAGCACGGGAGAGCCACAGCGGAGCCCCGGCGCTCGCTGAGCGACTGGGAACAGGGCAGGGCAGGGCTGGAGTGGCCCCGCAGTCGCAGCCCGGGCTGGGCCTGCGTGTGGCGAGGCCGCAGCCCCAGCCCGGCCCCAGCGCCTCGGCGAGCCCAGAGGCTGGAGCTGCTCTGGGCGCCTCGGTTCGGAAGGGCACTGAGGGGCTGGAGCGAGTCCAGAGCAGGGAATGGAGCTGGGGGAGGATCTAAAGCACCAGGAGGGGCTGAGGGAGCTGGAGGGGCTCAGCCTGCACAAAAGCGGTGGACATTCTCACTCCATACAGCTCCCTGAGAGGAGGTTGTGGCCAAGTTGGTCTCTTTTCCCAGACGAGTGACAGGACAAGAGGGCATAGTCTTGAGCTTCTATGGGATGCTTAGGATGGACATTAGGAAGAATTTTCTCCCAGAAAGGGAGATCAGACGTTGGAATGAGCTCCCAGGCAGGTGCTGGAGTCACCATCCCTGGATGTGCTGAAGGAAAGACTGGATGTGGCACTCACTGCCCTGTCCTGGTTGACACCGTGGTGTTTGGTCATTGACTGGACTCAATGACCCCAGAGGTCTTTTCCAAACTAACCCATCCTGTGATTCTCTGGAGCAGAGCTGCCAGGTCCCCAGCACAGCAAGGGCCAACTTCTCTGACATAGCCTGCTCTCCACAGGAAACTGGGTTTGGCTACGTTGACTATTATTTTTCCAAAACACCATAGAAATATTTTTCCACTTGCATTTCTCTAGCTTTTTCTCTCTTTCTGGAGCCTTCACCGTGCCCGTGAGTTGAAAGTTGAAGCCTGCCAGGCAAAGCTTAGAAAACTCTTTTGTCTCTTCACATTTGTGCTACCACCCTCAATAAAGTATCTGCATTTTGGACCTTATTGTTGCTTTTACACTGGAAAGCTCTAAAAGGCATCAAGGGCCAGTTAGGCAGACAGAGGCAAGTCATGCCAAAAAGTGGCAATCCCTGCACAGAAGGTTTTGCAGATTTGTGGCTGGATTATGTGGATTCATTTGTAAACACTACGTCAACACCTAGCACTGGATAGAAGGGATCACTAATGAGTCAATCTTCCTTTTCCACATCTGAAATTCTTTAGAAGTTTACTACACTGTGCGCTTTCCCTTTGGTATTTGAGCCTTTAGAGTGAATTCAAGACACATTTTTTAAGTTTTCCCTGTACAGCCATGAGGTCTAGGTTACTTTTTTGTTTTCCCTCCTGAAGTTTCTAATGTGATCCTATCATTCTGGGAACTGGAACTTTGAGGAAAAAGTCAGATATGATGAGGCACATTCAAGTCATGAGTTCTGCCAAAAGCATATCAGCACAGATTTAATACTGAATGTCTGAATAACTGAGGTCTAACTTTTCAATGTAGGAAGAGTAGCAAAAAGATTCCAAAATGAGCTGTTATGAATTAACCTGTACATGGGTAAATGCTTTTATTTATAAGCTTTGATCCAGATTTTCAGTGGATGAAGAAGACTTCAGGCTAAGCAGCTGCCAAGGGCAGCATCTTCAAAATAGGAATAATAGCTCCAGGAATAGCAAAACAAGGCTGGAAAATAAAGGGGAGTTCATGGCTGTGTGAACAAACACCATTCCACTTCAGCTCATCACACATAAAAAATGAAAATTAATGTTAGTAGAAAGACTGATTTGATTTGTGTTTAACATGTGAGTCAAATGGAGACTTTGTGGATGAAAGGGCAAAAGGTTAAAGACTGTAATGGGCACGGAGTTGATAATCTCTCTCAAACTGGACACTGCAATATATCCAGTCAGATTAACTGATCTCAGAGCCAGGTCATGTGGCATAAATTAATGAACCTCAGTATACATGTAGATCCTAAAACATGGAATAACATTTTCCCTCAGCCTGGGATGCCTTGGAACATGTGCTTTTCTTTTGAAACTAAGTTTTGTTTTGTCCTTATATAGTTAAAACCAAAAAATGAAGATTTCTACCATACTATAATCCTGCTTCATTATGAAAGCAAAGACCCTGGCACGCAGTCCTGAATTGAGAGTAAAAATGGATGAACTCTGTGTAATTTTCATTTTGCCCAGTTTGTTAACAAGACACAGACACTCACATTCAGCTTGCTCATCTCTTCATATCCGTGTTTGGATTTCCCATCTGAGAGGCAGGAGGTTTTAGCTGCAGACCCTCCTCAGCCTCAAGGAGTTGTCACCTTTATCTCTGTCACCTTCAAATCACTCTGTACACAAGTTTCAGAGGAGGGTGGAAATGCCAGTGGTTAGGCACTTTCTTGAGAAATGGGTTTCAGCCTCAGGTGGGAACAGAGTTCCCACAGCATATAAATGTCTGCTACATGAGAAGGAGGCACTGTAAAGAGCCAGGTAAACATTTATTCATGCCCAAAAGGATGGCTTAGTCCAGGAGGGAACCTACATCCAGAATATCCTAGCTAAGGAATATGCCTCCCGTGTGTCATACTGCAAATACCTTCCTTAGGCACCACACTGTGAATGCCACACCGAGCCCAGACTGTGGACACAGCAGAGTTTCTTAGGTGCCCCAAAAATATTTGAAAGGCCTGACTTTAAAGCTGATTGTTACTCCCATGTGCATTCCACCAAAGCTGCTACCAGATCAGTGGGGAAGGCCGCGACTTGAAATTCTGGAGAAAAAAGTGAATAACCAGACCTTTGCATAATGCTCCGTGCACGAAATACACATGGAATGATAAAGTCAGAAATCCCAGGCTCTGTAAATACCAAAGTATTTCTCAGTCCTATTTACTTTGTAGTACAAGGAAAACAGTTTCTTTTTCTTCTTTCTCCTGGGCATGTAACCCAGGACATACCATCCGACATGAAGAGCACCAGCAGCTCAGATCTTTTTAATTAAATGAGTGTGATGTCTCTTTTGTAAGTTCAGCAAGAGGTCTGGCTCCCTGTCCATGTCATTGACTGAGATGTAACACTTGTGGATGTGTCTGCAAAGAGCCCCACATGCATCAGCTGACAGCAAAGCAATCAGTCCAGAGACCCAGGTTAAATCTCTCTCCACTCTTTACACCTCAAAAACCACACACTGAAATTCAAACAACGGCTGTTAAAAACGGGGCGGGGGGTGGGGGGAGGAAGGTTTCCTTTCCTGTCACATGATAGATTAGATCCTAATGTTTACCCAAGCTCAGCAAGGCGGGCAGCTCTTCCTGGCAGCCCGTGCTCGGGCCGGGGCCGCGCTGCCCGCGGCTCTCAGGACAAACACCTGCTGCCCGCCGGGGGCTTCACGCTTCGTTCGTGCCCAAATTCCCTTCGTGAGCCTCGGAGCCACCCCACGCTAGCACAAAACCTCTGCTGAAAATAGTCCAAGATCGCCTACGCAGTCTTTTTTTCCCCTCCCGAGTCGAGCTGATGGTACCTTATTTAATCCTTGTCCTTTACAGACGACTTAGTGACTTAGCAGCAAAGGGCATTCTGAACACATTTCAGGCATTTCATACCGAAATGAATAGATGCAAGAACAGGATTTTTGCCAGCAGCACTGATTATCCTTTTGTCAGTAGATAGACGTGACCTGGACCATTCTGTTGCCATACAAAAAAAGTCTCCAGAGGTTGCTAGACAGAGGAGACACTTTGCCTGAGGGAGAAGGAATGAGAGGGAAGAGGCTGGAAGGTGGCCTGTGGAGAAGAGGACAGAGGTAATTAATGGTTATGCCCATGTATAAAGATAAGTGCACCAGTAAATGTGTCAGCCCTTGGGCAATGCAAGCCACGACTTGTACAAACCCCGACACAGCACAGTCCTTTACATTGACATTTTATTTATACCATGTGGGTCTACGCGGATCTGTGCCGGATTCAGGCAGGTGTAAATCAAAAGGGAATTGGCTGCTCTGAAACTGAAGAGGGATTTTGAACTGGACTTAGGAAGAAAAGTCTCTACAAAGCAACTGGAGACCTGGAGAGGACTCTTAAAAGAACAGATGAACTCACACAATTTATTTTAGTGGGAATTATACCTATGTCAAGACCATAAATGTTTTTCAAATATAGCTGTCACTCCTGCAACCAAAACCACGCATTCTCACTCAAGTACAAACCTGCTGAACTCAAAAGGGCTTTCAGCTTAGTTTCAGCTTCAGTTGTGCAATTTGCAGTACAGAATTATTGCACCTGCTGTCTTTTCTGTATGGATTTACAGCAGTAGAAATCCCCTTGAGCTAGAAAGTATTTCTAAAGCCAAGTGTCATTTATTTCAATCAGAAATTAAATACACCCCTAATATCCAATTCAAACATAGTACATTCCCTCAGTGTAGACTGATTTCAGCACGTCTTCAGATAGTTTATAGCTATAATGAAAGGTATCGAGCTAAAAGTGCATTCAGTTGCAAGTTCAGGGCAATAGAGGTGCACATTATTTAGTTAAACATTTTTAAAATGATAACGTTTTTTGGAAAAGCCATATTCATGTGATGTAGCTGTGAATAATATTGGAAGAAGAAACTGAAGGATTCAGAACCAGCTGTGATAATGCAGCTCCTGCCTAACTAGAACAGGTCTGGATACATTCCACCTGGCTGACCACCTACAGCATGAACCCATTTACCCTGGCTTGCCTCTGTAATCAGTGGAGCGAGAGAGCCACTCCATGGGAGGAGTGATTCAGAGCTTTGGTGTGGTCCATGAATCACCTGCTCCAGGTGCCTGTCTGTTCCCATTGGCTCCAGAGGGAGCCCAGGGCAGCTGGACTCTTGCCGTGGGAGCTGTGCTCGGATGTCTAAAGCAGCATGAGATGAATCTGGGTGTTGGATACGTGTGGGATCAACACAGCTTGTTGCTGTAGGAAAGCAAGGGAAATGGATGTGGTTGTCCACAGAAATGAGCAGGGCTGTTCCTGGCTTCATTGCTGCAGATTTAGCAGCCCACGGTTTGTCTGTCTCAGTAATTTTAACTGGTCTGCAATTCAATTACTGTATTTGCAAGACTGAAGCCTAGAGCTTCAGAGCCATGGCAGCCTCTCAGGGTAGAGAATCATAGAAACACAGAATGGTTTGGGTCAGAAGGGACCTTAAAGATGATCCAGTTCCAACCCCCTGCCATGGGCAGGGACACCTTCCACCATCCCAGGCTGCTCCAAGCCTTGTCCAGCCTGGTCTTGAACACCTCCAGGGGTGGGGAGTCCATAACCTCTCTGGGCAACCCATGGCAGTGCCTTATCACCAATTTATTTCTTATATCTAACTTAAACCCACCCTCCTCCAGTGGCCATTCCCCCTTGCCGCTCCATGCCCTTGCCCAAAGTCCCTCTCCATCTCCCTTGAAGGCCTTTTAGGTACTGTAAGGGGCTCTAAGGTCTCCCCAGAGCCTTTTCTTCTCCAGGCTGAGCAGTCCCAAATCCCTCAGCCTGTCTTCATTCCAGGAGAAAGAATGCTGTTATTTTTATTCCAAACCCCCTGTATACAGACAGGTCGATTGCAGAATGAAGTCTACAGACACTGAGCCTCTCTCCTCTCCTCTCCTCTCCTCTCCTCTCCTCTCCTCTCCTCTCTCTCCTCTCCTCTCCTCTCCTCTCCTCTCCTCTCCTCTCCTCTTGTTCTACCTGGATCACTTCAATATTGAGGCTTCAGCTTTTAGAATGTTTTGAGACCTGGTAAGAGAAAAAATAAAAAGATTGTATTCTTTTAATAATATATTTAATAACTTTATAAATAGTCCAACTACAGGAAAACAAAAAGGATTTGCATGTGAAGTAACATTTCTGTTCCTGTAAATCAGTATTTGGAGGAAAAAAAAGGAATTATTTTTCTGCTTTTTCTGTTATGCAAAGGCTCTTGCTGTTTCAAGTGGCTTTGGAGTAGGCACTAAGTAAAGTGGATCACAATTTCTATGTCCTCTACTATTAGTCCTTCATGCTGTAGTAAAGTAGATAAAAGCATTTGAAAAAATAAAGAGACCTCAAATAGTACTTAAGTCTATTTTTAATCCTTACCTGACGAGATTTCAAGTGATAACATACCTTTCATTACATGCACATTGCCTGCACGAAATTGTTTGCAGCAATCACCACTTTCATTATTCAGATGCACACTGAATTGAAGCATTAACTCTTGTGTGTGAAGATAATGTTGGAAAGGTATTAGTTCCAAATCATATGTGTGTGACAAGGCTGAAGGATTTTTTGTGCAACCAGCTTCAGCTTACAGGCAAATGAAAATGTAAATAACACTTTCAGTGAATCACCAGTTTATGCATGAGTTAAAATGTTTATTTTCACCATTTTAGAACTCCCCACTGTCTTCACAGTATTTACTGGGAATATTAATTTGCTAAAATGAATTGGCTGAGATGGTGACTGAAAAGCAAGATGGACTCAAAATGAAGTCATAAAGCAAACTACAACAGATAAAGATTATAAAAACTGTGGACACTTGCAATGGCAACAGTGTGTTTGGCAAAAAACCATTTCCAGTTTCAAGTTGAGCCTAAGGCTCATATCAAACTGTTTGCCAATAATGGTGTATTAAACTGCTGTAAAAGTTCAGTTCCCAATATTACTTCTTGTTCTGACTAGTAGCAATTGTACCTAGACAACCAGGTGATTTCAGACTAAATCTCACCTTTGACATTTGGAGAAGAAGGTTACTAGGTCAGGATGTGACACAGAAAATGAGTATAGGTACAAGCCAGCTAATGGCAACCATTCAGACCACCTACCGGCAGCCTAAAGCAGCAGAGTGACATTTAAAAGCAATCAGAGTCAGAAGAAAACCTTCAGGGAAAACAGACAATACTTCAGAAAAAGCAGCTCTACATTCGCCAGAGGAAAAAAAACCCAGGACCTTTGGGAATAGTGCTCAAGCCGACTTGAAACAAATATCAAGAAAAATAATGGAAATATAGAAATTGGGGCTTCCTTTTAAGTAAATTCCTTTCCCACTTGCTTCTATATTGGCCTGTCCTTATCCAGTATTATCCCTGTGTTGTGAGTGGTCTCAGCTTTTGAAGAAAACACCATAACTTTAAGCAAATTCCCTGCAAATCCATAAACCCAGAGCACACAGCACATGGACTGGGTGAGGTGCTGTGGAGAGGAGATCCCCACGGAGAAGGCAAGATCCTCTCTAATGCCAACAGGAGCAGGAGCTGCCTTTGCACTGCCTTGCTCATATGGGTTATCCCTACTGCTGGACTCACAGTGCCCTAAAGTAAGGGAGTTTTAGGATTTCTGTCTGAAATTTTAATTTTTGTTCTGCCATGATATCCTAGTTTTGAGATTAACGGTTTAAAGATGCTTAAGTCCTTACAGAACCATCTGTTATTTTAATGATGAATAAAAGCACAGTGAAGCCTTGCATCCCTTCTTGGCTGGCAGAGTGTCTGATACTAATCTGGCCCAATTTACCTTCCCTCCACACAGAAACATCATCTGTAAAATTTATGGTCAGCTCATATACTGCCTCCTCCAGCTGGAGTCAGGCTTTGTGTGTGCAGTTTGTGCTGCTCAACCCATCCCCATGGGTCACTCTGAGTTCAGGCTCCTTACAGGAATGTCTTTATCTGCACCTGAGGTTTCATCCACTGTGTCCTCAGCTGCCATTGAGGTCTCCACGTGTTTTTGACTCAGCTCCCAACAAAAGGTTTGTCCCTGCCTTGTGTGAGATAACACTCTTAGTCACTGTAGTGTTCCTTTCCCCTTTTTCTGTTTGCCTGAATGCTTTGTTCCTTTGCACAGAGGTATTTACACAGCTTTTGTCAAATTACAATTAATTAAGGCTGGCTGTTACTAAATAAAAAGTCATTTACTATCTAGCTGCTGCAGGTAAGGTGACATGATGTGTAACAGAAAAAAAAACAAAAGACAAGAAAAAGCTCTGAAAGGTTGTCCTCTCCCTGCTCTTGGTTAGGAATCATCATTTCTAGGAAGGTGGACAGCAGCTGAACAAACCTTGTCGTTGTCTTACACTAATCCTAAACAAAGTGAGAATAACATGTGTAAGATATAAAAGGGAATAACTCAGAAGAAACCAGCAGCCCTGATATTATTCATCTGTACCATGACAAGCAGGGAAACTGATTTATTTTGAAGCTAAATTCCCTGTTCTCCTGAACACAGTTCATATTAAAGACCCTTTGACCACAGCATCTGTTTGCATTGTAATCCACATCTAAAAGAGTCAACAGAAATATTGACTCATAGCTGGTTCTAGCTTAGGCCTGCGAGTTAAGCTCCCACAACACACTTAAGCTTTTGCACAAAGAGCTACAAGAACACTCCTCACCTTTTCCTTTCGTGTTACAATCAATCATCCAGCACTCCAAACAAAGGTCAGGTCCTCCCTCAAATGCAAAAAATACCTTCCCTTTGTCTCTCAAACAACTTTAAATAACAATGCCTAAAACTTCCAGGAATCATTAGCATTTATTTATGCACAAATGGGAAATAATAAGTCTAGCCAAGGTGAGATTAATCTGGCAGTTTCAGCCTGGTGAAATGCCTGTCCTCACCACAAAAGCCATCGAGGAACTTGGCACTAACTTGCTCTTTGTACTTTTTACCTGTGAAACCAAAGACTGAAGTGGCAGGGACTCAGCTGCCTGGCACTGGAAAAACACAAGCAGAACTCCTTTTACTCTGGCCATGTAAAATTTCTAAATTTTTTTCTCTTAGATAATTTCCTTAGTGCTTGCAGCTGCTGCCTGCAAAAGCAGAAGCAACAGGGAAGAGTACAGAAGCTTAATTTCAGCATCATGGGTTTTGTATTGACTCAAAACACTAGACTGAAGGAAAATGCTGAAAATCATAGAAACTGCTCGAGTGTACACCAGGATTTAAGCCAATTCTTGCATTTAAACCTGTAAGAATAACATAATGGCTCAAAATCACTCCTGCTCTGGCTGACCCTGGAGATGCAGCAGATGACTCTGGATTTGTACTTTTTGTTAATGACTTGGTCCAGAAATACCACCTTTGTTTCTACCAGAATTAGGCTGCTCTTGGAGATTGCCACAGGGATATATTTCCTTACAGATGCAGTACAGAGCATATAAGGGACAGACAGAAGTTGGAGAAGGAGTATTGAGAAATAGCCCTGTCAAGAAAGTCTTGTTTTCCAGATTATATCAAATAACTTCACTGAGGGGGGGTGTGTGTGTGTATGCATATGGAAACACATACTATACACACACAAATATGTGGATACACACACACACAAGCACATCAGGATTTGGGCGACACGTAATTTTCACATCCAATACTTTCTTTCTCTCCTATAATTAAATGTGCAGTTTTCTTTCACCAAAATAACATGGCACCAGTTTGATTTTAATATATCTTTAAGCCATGTACAAACAGTGAGGTTCTTTGCATGAACGTTCAGCATTTAGCTGCCACATGCCCATGGATATTCAGCAAATAAAGGAATATGAAGGCATAAGTGATACAACCAATAATTCTGCAGTACCAGATTTTTGCTGTAAACAGAATAATCAAATTTTATGCCAACAAAGACAGTGATAATTTAAATTTTTATCTGTCAAATCCAATAATGCTTTGCTGGATTGGGTTGTTTTATCCTGTCAAGGTCAGAATGTTTAGCAACAGCTAACGGGGATGGTTCCTGGCTCCCAGTTTTCAAAGCTCATGGAGATAGCATGTCTCAGTTACAGCCAAAATGCTGCAGAAAAGCCTCTGTATCCAGACACCGGCTAAGTCATAGCAAGTGCACAAAGGAAGGGTTTTTCAGCTTCCAGGGTTCACTTTGGTTGCATGATTTAGAGGCTTTTTTTGTCTGCCTTTAATAATGCCACCTTTGTAGTACAAAAATACACGACTGGGAGAAGCTGGCAGCTCCCTCTGGCCTGCAGCTCCCCCATTCCTTCTCTTTGCATGGGGAAAAAATCCCCAATAACCAAACCAGGAAGCTGCCCCTGCTGCTGTGACATCTGACGTGATAATGCTGCAGAACCAGGCTACTCCCTGACCTGCTTACAGGCACCATGGCAATTCCATCCATGCCCATTTTTCCCTAGCTGAGGGTGTTGTGTCCTGTTTGAATGCATGAAAAACCACTGGAACACGCTGTCTGAATAACCAGGGGTGATTCAAGAACTGTCAGAGTCCTCTTCAAACCACCAAGAAAATGAGGGTTTGTCCTCCCTCAGGCCTGAGTGTTGGAATTATTCAGCATTTAATGATGAGTTGGGGGATGAGTTTGTGGGAATGAGATAAGGGATGAAAGTAACCTTCTAAAGGAGAAAATAGGACAAGCCTATGGGGCACTCCAAGTACTCTTTAAATAAAAGAAACTGGGATCTGATTTCTCTGTAATTCCTTCTCTAATTCCTCTGAATTAGCCCGTGGGAACTTCTCAGCCCTCACAAAACAAATTGAGCTCCCCACAAGTCAGACCCGAGGAGCAGACATCAGACTTGCTGGTGAGGCCCCTTCTGGCAGAAGACCTACCTCAAGCCTATTTGAATCACCCATTAGTAAAGAAATCATCTTCAAAAAAAAGTCAGCTCAACCTAAATTCCATCAGCCCTGAAAGTAATAAGCCATAAACCAGTGAAAATACTAATCTAGGAAATAGACAAACATTGTGTGTAAAGCAAACTCTGGATTTTCAAAGGTGTTTGTTGACATTACATTTGGTTAAGTAGCTATGTGATGGCACTTTCCCTGAGACTGTTGGTCTAGACACCTCTGTAAACCTTAATTCACAGGAGTCAAATCTGCCTTTGGCTGACAAGCTGCAAAATGATCTGGTCCTTTCACACCACTCAGCATCTTACCCAGTGGAAGTGATTAGGGAAGAATCAGGAATTTCTAGAGCTGAGGATTTCCATCTCTGATGAGGATTCCCACCTCCATTCCCACTTAAGGCAAATTAGGTGGAAGGAGGAGCTATTCCTTGGGAGAAAATGATGATCAGGGTACCTTATGCCATGTTCCAGCTGCTTTTAGTTACCCCCAGAGGCTGGAGGGGGCACAGTTCCATATCCTGAGGAGCCCAGGGATTGTTTGGAACCTTGGCTAAGCACCTTTATTCCCCAGCATATTTATTTACTGGATGCAGGGTGGGGAAAAAAAGGGTCCCACCCACAGAATTACTGTTACAATCAAAGGCCAGGGTGTGGGGTTGCCTCTTGCTCAGCTCTGATGTGAAAATAAAGGGTTTAAATTCTTCCTTAGCCACTGAGTCATGTGAGAAAAAGTTCAGTCAGTCAGGGGCTGGAGACCTTTAACCATGACATTTCAGGAATTAAGGGAAAAGAATACTGCATGAGGTGAAGTGCCTTATAAACACAGTCCTCTAAAAGACAGTTCAACATTTAATACCCCTGAAAATTCACAGGCCAGATGTGGAATTTGACATTCTGATTTAAAGATTCAGACATAAGTTTTTTCACATGAAGATGGTTTTTTGGTTTTTTTTCTTCTTTTTTGTAAAAAGTAGAACATGGTTTACAGAAAATTGGATGAGCAGGTCCACAGTGAATAACTTAATGAGGTGCTGTGTAACAGAGCTGCACGGAGCCGTTAGCTAGAAATGTGCACTTTGCTGGCTTTAGCTCTAATTAGTTTTAATTCATCTGCATATATATTAGCTGCTTCATGCACAAACATGCAGTGACACGCACAAGCTGGAGCTTTAACATTCCGGCTGGAAACAGAAATGGAAGCACCATATGCTAAACCGGTGCTGAGGACAAAATTTAAAAAAATACATATTTTTTAATATTTAGCCCTGCTCTCTCTGGAACCCTGCTCTCTCATGTCTTGTTGCAGGGAGAAGTGGAGCTGAGAGAATTCCTCAAGAAGTTTCATTTCCATTCCTGCCCTCGGATATTGGATTCCTGACATGGTCGGAGTGGAGAGTGCAGCAAATCCCAGAATTAGTGAGAGCTCCCCAGCATGTGGGCTGGCCGGAGGCAGCGTGCTGCAGCCATGCCCCTGGACTGCCTGCACTCGCATTGCCATGGCAACCCTGGCTTTGGGGGGAATTCAGGCTATCCCGGCTTTCCCACGTTAGGGATTTCACAGCCAAGAAGCTGTGAATAAATTCTGCTTACGCTGAGCAGAACATAAATTAAACAATGTGCGATGTGAGGCACAGACCAGTGCTGCACCCTTTTAATTCACATTTTCTCGGCAATTTCTGTTCAAAATTTGGCAATATGCCTGGCAGCGACAGAAAGCACCTCTCAGGAGATGACTGGGAGGGAAACAAAGATAAGATTTAGCTCGGTTGTTCACATACAGACATTAATGGCAAGAACAGTTTTATAGTTTCATTTTTATGTCAAACCTTTCTCACACTTTATATGCTCACTGTCAATAAAATCTAGTACCAGGTTTGCATACAGAAATCACCAGCTTCTGTAAAGAAATTTAAACTTTGTACTTCCCTCTTGCCACAGGTGGTGTGTATGCTTGCAGAAAAGCTGCTACAACCCTTTTAGAAGTTAGATAAATAAAAATAAAAATAATAAAAATAAAAATAAAAATTCACAATAAAAACTGCTCAGATTAAATTCTGCAAATAATTTTTTACAAGTTAATATTCCTGCTGCGATCTGGGATTAATGGGATTAGCAGAATTAAGAAAAAGAGAAGAAATAATATTAGAAATTGTGAGGATTTTTAATGGCTAGATGGTTGCTTTCTGTAGAAATTCTCCAAAGCCAGGCTCACCTGTAAATGAAACCTACAGAAAATCCCATGTGGATGTTTTTTATATCTCCCATGACAATGATCCAGTTTTATGTCTGTGCAACTTCACGCAGCACCAGCGCCTGCTCTGAAGGATTGAACATTACGTAGTAAATAAAAAATACCAGTCTGGCAGCTTTTTGAAGCACTCAGCAGAGATACAAAGTTGACATTAAGCTGCTTTCCGTAGCAAAGGCACTTTTTTATTACATTGTATGGAGAGCCTCAAGACCTCCCTTGGAGTTGTTATTTTTTATCGAGTACAGAACACACACAAACCCCTCCACTCTGCTACAAGAGCTGGTTACTGCGAGAGCTGCCTGCAGTTCTGTGACCTGCACCAACACAGCACAGGAAACCAAAGGAAAGGAGAGCTCAGCTGCCATCCAGGCAGCAACTGGACAAGCACACAGAGCACTTGGAAAAGGCTTTCAGCTTCCAAACCCATCAGGTCAGGGAAACACTGAATTCCAACTCAACTAGGATGGCCAGCTCCAGGGGTTTTAATGGTGTCTGTTACATCATGTTGCACAAGAACGAGCCTGTTGTTTTCACTTCAGCCTGCTTTAAGAGAGGCATGTGTAATGCTTTCAGGAATGAGGCAGGAGCAGGAATGGTTCTGTGGACGGGACTATTTAATGATTAAGAGTTGGTTCCACGCAGATTCCCACGAGAGAGCTGCATGACTCTGCCTTTCCCAGCAGCTGAGTGAAGCCCTGCTTCCTTCTCTCCCTGAACCTACAGCACCCATTGCAACACACCCCTGTGAAGCAATCCTCAGCTGCGACAGTTTTTATTGAAACACAGATTCTCCAAAAGATCCTGAATCTGCGACAGTTTTTATTGAAACACAGATTCTCCAAAAGATCCTCAATCTGCGAGTTTTTATTGAAACACAGATTCTCCAAAAGATCCTCAATCTGCGAGTTTTTATTGAAACACAGATTCTCCAAAAGATCCTGAATCTCTCCTCACAACTCCTTCCCCTACCCTCAGCTCCCCACTATGATTCCTACTTTTATGGTAGAAACAGTGAGCTAATTTCTCTCAATTCCACCAGAGCACCAAAACACTGGCAGAGAAAAGCAATAAATCAAAGAGGAAAGACAACCTAGAAAAATATTTGTGCTAGAACACATT
Source organism: Passer montanus (assembly GCF_014805655.1). Lineage (NCBI taxonomy): Eukaryota > Metazoa > Chordata > Aves > Passeriformes > Passeridae > Passer > Passer montanus. Next base: position 7,111,030 of record NW_024370374.1, on the reverse strand, counting down.
TTTAAGGATACAGGTGATTCATGCAGAAGAAGGGCACAAGGCATGATTGGAAATAAATTTGAATTGAAAAATACTCAGCCAAAAAGCCTGAATTAAGAACATGCTGAGCGCCAGAGAGAGCTCAGAGACACAGTCTGTTATTAAGCTTTCTTCATTAAACAATTAAATGAAGCAATTCGATTTCAGAAAGGAGATAATTATTTTAGGAATGAAACAAAGGCTGGAGGAAATGCAGCTGCCTGAGCGTGGAGAATGGAGAAAAGGAAACCAAAGCATTGTTTTTGAAATGTTCACAATAACCAATTTGTGTAAGAGGATTTTTAATTAATAGTCTACAAAACTTCTTTTAACTCAGTAATAAAAATAATGCAATTCAAAAAAAGATAACCACCTCAAAATGTGATTATAATTGATATCTTCAAAAATCATAGGTAACAGCAAGCAAGTGCTGAAAGGGACTGAGAAATGACATGGAAAAACAATCCTCCAAGATGAGAATTCTCACGAGATGGCACTTTTAACTCTCCACATGTTTTGATGTGCTGTTTTCTCAAGGCTGTGAGGAAAGATTACTCTCAGGAGACCAAAAGAAAAAAGGTTTGAGTAATTCCTCACAGGCAGATACTCTTGCAGGGCATCCTAAAGGATTTGATAAAATGGGCAATTAAGTTATTTGTCTTACTCACTCACAGCTTTAAGTGCAGGCTGAGACTCCACAGAGCACCCGACCCTCTGTCAATTCGTTCTGAGCACGTTCTCTAAAAGCCTGACCAAGCTTAGACTAAACCAGAAGCCAGGCTTTTAATTAATTATAGAACAAATATAATGTCCTTAGCACAGCACTTCTCCTAGCAGAGGAATAGAGAAGGAAGCCTGTCTCCCAGGCACACTGAGACTCGAGTTTGGGCTCCTGAGGGCTGGCAGGAAATCTTTTTTTGCTTACACCTCCCTGAGTGACAGCATTCAAACGCTGCTGCTGCTGGCAAACTGCAGCCTGTTTAGCACTTCTGAGAAGCTCAATGACAAAACACTTTGCTTTTTGTCTTTAATGTCCCAAGAAGGGCACAGGTAACACAATGCCTGTTTAGCACCACTCCTTAATTAAGTGTGTCCTTAATATCCACTTTCTCCCAGTCAGAGATCTTACTGCAGACAGCAATCCCATCAAACAAGAAAAAAAACCCATTCCATTTATTTTGGTTTTTTAAAGAATTATTTTAAATTAAATGTACACAGAATTATACAATATAAAATTTTAATTCAAGTTATAAAAAATATGCATATGAGTTTAAGGTGTTTAATTTGAAAAGATTGTCAACTGGATCAGAAAATATTCCCTTAAAAACTGCACTCTTTATCCCTCCTCCCAATAAAAAGATTTTGTTCCCTTCCTTTCAGTTGATTTTGCTTTCGCATAAACAACATTTTAATATCTCATAACAATAATCTTAATTGGCCCTAAGGTATGGCACAGATCGATGCAGTTTAGGTCACTGCTTTCAGACACAGTAAAAGGATGTATAAAATCCTTAGAGAAACAAGAGGTTTTACCTCCTGAGGCAGAATATTTCTTGTAGCTCATGAGTGCTTGGCTACAACCAACAGGTTATTCCAACTGGTTCCTAAAATATCCTGGCTGGATGCAGTGGGCAGTATTCCTATTCCACATAAATCTCCTCGGTGACACAGAAGACTCATTAAAAGTGGATAAGAAAAGCACTTCAGCAGAGATTGGACTTGGAGCTGTTTGAGCACTCACATAACATCCCGCTCACTTCCACTCCTCACCTCCCAGGGATTGCTCAGAGGGAGGAAGGAAGAGCTGTTGGAGCAAACCTTTTCTTTAGACACTGCAGAATGGATACTCCTGATGTCTAGGAAACAAAAATCTCCAAAACAACTGAGCTTGTCATTCAGCTGAAGCTCAGCATCTCCTCCAGGGAGCCTGGAATTGACAACTGATACAAGTAAAGGGAATAAGAACGCTGAGAACTCTGCCTGCCCAAAAGGCAGACAGGTGGCAACTCCTTTGCTTGGATACAACCAGTAATACTAAACATACCAAACTGGAAAGATACTGCAAATCAGCACACAATGGTTTGGGCAGGGGGGACCAAAAAGATCATCCAGTTCCAACTCCTTCCACTAGACCAGGTTGCTGCAAGTCCCATCCAGCCTGGCCTTGAGAACTTCTAGGAATGTGGACAGGAATCATTGAAGGGGAAAAACCTCTAACTGAAATGATTTTTCTATCACGTGAACTTACAGCAGTTTCCACTTACTACAATAAAGTATTCAAGCCTCACTGTTTGAGCAAGAGGCACCACATGCAATGAAAACTTGAAAATCATCAGTGTCATGATGTTTCTGCAGAGCAGTGACAAGTTATATACTAACACTTGGTCTTCACAGCAATGGCACCACATAAAAACAACTTGGAAAGAGCTGAAGTCCCACAGGTGCAGCAGCAATAAAACCTCTTCCAGTGTCTAGCCAGGCACCTGGGAGATGTTTGCAGAAACACAGGATCCCACGGCTGTTCAAGCAGTAATGATGTCATGGGATTCTTCCCCCTGAGGCCTCTACAGCCCTGCATGTCCTAGACTGTGCAACTGTGCAATTTCTCCAGCTGCAGGTGAGGTGTGAAGGCCACAGACTGAAGGCTGTTCCAGATGAAAGCTGAGAACTGCATGTGACACAGGCTCACGAATCCTGCTCCCTCTGTGAGTGGCTCACACCTTCCAGCACACACGAGCAGCCTCTGTGACAGAGGCCACAGGAGGATGCCCAGCACAGAGCCCCAAAGGAAAGAGGCTGCTGTAAACATCTGTGTGATCTTGGATAGTTTCAGGAGAACTTCAGGATGCTGAAGGCACTTGGTGCAGACATTTGACTTCGATTTCAAATCCAGGCACGTTTTTTCCAAGAAAGCCACCACAATATTTAATGTCCCTCTTGCACTGCAGTCTGAGGTTACAGTTGTCTTAATATACTTCAATGGAGAGCAAATATGTTTGACAAATTACCTAAGATACTATTTTTTGCTACTCCAAAAGAAAAGCCAGCACCCAGCTGAAAACTTTACTCCTTCTCCCTTTCACACTGTATTTATAACAGGCCATAAAAAAAAAACCAACGACCCCATGAAATTGTAAATTCCAGTTGTCTCAGAAGCGTCCCATGGATGTATTTCCAGTGGAGATGCACCTGAAAAGTGCCTGCAGCAAAGCAAATCTTTTCAGGTGAGTGGCAGAACAAAAGCGTGAAAATTTCTTCTATTAAAATATCTTGAAATAAGCATCAAACTACAGAGTGCTCTCTGAAAGGAATCTGTTTCCATGTCAATTTTCACCTGAGCACAAATTAACTTATTAAGGCACATAAATAAATGGCATGATAAGCAGCCAGTGATAATTATTTTGGTCCAGAAGAAAAGAAGGCACTCTGACTTTTCTCATTCATAGTTTTACACTGTTTTCATCTGGTTCCACTGTTCACCTGGGAGATCTTCTCTTCAACCCTGTCTGCCACCAATTTCAGGTTGCAGTCCTGGAGGGCTTTTATTAAGTCAGCCACCTTTGCATCCTTCCCCCTCCACTTCTGCCACTCCCGAAGTGCCTGAAAAACCTCTTCCTCCAAATCAAATCGGTAGGCTGCCTCTACCTTATCCAGCTTCACCTCTGGCAGCCCAAGTTCTCGCATCAGCTTCTTCCACTCTCTCCCAACATGGGCACGGATGACATCAAAGGCTGCCTTCAGGAGTCCTGAAACAGCAGAAACAGATCAAGTTAGCCACGCATTTATAAATTTATTCCTTATAAATGCATGGAACTCAAGAAAACGTTTGGAAGTTGTTGGTTTTATTTCAGCAAAATGCCAGTACTCCTGTTGCACTGTACACACTGAGAGTTCTACAGAAGCCACAGGACAGACTTGGAATCCCAAAAGATAAAAGAAAAGTAAGATAAAAAAGAGGGGGGGGGGAATTTCCACCCCGAAAGACGTTTGTGTACACATTTACTGGGGTTGCTGGGGAGCGATACAACTATATTAAAAAACCTCTCTCTGTATAAGAACCCACGTACGTTTTTCATGCTCATCCGGCTGATCATCGGGGGCACGAAGCTCTCCCTGCTCGAACTGCTCCACCAGTGACAGCAAATCGCTCCTACTGATGTGCCGCAGCAGCTCTCTCAGGAACCCCAGCTCGTCGTGCGCCACCACCTGCTGCTCCATCAGGATGCTGAAGAGCTCCAGGCCGCTCCGCACCGTCTCCAGCTTTCGCTTCCGAATTTTGTCGCGGCAGAGGAACTTCATGGCCTCGAGCTCCGCGGCCGACAGGCCCGAGGAGATGGAATGCTGCAGGCTCAGGAAGCGATCCACGGCGCCGGGGCCCGCGCCCGGCACGGGCCGCGCGTCCTGTCCCAACCCTCCGGTGAGGGAATGCATTCCTGTTTGCGCAGAGCGACTTCCCGGGAGCACGGAGGGACAGCGGACGGGGACACCGGGACGATTCCGGGACGGCACCGGCCCGAGCCGCGCCGGAACTGACGTGAGCCCGCGCCTTTCCCGCCCCGCGCCTTTCCCGCCCCGCGCCTGCCCGCCCCAAGATGGCGGCGCGCCGCCGCCCCTGAGGGGAGGGGTTGTTGTGTCGCTGCCGCCGCCGCCGCCGCCGCCTAACCGGGGCCTGGGGACCCTCTGCCCCGAACCCATCCCGAGGCGAACCGGCTTCTTTGGTGCTGCTGAATGCAGAGCGTGTGCTGGAGCTGAGCTCGGCGCGGCCGGTGTCCTGCTTCAGGAGAAGCCGCGGTGCCTCAGCGCCTCAGCCGTGGCCGGGTCACAGAATCACAGAATCAATCACAGAATCACGGAATCACAGAGTCACTTCGCTTGGGAAAAACCTCGGGGCTTATCGAGTCCAATCTGTCACCGGACACCACCACGTCAACCAGAGCATGGCACTGAGAGCCACATCCAGGCTTTTGTTAAACACTTCCAGGAACAGACTCCACCACCTCTCTGGGCAGGCCATTCCAATGTCTGATCACCCTTTCTGCGAAGGAATTCTTCCTAATATCCAGCCTAAACCTCTCCCGGTGCAGCTTAGACTATGTCTTCTTATCCTGTCACTTGTTCCCTGGAAGCAGAGCCTGGCCTTCCCTGGCTGCCCTCTCCTGCCAGGGAATTGTGCAGGGCCAGAAGATCCCAGCCAAGCCTCCTTTTCTCCAGGCTGAGCCCCTTTCCCAGCTCCCTCAGTCTCTCCCGGTACTCCCGACCCCTCCCCAGCTCCATTCCCTTCTCTGGACATGCTCCAGCCCCTCAATGGCCTTCCTGAATTGAGGATCCCAGACCAGGACACAAGACTCAAGGTGTGACCTCACCAGTCTAAGCCTGAAGTTGGGAGAACTGGAGATTTCCTGTTTAATATTGAATCATTGGACTTCTAGTGAACACCTACCCCTATAAGAGTTAATCCCAGTGTTTTTTTTTCCAAAAGGTGGAAGGAAAAGCAGCACAAGGATGAAAGGTTCAGCCTGGGGAGGTGGAGGCTCAGGGGGTTCCTTCTGGCTTGCCACAGCTCACTGAGCATGGAGACAGGAGAGGCTTGGTCTCTTTTCCCAAGGAAAAGGGGCTGGACAAGAAGAAAATCACCAGAAGAGGTTTAGATGGGATATTAGGAGACATTTCTTCACTGAAAGGTTGGACAGGCATTGGAACAGGCTGCCATGGGGAAGTCGTGGAGTCACCATCCCTGGGGAGATTTAAAAGATGTACAGATGTGGTGGACTTGGCAGTGATGGGTTAATGGCTGGACTCAATGATCTTAGCGGTCTTTTCCAACCTTAATTGTTCCATGATTCTATGATTCTATCAATGCCTTTCTCCACCAAGAGCAAGAAAGGCCCCAACAGAGCCCTGCTCCCAAAGAGATGCCATTCCCATGGCTTCCCTGCCTGACAGCTCCCAGGGAAGCAGGCTCTGCCCTCCCCGTGTGGCCCCTGCTGCCCCCAGAGACCCCCAGCCTTTCCCTGGAAGCACAGGGCATGCAGCCTGGCCTTTGTTCCTCACGAAGATTAATTGTGACACAAAGCACCTCCTGACCTTTAAAAGGCAAGAAATAGGGCAAATGTTAAGTCCCTGTATTTTAGAGGTGACCCTTACACAAGGTGGAAGGTTGTGAACTTTTCTTAAATGGGAAAGATCAAGTTCATCCCATTGTTTTGTAGGTGCCTTTTGGCTTTTCTTCTCAGAAAAGAAGAAAAGATAGTTCATGTAGATAGTTCAGAGATTTCCTTGTTCCTTCTGTGAGCACTGGCATGTTGATTCCCCAAGTTACCCCTTTCCTAAGTTGTTTCCAGCATACTTTCATTTATTATTCTTACAACACACTCACAGACCTATGTTCTCTCATCATAGAAAGGTTTCTGACTGCTAAATGGACTTAAACACTATCATCTTCCTTATCTCCATCTTCACTCTCACATTCCAACGTGAAGACCAACCCCCCAAAACATTTCTAAAACTCCCACAGGCACAAGCCCTCCTTAGATAAACCTACTAGATATTTTTGTTTATTCCCTAAATGCTGCATACTGGAGGGAATTAACTTGTTACAGGATCTAGTGGTAAAGAAAAGAGTGAGAAGAATTGCCACTGTGAATCTGAGCTGGGACAAGATGTGCCTGATTTAAGAGATGTAATTTTTTTTTTTTTGCAGCCCTGAATATACCTGGGACAAGATGTGCCTGATTTAAGAGGTGTATTTTTTTTTTTTTTTAGCCCTGAATATACTTTAAACTCAATGAAAGACATTAACAAAAAGGGTAGCATAGGAGAAATATATTTGCTCTGTGTGCATTAATTTAGGAAGCAGGAGTAAGCCTTGTAATGGTATCAGAAGTATAAAATCCAGTTAAATAAAATTTCTTTTAAATTTTGCCAGCGAAGGTGACTCTACAAAACAGCAGGGACCAAATCACATGGCGCCTGGTGGTGGCAACCAGCCAAATTCAGAGACAAATCCATGTGAGAGAAGTCCAAATCAGCACAATTTACACCTTTATTCTCTATACCCTGACATGCAATTGAAAACATAAATTTTAATCTGTTCATACAAACCTGGTGGCCAGATTCAGTGCTGAGGTACGAGGGGCGTGAAAGTGATGCTACACATTTATGTAATTCCAAAGGTGTCTAAATTAGTAGCAAATGTGAAACTGAAAGACACAAATCAATATTTAATTAAGATTCTTAAATGCTTTTAAACTCACTCCTATTGGAAGGCAGAGTGATTGAGCAGGGTCTTTTATTCTGTCTGAACCTGACTTGGATGCATCCACTGATGAAAATACCCCAAGCAATAAATTGCTTCATTCCAGTGATTTCCTTTGGAAGCAATTTGTGGGGCTTTGGCAAAGAAAGCATTAGGCGAGCCTAACAGATTGTAAGCGCTTCTGTGTCAGAATAAAACTTAATAGAAATTATTTATTGGAGTAGCTGAGATTTCAGTGGAAGTTTCCCAGAAGTTTAAGTGCTGTGAATGATCCGGTTCCTAACCAAATAATCCTCCGGTTTCCCGAGGCAAGATGAATCCTTGCAAAATACTGCAGAGGGAGCTCGAAGCCTGGGAGTGCCTCAGACTCAGCTTTGACCTCACGGTCCCTGCTGGAGGAGCAGGGCAAGGAGAGCGTGAAAAGATTAATTTCGGCAGAGCCCTCGGGGAGGTGTCAGTCACCAGGACATTCGGGCAAAACCACTCATTTGGGGACTGCAAAAATGGCAAAGTGTGGGGCTGTCCTGAGCTGTGGGTGACTGAGGTGTGTTTGTGTGGAAACTCGGCAAGATCCTTCATTATTTCCAGCCAAGGCAAGCGACATTCTGCTGGTGCAGAGAAACTGGAGTGTTGAGGAGCTGCCGTGTTTTTAAGTGAAGCAGCTTTGATAATTTCTTTAATTTCCCATGCAATTCAATAGCACATATCCCAGGTGGGATTTAAAATCCTTATCCTGACAGTTCTGACAGACAGCTTGGGCAAACACCTTGGCACAGACAGTGCTGAGGAACTGTTTCTCTTTTGAGGCCCAGGTGATTGCACACTTCTTTTAACAGTACTCTTGTCTTCCCAGGGAATTAATGACATCTCCTTTTATTTTTTTTCTGTCTTCAAGATAAGAGGAGATTTTGCATAAAAAACTCCCACCCTCTCCCTAGCAGAATTAGGCTGCAAGAGGTTTTTGCTTTGCTTGCTTGTTTTTTACTCCTACACTGAATAAACTGATTTCCATAACATTTCTTAATGTACTTATCCAATGCCTCTCACCCATTTTTTGCAAAACCCTAAAAGGCACATTTTCAGCAAAGAGAAGACTGTTTCTGTATTTTCTTTTGTGAATTAATTATCTGTAGATGTTTATTTTGTCACCCCAGCTATCACCCCTCTGTTGCTATAACATCCAGTCTAGAAAGAAGTGCTCTGGTAAAGAAACTCATTTGTGAAGAGACTGAGGACCTTAGGAGAAAATTGTCCCTGACAAAAGGGCCCATAAGAAATGTCAAATTATTGTGGGTTGAGAGAGAAAATTAGAAGCAGAGTGTGGGAAAAGTAAATAAGTACTGAAAAGAGAGTGAACTCTGGCATGACTAGGTTGTATACAGATAAAAGATCTGGCCAAGTAGCAACAACAACAAGCAATAAGTTGTTAGCAGATGCTTGAACTTCATATTGAAACAGCAGAAGTGTTGATATAATTCTGTTGATACAGTTCTGTTGTGTTATTGTTGGCAGAAGTTAGTTTAACTTTAGGGAAAGGGTAAATTGTAGACTTTTGTTTATTTGCTCCGGCTAAAAACCTCTGACTTGACTTTTTACCTATTTTTGTAATGAATTTTCATCATACCATGGAAGTATGAAATCATTCAAACAAACATTTCACATGTCAATAAAGCTGTGTGTATATATTAGCCCAGCACACCTCATTCCTCTAAACCATATTTATTACTTAAGCTCTGCAACATCAATTTTGCACTTGGAAAAACAGAAGAACAGAGAAGACAGAGAGCAAGGGTTGTTTGTAGAGGAATGTCATTGTGAAATGACAAAATGTCCCTGAATAACAGTGTATGATCATTAGATCTCTTTTGGGGCCCTTTCTATTTCTATTCAGTTCAGTTCCTGCTCTGTGACTGGCTGAGGGCAAAGCAAAGCAAGTTGAGATCCAAACTGGAAGTTGCTATTCATGCAGGGAAACAATCCAGCAGCTCTGATTGCCAGGCTTGGAAGCTAATGCTAATTAATTTCTGCAGAGTATGTATAATTTATTCTTTATTTTCCTGAGCTGCTGTATTGCCAGTTCCTAAACCAGATAAAACCATGGAAAGGTAAATGCTTATTACAATAACATTTATTTTCTGTAAATTGAGGTGGTTTTCTTCATACAATATTCCGAGCAGCTAAAAAATAAAGATAACAAAAATAATTGTTTTGCAAAAAATTGGTCCATTTTGCACCGTTTTGGAGTTTTTCCTACAAGCATGTAGTTAGTTCTGCACCAGAGGACTTCATCCTCCCACCCAAGGAAATTCTTACCCTTTCCTTACTGAGGAGCAGCACCACATTGCCTGCTGCAGAGCATTGCAGTTGAAATAATGGCAGCAGGGATTTATCCCTTTTTTATTTTTTTGGTGTCTGTGCATATTCAGCTCTTAACTCTTCTGCACCAACAGACTCTGCTTTGGACCTGGTGAAAAGTGGAAACTTTTTCCCAACTGTGTCCCTGCATCCAGCCTGCAGAGTGGCCTCTTCAAAGATGAGAAAACATCTAAATGTCTCTCAGCGGTACTGAAATTTTGCTTTAATAAATAAAAATGAGTGAGCCTGGTCACACTTACTTGATTTTTGAGTTAAACTCAGGTATTGTGAATTCAGTGCTGTGACTGGAGATGGTGACAAGCCAAGAAGTGGAGGTTATTTCCTAGAAACAAGCATTGCCTTAGATTTCTGTGATTTCCATTCTTTTCTGGACATGCCAATGCAGTATTTTCCATCTGAGTCACTGTCCTGGAGGTTGGAAGGTGCAAGTTTTTTACTCAGTTCTGATTAGAGAGGGAGTGCCTCATCTGCTCAGACACAGTGCAGTTATTATCCAGTTATTTCCTTTTAAACCATGAATAGTTTTACGTGGTCACTAAGTGACACAGGATATGACTGGGTGAATTACTCACAGGGATTTAGATATAATAAATAAGAAAGCAAATCTGATTTCATCATCCCTCTCCCTTGATTCTTTGGGGAGGAAGTATTATTTTCTGCTTTCTGAAGAAATGCTGTAATTTGAGCTAGTCCCCAGTGCTGTGGTCAGAACCAGATACAAACTAGTCCTAAACCACAATTTGGAGTCCATTTTCATACACAAACATGTGGGAAACTTGTTACATTTGTTCCCAGAGATGAAAAGTCTAGGAAGGGAGCGTGACTTCCTGAGAGAAGGCTGGATTAATCTAATACAATATATAGCATTTATTTATTTTCCTTACTGTCTGTATACTTCAAAGAAGTGAGGAAGTTACAAACGCCACAGCTTGGTGCCTGAAAAGCTGCAGGGTTTTCTTTTTTTTTTTTTCCTCGTGTAGATACAAGTCAAAATTAAATGACTTGTAGCACAGGATTAGCCCCAAGCTCCCCCTCCCTGATCACTCACATCTAACCATACTTTGCTGTTCTTCACCAGTTTTGGAGTGAGGCTTTTGAAAAGGAGCCTGTACCACATCTTTGCCAAGCACCTAAACTGGGCAGTGGTTAATTAATTGACACTTCTTATCCCCAAAAAGTCCCAGAGCCAATTATTAGCTTAGCTCAGCAGCTCTAAAAGGCAAGCCTTGTAAAGAGGTGGAGGAACTTGGTTTCAGAAGCCAAAGGCAGAGAGGCAAAAGGGAAGAGGTTCAGTAGAAGCTCAGAACTGCCTCCCACTTTTACTTCTTTCTCTCTTTGAAGACAGGATGAAGATGGAGCTGAAGTTCATATTGATTTGCCTGCAGGAGTGTCACTGTTCCTTCCCGCTCACAACTCCCCTTTTCCACTCCCAGCAGTGCCTGAGGAGAGCAAAATGCCCAAACAGTTCCAGGAGTCAGAGCCCACCAGCCTGCAGACACACAGGGCACACACACCACCTCTTGCAGGAAAGCCAGAGCAGTCTGGCCTGCTGGGATTTATTGCTTCCCCACTTGCTGGCTAATTACCTGCAATTACCTTCCTTCTTTACCTGGAGATGTATTTCAGAGATTAATACGTTGAGAAATGTGAGCTGCCCCTGTAATTACACACTGCTGCCAGGACAGATGGGAATTCCAGGCTTATGAACTCCATTCTTCCCACAGGACCAAACCTTCCAGCTTCCATCTCCACATGAGACCCATGTCTGGCTTGGTGTGGTTGGGATGGCACGTGGGAACACTGGCAAAGGCTGGCCCATCACCCACCTACAAGGGGAATCTATCCTTTTTCCAGAAAAAAACACTCCGTGGCTGTCAGTTAACTTGGGTCTGGAAACAGCAGGCAAAAGCTTTTTCTTCCTCTCTTCCCTGCTTTGCATCTTTTCCTCAGCTCCATCTTGTAGTTCAGCTGGAGAAGATAACCACTGTGCTCTCATTTAGCAGTAAAAATAGGGAATAACCTTTTGTTCTCTTTTAAGATTGCTTAACCACACTTAGCCTCTTGCCCTGAAAAATGGACTTTATTACACTTAAGCTTGTTCAGCACAAACACTCTGCTAAATATTTTATATTTTGATTCTTGCTTCTCATGGCCATCTGAACAGATACGTTTCCTGTTTTGGCATGAATTTTTTTCCAGAGATGGTATTAAACCCGATGAAAGCTATGGCCTCAAAATCTTCAATTTTCTTGGATTTTTCAAGGCCTCTGCCTATGGCAACCAGCACAATGGGGCACCCAGCTCTTTACTTCTCTCACAATGCATCTGCATCAATTTATTTTGGCTTTAGCTGATGCTGAGGGTTAGAAAAGTAACCTACAAAAACTGTCAGGAGTTTTTATTTTAACCAAAATGAAACCTATCACTCAATAAGTACTGCTTAACCTCATGCAAAGCACATTGAAGGGAATCAATGGGAATATTTTCTTTGGCTTCAGGTGGCCAACACAGCCTTAAAAGTTAGGATAGAGTTAAAATTCAAAACAAGCCACATTCATAGTTAGTTTTTTCTTTAGAAAGGCCTGTTGGGCTAAAAAAAGAAGGTTAAAAAAAGAACTTTGGTTTTTCTCTGCTATACTAAAAATGGCATGTTGTGTTTTGTTATGGAATAAATAGTGCTCGAATGTGCAAAGAATTGAACCAGAGTTTGAATGGAATTCATATAAATTTTGAGACGGGCTTTTTTCAGTGGTAAGAGGAAGAGAACTTGTGTACTCTGAAAGCCTCATAGGAAAATAGAAATGCACTCAAGTGATGTACGGAACTCTGGGAGAGGTCAGACTCCGGAGGTATGAGGATGAAAACTAAATTATTATTGCTTATTGGAAATCACAACAGCCAAAAAGATCATTAACAGCTCGGGTCCAGAGAGCGTAGGGGGGTTAAAAATAGAAATGTGTCTGTGCCTTGGTGTGAGACTTATTCACCCTTAAGCTATTTAAGACTGCAAAATATTTGTAGGACAGTATCTTGGAAACACAATGACATGGAAATCCAGGAGATTCAGACTCACACTGGCAGCACTTGGGGTGGGAACAGCTTCCTCCTCAGATGCACCGACTGGTGTCATCTTTTTGCTACCAACCTCGCATGGCAAACAGCAAACAGTGGCTCAGAAATGGTTCAGAAATGGCCCCTGCAGCCACTTCCAGCAGGAATCTTCCCCATGGTCTGCATTTTCTCTTGGACCAAGCAAATGGATGCCATGACTTTCCTCTTCAATACATTAAGATGTTGGGTTGGAGACTTTTTTTTTCTTTGATCAAATCTGGGCTGGGAAATGGTTTTGTGCTTATGGTTTTGGGGCAGAAGCACGCCAAGAATGGGGTGACTGCATGTCATGGACATGGTGTCATACCAACACAGAATTCAGCTCTGTACTTGCACAGATGAAGTATTTGGTTTGCTATCTTTCATCAAACCTGGTCACTGTAAGTCACATCAAGGCATGTGCAGGTATTCTTTGATCACTTCCAGATCCCTGCTTCCCTCTTCTAAGTTTCTTTTTCCCCCCCCTCTATTCCAGGAAATCCTTTCTAGCACAATCCTGCCTCAAATTTGCTATTGTTAAAAGCAAACTTTTTTTTTTTTTTTTTTGTAACCCAAATATGAAAAAGCTTTAAGGAAAAGTACCACAGTACCACAACTGCAGTGCAAATGGTTTTTTTGGAAGGCATTATCTTACATCTAATGAGCTCATATGTACTATTTTATCTTTAATAACTGACAACCCCACATGGTTACCAGCTAGACTGTGGTTTACCTGCTTCTGGTGTCCATATTAATTCTCCCAGGACACAATTCCCACCTTCTAAACTAAATTTCCTGACTTGGAGCATTAATATTTTCCATCAAGGAAAGGAGGGCTGGTGTGAAGCCTTGTGCTTTGCCTTCTCACATGACAGTTAAGTGGGAAAGGGGAAAAAAATTGCAATCAGCAAGTGAGGTGCTGAGGGCAGCTCTGCTCGGGCAGGTCCCTCAGGGCAGTGGAAGTGTGACAGCCACAGTGGAGCCATTCTGAACCCAAAACCTCCCTTTGTACTCCTGGAGATTTCAGGTGGGATTCACTCATCTCCAAGTGGGTCTCTAAAGTAGCTGAAACACCAGACCTACCTGGGATATTTTTAGGGAGATGTCTGTACACTCAGAGCACAAGGAGGGTTGGGAACAGAACCTGTCCCACAGGAGAAACTCTTGGATATTTAAGTTTATTTCAAATAAGTGTTCAAAGAAAAAGAAAAAAAAAAGCCAAAATAAAACAGATTTAGTATATATTTGCTTTTCTTAAAAAATGATTCCATGAAAGAATTTTATAGATATCTAAGTAGTAATACAGATTTTTATATACAAAATTCCATTTGAAACAATTTACTGTAGAAAAGAAAGTATAAGCAACTGTTACTATTCCATGATTTCAGCAAATAATGAAAAATTCAGATAAGTATGTGTTCAGGATATAGTTCCACCATTTACAGGAATGTCAGTATTAAGCTGGGAACACTTTCAGGTCAGTATTTACAGATTAAATCCCCTTCGAGGACGATCCCTAAGATTTCTCCTCAGAATAGGTAGTTTGGCTTTCTCCTGGATCTTTTGGGCTACCAAGGAATGAGAGGAAAAATAGGTTTTCAACAAAATGTGTGGACAGAATTCTACTTGATTTCTCCCCAGTCCTATTGCAGTCAGTGGGCCTGATCTGGTAAACATTTACTAACCAGGCATTACATTTATGTGGGAATAAATCAGGCAGGATTTGGCCCTACAGCAACAAGCTATCATAAGTTACAAATTTTAAAAATAGTGACATTCCTGCAAGTCAAAATACAACAGAAACAAGAGTTAACAAAATATAAGCCCTTTATTAATAAAAATCTTTGGTTGGATCAATATTTTAAATAAGCTTCAAGAATATTTGGTTAATACCATTTTCTTTCTTCCACATAATTTCTCTTTTGGTACCTTCTTTGGACAGACTACAGAAAAATATCAAGTTTATCACATACTTTAAAACAAATAAATATATCAAAAGCTATATATGGCATTCTTTATAGAGTTCTAGCATTAATCTTTAAATTAGTTTGGCAAAGAAAAAATGAAAGAAAAAAAGAAATAACTAACCTCTTCAAAATAGTTTGGTTTTGTAACAAACCATACAGTAGTTAGACTTTAAAGAAATCTTTCTTTTTTATTTTCTTTTTCAATTTCATAATGCAAGTGCCATGGACAAGACAAAGCAATAAAAGAGATAAGGTTAATTGCACCAATATTATTTGGAAGTGCAGTTTATCGGTCGACAAAGCAAAACAAAAACGTATTATGCTTAAAAAGAGCTGTATTGATGGGGTTTAGCTAGTCATGGTAAGTAAGGATTTCAGACTTATACTTCAGGGAAAAGCTTCTTGTACAAAAGACAGAGGATTTTAAGACAAAAGAAAAGTCCTGTAACTAGCTGAAGGTCTGGTCCTGTAGCCCCAGCGCAGGCAAAGCTTCCACTGAAGACAGTAAGTGGGATGCATTTGGGATTTACTCCTCTGGCACAGCCTCTGGGAAGTGCCAGCCAACAGCAGAAAGTCTGTGGGAAAAGCTGGCTGTGAAACACACTCCCTTCTGTGCAAGCATCCCTTCTCCTGCTCCAGAGGGCTACAGGGAAAAGCCAGGCTGGGACAGGGATGTGCTGAAACATCTGGGAAAAGGGAATTTCCTCGGTGGCAGCAGCAGCGTGTGAGTGCTTGGCAGGGCAGTGAGAGTCACTGGAGTTCTCTGTGTGCTCATTAACTCAGGGCATTTAACAAATGCTCCATGACCATGGACCTGCTGGGAGGATCTCTGGAATTGTGCTGCTGCTGCTGCTGCTTTTGCTGCTGCCAAGAAAGCACTGCCCAGAATCCCTGTGCTGATGTTTCCAGAGGCAGTGGTGCCCCGGGGAGGGTCTGAGGGACACAGCAGGTTGCAACAAGTCCCCCCCACACCTTTGAGACTCCAAAGATCAGACTCATAGAGCTAAACTCAGTCTTGGGAAGCAAGTCAGTCTGGCAGGCTTAATGGAATACTAGGGAATACCGATTTTGCATATCATTTAGCGAATTACCCCCTGGACCTTCAAACCCGGCTTTCCAAAAATAGTTGAAATTATTATTATCATTATTATTACTTCAAATTTACCTTTATTTCATTAGCTGACTGATAAGCTAAGATCAGATTCTCAGAGAATATCTCTAGCAAGATTGTCCTAAGTACCTGCATTTCTTAATGCACCTCAGCGTCGATAGTGCTACCTAAGGATGAAGTATAAAAACTCCCTGCATTACTGCTTGTGCAAAAGAAAAGAAAAGAAAACAAAACGCCAACATTGTCAGAAATAGAACGTGGTCCTCCATGCTTGCAAGAAGGGCATTTCTCACAAAGATGGGAGCGAAATGGCAGCACAACCTTCAACATGCACCGGGGTGTCCGTTACCGGAGTCCTGCCCTTGGCGCCATGGCTTTTGTCTCTGGAATGCCCTGACAGACTCAGCTCCCTCCTCTCCTAAACGTCCAGAGGATAGGAATGGCAGGAGGACAAGCTCCCACTGCGGCTCCTCGAGAGCCTGGGGCTGTGGTTGTTACAGTTTTCCCCTTTTCTCTTGTCCTTGTCTTTCCATGTTTCCAGCATCTGCAGCTTTCCTTGCTCCTCCCTCATGAAGACCTCCACCATGAGAACTTTCTCCTTGTGAATCTGCTGACTAATGTCCTTGGGAATGTCTGGGATAATCCAGTCAACAAATTCACTCATGAACATGACCAAGTTCTGAAAATGAAGTTGTGAGAAAGTGTCAGCGGGGCCAAATCAAAGGGTGGCTGTAGGGAAAGGAGAGGGCACTTAGGAAGGAAAATGAAGAGAGGACAATATTTGAGTTGGACTACGGAACCAAATTCCCCTCAGCTGCTTTGTGCATGCTAGAAGTAGAGAAATACATCTATGATTAATGTACCAATCCTGACACTGTAGCCACTTAGAAATCCAAAGGAATTTGCAGTTGGTGAGTGGCTGATGAGATTTACATCAGGAAGGCAGAAGTAAATACAAGAGGTAAAATGGTAGAAGTTGGTAAAATACATTCCAATTGAATTTTTCTCGTTGAAACCCTTGATTCAAGGAAGGGGTGGTCTTACCCATAAAGATAATTTTTAGTCAAAAAACCCACTAGAAGTTTTGAAACAAGTTATTCAGATAAGGCAGACTTAAAACATTTGTGTCACAATAAGTAGCATCACTGTTGTGATTAAATAATATCTTTTAAGGACAAATTACAAGATTTTACCTTCTTGTTCAGAGGCAAATTAAACTTGAACTTGGAAAATTTTGAAAATTTAATTTCTTGGCTAGCTCTAAAAATGATTTTGGGTTAAATTTATGCTGCTTCAGTGAAATTGTTGATGTGCTATGGGAGAAATTGGTGGGACCTAATTGGTAGCAGCCTTGTGCTTTGCTGGTCTCTAAGATCATTAAGTTAAGTTTGCTCTGCATCAAACCAATTCAGGGAATCCCTGAGGATGAATTTTTGAGGATATACCAATGCCTGGGTGGGGGGGACAAAGGGGGTGATGAAGATGGGCAAATTTCTCTGGCTTTTCTATGAAACTACTGAGAAAGAAGATATTTCTTTGGCCCAATAACTTATTTCCAAGTGCCTGCAGTGTCACCTACCTGGAAAACTATCACAAATGCCAATCGTGCTGCTAGGACAGCCCAGAAATCCTTTGAAATGTCATATTTGTTTTCAGACCAGGGGGGTTCTCTATAATCTTTGTACCTGCAAAACAAGACTCAGTAAATAAGGGGTGCAATTCAGAAATGTTGGCACCAGAAGGAGTTATTAACAAACAGTCAAACAATAAATGGAAATGTTTAAAAGAAAGTTCACTGTATTAATCTCTCAGAAACAAGACATAGCTAAAACTCTCCCATAGCCTTCAAGTTAGCCTTAAAATTTAAGGTTAATTCATCTTAATACCCTCTGATTACTACATATAATATCAATTCTGCATAAGACTGAGTAAACGACGCAGCTCAGGTGATTTATTTTAGGATAGGTAAAAAGGCAACATATATTTTTTAAACTAATTTTAAAGACAAAAATACTGATCTCAGATTCATAGAACATGTTTGACATGTGATTAGCAAAAGGTTGAAGCTAAATTTTGCCATGTGGAGAGAAGAGAATTTTTCCTTAGCTATGGCTTACAGAATCTGTGTGTTGATAAACAGGACCAAGAAAAATACATACAATTCAAAACCACAGCATCCTGTCAATATTTTGAAAGAATTAGGGCTCTGCATTTTCAAATGATTTTAAAATCCTTGGGATAAGGATGGGATTGAAAGAAGACAGAGGCTGGGAGTGGAAAGCAAATAAATCTGGCATTTTGCTTTTGGACCACGATGCCAACACTTCCATTCTGTGCTGAAACATGTTTGCCAACCTTGCTTAACCTCTGCCCAGAGAGCAGCAGGAGGAAACCAGGAGAAAGTAAAAGCAAGCAAAGCTACTGCAAATGCAGTTTGGGTTGGTTTTGCTTTCATCTCTGAGCGAATTTTTTGTTTAGAGGTAATTTCACCATATTAACTTGCACTATTCAAATGCATAAAGAATATAATACAAAATAATATGATCCAAAGGCAAGGTTTTTTATTTGGTCAGTTAGTGTGATTTTTTTAGTATGTGTGTATCAGAGTAATCTTTGTTTCTTTCTGCTCTGGAATATTTCTTCCTTCCTTACTCCCCTCTCCCTCTTCCTCCCTCTGTCGTCCCCTTTCCAGCTTTGCTGGTCTAAATGCTTTCACTGTCAGATTTGGATTTGATCCCCAGTTCTAAGAATATATTAGCTGAAATAGGTAACCGCAATTTTCCTTTAAACATGAGAAGAATAGACATGAATTGTCACAGGCATGCAAATTTCTCCCGTGTGAGGACTACAAATAAGTCCTGAGTTCCAGTGTAGATAAGGATGCTACTGCTTTCATCAGGAATTGGGAACTGGACAAAAAAAGAGGTCATGGTCATTATATCATGACATGACATCAGAGTGACATAATTTTCTTCCCTTAAAGTGTCATTGTGCTGTTTATCATTATTTGTCTCCTTTCCTGGAAAAGGGAATCTATAATAATAAAAGTCTTTGCATGGACAAGCACTGAATTTAACTAACAATAATCTCCATTTCCCAAAATAAGCAGTAAATCATATTCAGGTATGTGATTACTTAATATGCAAGCAAGATGTTTAATGCAATGGATCCATCTGATATAAAAGGCTAGCAAGGTGCTAAAGAGGTATTGAAAATACAAAGAATCTGCCCCAGGAATGTAAGAATTTGCCATGTTCTTAGCCAGCTGTGAAAACACTTGGCATTAGTGATCATTCGAGAGAGTACCTGCATATCTGAACCTCGTAGCCAAGATCCAGGGGGTCGTTGGGAGCTGTTCCTGCTTGGAAATCGCTGACATTAAAAGAGGATAGTGTATGGTTGACGAAGCCATGCATGGTGCCATTCTCACTGTACATGTACAGGTACACGAGGCGTGGAATGAAGTCGGATGTGAATGAGATCACAAATGCCTGAGCCACAAGAGTAAAGAGTGAGCGCGGTACCCAGGCAGAGCTTAACTTCATCACATCCTCAACCATGACTTGCCCAACCTACTCACACCACTCAGGGGAGCCTGAGAGCCCTGAAAGTGGAGCATTCACTGCACCAGCAAGGGATTGTTCACAGCCCACTCCTGAGGTGCGGTGTATTCCCTGGAGCAGTGCCACACCAGCTGAGGCGTCTGTGTGGGTGACAACCTGGGCCCCCAAAAATGAAGCAGCTGTACCCCCAGCATCAGAAGAGAGCTACCACAGCTCTGCTTCCCTGTGTCCCTGTCACAGCTTCTCCCTGTTGCCTTGAACAAGGTCCAATTGATTGATTTCCAGCTGCTTTTCCATCCTGCAAACAACGCACGGTGATTTGACTCTTCAAAGTCTCATTGCATTGCAAAAGAACGTTAATTGTGTGTGGTTCTCAACTTCATCAGGATAAAAGGATGAGGAGACTGAGCCCAGTTTTATTTTTATGGTCACAAAAGTTGCATTTCATCCAGTTATTTAAAATTTTCTGAAAAAACCGTGGGGAAAAGGCACGACAGTCAGTTGGGCTGAGTTCCTCATGGCTTTAGCCTTCCTCATTTATCCTCATTATGAAACATTGCTACTGGCATAAATCTCATGTACATGTGGAACAAACGGTACAAAATGTTTTACTTATTTTATGGTAAAGAGGAGCAGTACATTGATCAAAGAGGGAAAACTAACACTGGGTATTGATGAGGAAAGACTACACAGAACAAAAGACAAAAACAGAGAAATTATTTCCAAAGGAAAAGAGGAGAAATAGGAAAGACAAACGAAGGCAGTACACCAAAAGAAGGGGTTTGCCATAGCACAACAGAACCCTGGGGACAAAATGAAGGAAGTTCAAGTCTGGATAATATAAAAAAACCCAAGGGAGTCCATGGCCATGTGGCCATAAGCCCTACAGAGCCCCTGCTTTGCTGCCCTGCAAACATGTTGAATTTCAGCTGGCCTTTGTTTTCATCTTCCCCTCAGCTGGGGTGCAAGGAGGATGATCATTGTGGATATCTATTCATATAGAATAGTGCATGCGCTAATATATTAAGGCCTGCTAAATTTTTGTGAAATGCTAAAAGAAACTTTTTTTTTCAGGATTGTCCAAGCTCTCTGAGTGGGGGCAACACAGCTCAAGGGCAGATTTTCAATGGACGGATTCTGCACTCTGAGGAGCTGAACTGGATCTCATCTTTCCCAAAATAGTACTGAAATTAAAAAATACATCTTATGCTACTGATAGTATTTCAAAAGAGTAAAAGCAAGCAGCTGTGGTCATATTTGTTTGAAGGACAGAACTGTTTTACAAAAACATTATGGAAAAAAGTAGCAGTGACTACTTACTATTTTATATTATTGCTACTGCTATCACAGCTTGAAAATAAACACAGCAACTCATCCTCAAATATTTCCTAAAATTTCTCAATCATAGACTTTCACTTGATTGAAGGGATTTTGTACTGAAATAAAACTAATGGAGCAGAATGGAAAAGCCAGCCTATTGAATTCAAATTAATTCATGCTGATTTACTTACGTTTATGATGACAGCAAGCTTTCCAATACCTCTGAGGATATTATACCAGATTCCTGGGGAAGGAGACAAACATGTAAATGCTGTTCTAGTCCTTAATGTGAGATCAATTACATCTTCAGTTAACAGAGTTAGGAGCATGTATGATTATGCTGAGCTAGTTATATTTTAAATAGAAAAAGAATAAAATTATAAAAAATTAATTTAATGACTTATAAGCAAAAGGAGCCCAACTATGTTTTGGCATCTATTTTTTTTTTGAGGTTTTGAAGAATGGGATTGAACTGCAATGAATTGCAATTAACACATTCTCAGAAACAAACAAAAAAATAATCAAACCCCAGCACAATCAAAAAAATCAACATCACCCTCCCAGTCATCTCCACCAGCAACCTGAACCTGCAGCAACAAATCAGGGAGTCACAAAACACCCCCAAAGCAAAGTCATGACACAACATGATGTGTTCTTCAAGTCTAGGATGATCCTAGGGCACAAGGATGAGGCCAAGAAAAAACTCTGCCTGCACTGCAGTAGAATGAACTTCAAGTTTAATAACAGATGAACTTCTCTGCTCTTGCTGCTTGGCTCTGTAACAAGGACAGTTATTTTATTTCTACTTTTATTTTTATTTTAATGAGCTTTTAATTCACAAGTAATCAGCATTTGGGAGAAGCAGCTCCCTCATCACAAAGGTGTGAGCCCCTCTGTAAGGGCAGGACTGGGCTCTTGTCCCCACAGAGCCCAGCTCCAGCTCCATCCAATGGAGTTTTCACCCTTCCTGCTGAGTAAGGACAAAGGAATACATCTACCCACAGACTTTTGAGACTCCTCTCATTCCCAAGGGTATTTCTGAGGCCAGTGCAGAGTTATTAAATGCGGAAATTTTTGCTTCTGCATGAAAACTGCATTGCCAGGAAGGGCTGTTGATGTCAGAACCATGTGAGATATTTTGCTATTGCATTGATCACGTTGATTTAAAAAGTGATAATATTTACTTAATGAAATATTCATCTGAATTTAAAGCTTTGTTCTTCCTATTTTAAAGGTAAAGCCTCAATAAAATATGACAATTCACAGGTAAGCCACAGCTGAATGTTTTGACTTTTCCTATAAATATCTCCCTGTTATTGAAACTAGCTCAGCATAATAATATCCTGCCATCAATCCAGGAATAAACAAACAGGGATACAATGACAATATCCACTTACCTATATCCTTTGCTCTCACTGCTACCGGTCTCCTCAGCTCAGTTACAAATTTTTTGGCATCCAGACGGATTTCAATGATGTTGTTCAATAAAGCAAACAAAGGTGCCAGCGGGAAGGAGGCAACAAACAAAGTTACAAACCCGAACTGGATAACTGAAAGAAAAAGAAAACATTTCAGTGCCTGTTGGCAGTATCTACCAAATGGACCCATCACCACATCAGTGCCAGCCCCTCAATTCTGGGAGACTCAATCCCATTTTCTGTGTCAGGCACAGTTTGCTGCTCTGTTTGGGTATGGAAGGGCCAGTTGTCACCTTGCAAAAGGCAAGGAAATAGTAACCAGAAGGATGGGGAAGCTCGTAAAACAATTTTTCCGTGGGCAAAGCTGGCACAGGAGTCACCTGAAGGAGTGGGATTATGACAGTGACCATGTTGGCTCTACCTAAGCTTGCCATGTTCCTCCTGGCAGGTTTTTGGCCTTCCCTGGAAGCTTTGGAAGGGACATGGCTGATTCCTGCCTCTGCCAGGAATACTTTGCTTCCTATAACCTGGGATCATATTTGCTTTTTGTATGGATGTCATGCTCATCCTGGTACTGCCAGTGGCCATCTTTCTCTTGTTACTTCCAAATGCTGATCTCAGTAACAGCATCTTATTTTTAGGAACTGGCAGCATGGCCATTCAGTTTGTACCACTAAATTCCCATCTGCTTCAAGTACTCTGAACATCAAGGTCACCAGATATTCTAATTTATCTCACTCAACATAAGATACTGCTTGAAAAAAAAATTCTATGTGATCTGTCAAGTACAACCAGGTCTACAGATATGCACTGCTCTCAGAAAATTTAGTTCAGATATTAGATAAAAGACTCTAGTGTGGAAATAATCAAATCTGAACTAACTTACTTCCAGTGAAGGGTTCAACTGATGGTAAAATATGCCTCACAATCTCAAGTAGATGCCACTTAATCATTTGCATTTGAAACTTGACAGTGATGTGTTACATGGCTTGAAAGAAAATATCTAAAATATCATTCTAAAGTAAGGGCTTGCAAACAACAGAAAGCACAATTCAGCCCTCCAGCAGCCAGGGTTGGCTGAAACACTCTCCAGTCCAAGACTGAACATGTTAATAATTCAGTTATCTCATATCCACTGTCTGCTGAATGTACAGTTCAAAAAATTCAGCTCTCCATCCCAATTAGTCACAATAATTACAGTTTAAAATGCCTTCTTTCCACCTCACTCACTCATTTCCATGTACTCAGGGGTGAGTCCAGCGAAGGGCTCCAGGTTATAGTCCACTTCATAGCGCTGCTTTTTCTTCATGTGCTCTTCATGGTCTAGAGAACGCCGACGCTTCAATTTCAAGTATCGTATAAACTTCTTCATTTTTCTGAGGGAAATGGAGACAATTTGCTGAGCAGTCCATTCTGCTCACTCAGTGCTCATTTATCAGTTGTTTCACATTACCAGGCACAATAATTAAAATAAGAAAGCACAGAAGTTGCTACTTACGGGATGCCAATCTCAAACAAATTGTTCTGGATCAGCTGCTTGCCCAACATGATAATACTGAGCTGGATACACAACTCCATTAGGCATCCTCCTGGAGCACACTAGGGTGGACAGAGGAGAGGTCAGTCAGAACATCTCCTCCACCCCATCCATCCAATACGATCCCAGACAGAATAGAAATTAAATTACCTCTTCCATTCGGAAGGAATGGAAAATGTAGACGTAGTCGCCTGGACGTCCAACAAATCTAGGGCACAATGAGTTAAAAACATCAGACGGATTTTATACTTTCAATATTTGATTCCTAAAGTAATTTATGTCATACTCCATGCCTCTGAGGGGGACCACCTAATGTTTAGTCCTGAAAAGGCCTCCAAGAAGCTGAAACCCTGAACAGCCCTTCCACCACTCACCGGCCTTTGAAGAAAGCCACGTAGAAAATGGGGGTGTAGGCGTTGACAAATTTCAGCAGGAAAGCCTTGAAAATCAGCCGCTCCTCAAAGTTCTTGTCGGTCTTTGGTACCTCTGGAACCAATGGGACATGGATGAGAAACGTTAAGGAATTACCCTCCCTGGAAACATTTCAAGATCTTGTAAATGTGGGTTTTGGAGAACATCATCATCCACTTTTTAAACAAAGGGATATGTGTAGTGCTATATACATATATATATATATATATAAGTAGTGTGGCTGTACTGAGGTCAGTGGTCAATCTACTGAGGATCCCACCAGTCAGACACGTTACCATGGCAATTCCAATTTAGTTCCACACCTGCCTGACCTTCAGGACAATCATTTGTAGGTGCGCAAAAACTTGACCCGAAAAGATTTCTGGACCTATTTTTACTGACAATTTCTTGGAAATAATAAAAATAATTTTAAAAAAAAGTTCCACAGTGGAACTTTAGGCACAAATGTGACTGTCCTTGGCTTTGCTCACGAGCCCCAGTGATCTGGGTGCTCAGATTTAACCCCTTGCGGCGAGCTGAGGGCTCCGACGCACCGATCTGGGTGAGCCACCTGGCGATGCAGCCGTACACCTCGTCCAGGATGATGATGACCACCAGGTTGATGATGACGGCGGTGGCGGTGACGGTGACGCGGACGCTGGAGCGCCCCGAGGGCGTGGAGCTGATGGCCAGGGCAGCGGCCGTGGAGATCCTGTAGATGATCACCCCGAACACAATGGCGAACGTCAGCCCGACCTGCAAGCGAGAATCGCCCAAAACCTTACCAAAGGTTTGCCTTCAGATGCTGTGTTTGGGATTTAGAAATAACCTTAAAAATGGGACCTCTGGGCCACACCCCATGTCCACCCACTACTGCATTAAGGCCTTGATGAACTATGGGAAGGTTTGTTTTTTTTTTTACTTTTTTTTTTTTTTTTTTACTTGAAAATCACAATTAAAGAGAAAGAATGGCACCATGATGCTGCAATTGCAGGCAAAAGGCTTTTTTTTTTAAAGGCATCTAAATGTAAACTCCATGCTTCACAGCATTAAAAAATACTAAATATTACTAATAAATAAATTATAAAATATTAATTACTAATTAATATAAATAATAGTAGTAATTAACATAAATACTAATATGAAAAGTATTAGTGGGCTTGCTTTCAGCCATGACACCAGCAGTATAAACACATGGTGTTTCCTCTGTGATAAAAAACCCCCCAAATTTGAAACAAATAGGAGTATTTCAGCTTCACTCTACACACCAGCCTTCAAATCCCTTAGACAGGCTCACTGTGCTCTCATAATCACAAACTGAAATTAAATCTGATTAAATCAACACACTTCCTGGCACAGTAAAATCTCTCTCAATTTTTCATTGCTTAAATAGAGGAATGATTTTAAAACATGATTCTCAAAAGGTACTGATTTTTCAGCTGAGCATATGAGATTTGTTGCATTTCTGTTCTCTGAAAATAGAAATTTTAAAAAAACTCAACCTTAAATCAAAATCTCTACACCAAAAAACCAAATTAATTGACTTAGTCTGGGAAATTTTACCTTTGGAAAGGGTTTAAGCTTTTTTCAATATACCTACCAATCTGTTCCATGACTTGAATTATTCTTATTTCTGTCAACATTTGTTTTAAACACTGATGCTTTATCAGCAATTGGAAGAAGGCTGTTCTCATCATTATTTTACCTTTTCTTTAAGTGCTCTGTTTGCAATTCTCCTGTTAGATGGTATAGCTCCAAATTTGACTGATTTATTAAAAATCATTGCTATTATGATTGCAACTGGCAACGTCAGTTCTTTCCTGAAGTTTGATTATAAAAATGATGTTGGTCTCTCCTTCCTGAACACCTTCTGAGAGGGCTCTCTGTACTTTTTAAGATTCATCCCATCAGTAGTGTGGGAATTTCCATTTCTGTGCCCTCACTTTCCCCTCCCCTAGTTTAGTGTTCTTTTGTCTTTATTGTAAAAAGACAGCAAAGGAGAAATTCAAGCTCTTGAAAATATTTCAGATCATAAACCAATAAAATGCTTGACTTTTTTCATTGGAAAAAAGACATTTTGAACTACACCCACCCGATAAGGTTTCCTATCACTTCTTTTCCATACAATGATTCAGTAACAAAAAATTTCAGGTTTTGCCAGGTGATGCTTACCATGAAGATGATGCCAACAAAATTGGTTAAATAGGCTGGAAAACGGTCCTTCCATGTCAGCTTCTCTTTGTCTGTCTAAATTTTTTTGGTGGGAAAAAAAGGTACATTTGATAAAGAAGGAGAATGTGATTTTGCCGTGATGAAAACAACGAGAGGGAAGAAAAGGCTGGGAAAACCACAACCAGTTAGAAGATGCAGACACAGTGTTTACAGTCACAATTCCACACAGGCAAATTGTTTACTCCGTATCCAGGTTCAAACTGGTCAAGCGCCTGTGCTGGGAGTATAAATAAACCAGATTTTTCTGTGTACTTTTTGAAGGAAACATGCAAATAGGCTGTCATAAACCATGAAGTAAGGTCTCTCTTGCTGTTAAATATTTTCTTTTGCTTTCCCTACAAAAATCCCCCTCCTTCCTCTCCCCTTCCACAGTTGATATTTGCAGCTCTGCTGTTGCACCACTGGCTCCACTGAAATACAGATTTAAGTATTAAATTAATTCACGCTACGGAGTAGCTCCAAGGTGAACACCCACTTGACAGGAAAGATTAAGTTTTGGTGTGTGGCAAGACTTAAAATTCCTTTGATATGAGTGATTTTTAATTTAACCTGGGCACTCCTATGGTATTCAAAAGACTACAGTAATAGGAATTATAGAAGGGGGGCTGGAACGAGGTGGTCTTTAAGGTCCCTTCCGACCCAAACCATTTTGTTATTTTCAATATAACAACTCTGTATATTCTCTGAATTCCCTAAACCCAGTCAATCAGCCACTGCTTGAATTTTGGCTGCAAAATATTCATTTAGAAGAGCATTGCTCCTCTGGAGTCCTTCACAAACTTGGATGCCCGGAATTGTTTTGAAACACCAGAAAATCAACAGCAAAAGGAACATCTCAGAGGATGATGCACATGTAATGCACATAAAAATATTGCTCAACTTCTATTTTTATGACATGCACGTTGTCCCAGGGAAGTGCAAGCAGCTCTTTCAACAGAAGGCCCATGCTCCTCTGCAAAACATAGCGTCCAGGATGGGAAATCTAAGATTAGCCATGCAGTGCCATTCCCAACTCATAGAGCATTGTCCCAAAAAGTGCTGAAGGAATGAGGCGAGGAAGGGGAAGAAACCCAGAACTGAATGTGAATATTAAACAAAGGTTTAACAGCCAAAACCAAATTGATTTGTGTCTTCCATAATTACTCATAATTTGAGTTTCTTCATAAGTTTGTATAAAAAGAACCAATTTCACCCCAGCCATGACTTTCTTAACTCTTTGTCTCCATTTGTTTGCTGTCTCTTCTGGAAAATATCGGTGCTTCTGATCGGCAGTCAAAGGAAACAGAAAAGGGTCGGGAAATATGGCATTACAAAGCACTGCTCAATTAATTCCAGTAATTAATTCCATATTCTCTACTGACACAGCATTTTAGCACAAGTGAATGCTCTGCTAGTTTGGTTAAGGCTTTGTGTTTCAGCTTTAAGTTAATAAAATATAACAGCAACAAAAGAGAAATGCTTGCCCCAAATCCTAGGGAACATCAGGCAATCCTGCAAATGATATTCCCTTTTTAATATAGAATTGTGCTCTGCTTTCAATTTTATGAGGTGTAAAGAATGTGGAATTTTTTTTTCCCTTTATTTTTTTTTTTTTTTTTTAATTTTAAATTAGACTTCTCTTGAAAAAGCTATAAGCAATTTTGGCTTAGCTTTAGATATTTTTTCTTTAAGAAGGTTTCCAAGTGTTACAACTGTTGAATTTGAACTTTAACACACTAGATCCCAGTGAAAGATAATTACCAAGTCTTTCAGAAAAAACCTCTTTTTCTCACGTTTCCCAAATTAGTAACATCCAAATTGAACACAGCCCAAAAACTTATAAATAGTCTGGTTAAAAAAAAAAAAAGAATCCTTTCTTAATTGCTCAACTTCCATTCTCCAATATTAGAGGGCCACCATTCATTAATTGTCTGATTAGTCTTCCACATTTAAGACCCAAATTTTGATTATACTCAAAAGTAGAGCAAGTTACAGGTTTTTAGTGGAATACAGTAAAGTCTGTATCCAAAATCGTTTACCCAGCCTATCATAGTGCAGCTCTTCTGCAAGGGATTTAAAAAGGGATTTGATTTGCTTATGACACTGAACCACTTACATACAGCATCCTATGGATTAATGGGAACACACCACCAGCAGCTCTGTAGCGTCTGTTAAGAGGGGCCCGGGGGTACTCAAGTATAAATTCACTTTAACATTCATCTATATGTGCTGCCCCTAAAGAGTGTAAATGTTACTGCAGCTGTATTTTCACAGGGTTGTCATAAAATCCCAATTTAGGGAAAGGTCCCATGTTGTCATGCCACTGGCAACAGACACAAAAGGGGAAATTCTGCCCATTTTTATGTTGGAGTTTTTACTTTTCTCAATAAAACCACGGCACACAAATGGCTCACTTCTTGCAGTGAAGGGGGAATAACCTCAGGTAGGATGGGGGCATCAGTGTGCAGGGGAGAAAAGGAGTTTTCCCAAATCGCTCTGCTGCTGACAGGAAAGGAATTCCAGCTCCAGTGAAAGGGCAGGGAAGCTGCTTGTGGAGATTGCACAATCCCTTGGCAAGAGGCAGGTGCTCCTCGGGTGACAGGCAGCACCTTTCTCACAGTGATATAAAGAGCAAGTTCAGAGCATAAGTGAGCAGCGCCCTGTTCAGTGGAATAAAAGAGGAAGCTGCATTTTTAAAAGGCCGAAAGTTATTGCCAAGGCTGGAATTTGGCATGGAAATTGGAGTTAGTACTCTTAGTTAATATTTTTATTTGCAGAGAAAGTCCAGCAAGACAGAGAAGTTCTCCTGAGAGGCTTTAGGTAATTTTACTGCAGAACAAGATGGTTTATTACAGTTTTCTGAAACTTGATTTATTACAGTTTTCTCAAACTTGATTTATTAGTGTTAGAGGAGCACCTCTTTGATGAGGCTCTGTTAATTTCCCTGAGCCACACTCCTGAATCTAATTAGTCAAGTAATTTCTAGATTTAATCAGGTCTTGTGCCTGGCAGACCCCAAGCATCTCATGTGTGGATGAGGACACCTGGAACTTAAACACAGCGAAAATTGACTACTTTTTACCTATTTATCAGTTTCGGGTCACTGCCTGCTGTAACAACCTTCTTTTTCATGAGAGAAACAAATGAAAATTTTTACCATACCTCTTTATGTTTGTGTTCTTTTCTCAATGATTTTTCTAAAACTTTCGCTTCATATTCTGCTCTTGGATGATCCTGTGAAAGAAGTAATATTTTTTTAAAAAGCAAGATTTCTTATTTTCTCCATCAGCTTACAGATGAACTCTCTGCAGGTTGATTTCCTGATAATTTCTGAGTTTTCTAACTGAATTCCAATTCACTTGGTGTGTCATTCATATCAATTGATAGTTGACTATAATTTAAAAATGTTAAGTCCTGTGAATACAGGAGCAGCTGCAGAACGACTTGGACAGCAATGTGCAATCCTGTGTAGATTACATTTAATATATGAGATAAGCAGCACAACCTGCAGACAGCACAGCTCATGATGCTTGGATTTTAGTTACCTCTATTTTTGAGAAAAGTTAAATGTCATTAACTAATTTCAGTGATCCTCAGCTCATGAGGGGATTAATTTTCTGCTGTAAATATGCAAAATACTTGTCTTTGGGATCCCAGAAAATTGTCAGTTGGGGCGTTCCCCTAATTCTGTCCTGGACAACATCCACAGATTCTCTGTCTGCATTGCAGGAAAAGGTGTAGGTAACACTTGGAAGTAAGAGACAGCTAAAAGACTGAGGAAGATTCATGGGTTCAGAATTCCCGATAATTACGCATTCATAAAAGAGTCAGAATTCAAAATTATGCATTGGATGGGAAACAGAACGGAGCTGAAAAAAGTCTGAACAAGTGGAGAGGGGAAAGGTGTAAAGCCAAAGCAATCAGTGGGAGTTCCAAAGAAAATCTGATGCTCGAAAAAGGAGAAATGGAGATCAAAAGATGGCATTCATCAGTAGACATGGAATAAAAAAGGTAGGAGCGATTTAAAAAAAAAAAAATGTTTTCCAAACCTTGACTGCCTCCTTCAGGAAACCAGAAAAAAACCACGAAAAACAAGAAAAAACAAAAAACAAATAAACAAAAATTTGATTACTGAACTGTTCCAGGTCATATTGTATTTATATATTAAAAGTTACATGAAACAAACACAGGTACAGTGGATGGTTAGACACTACTGGAGAAAACCCAGTCTATTCATGTTCTATATTAATTAACATTACTGCAAGTATTGTGTGAACCTGGCATCTCTAAAAACACCAGAAAATGAGATACTTTGTGCTTTAACATTTCACTTGAAACCCCAACTGTTCAACATGATTCTATCTTAAGTCTCCCCTAGATCATCAACAGGAGAACCTTAAATCCTGTGAAAAACCCATGACTGTATTATTTATCACTGACCACCAAACACACAATTAAATACACAGAATTGACAGCTGCTGGTTTGGCTGTGCAGAGCCCTGAACTCAGACATGAAGCTGCCATTGAAAAGATACACTTAATCCTCTTCACTTTCATGGATGCTAACAAGTTACCAAAAATAAAAGAGCATATAGTGTCCAGGAAATAAATCCCTATATTCTCCCCCAGTAAATAGGTATGGATCAGTGCAAAGGGTGCTGGCACAGGGTACCTAAATATATTATGGAGGAGATAAACATATTAAGGGGAGATAATTCCTACAGAAAGGCTCTGGGGGCAAGGGGAGAAATGGCTGCGCCAGGCTCAGCGAGCTGCAGGGTGTCAGAGCCAGGAAGGGCTGCTGAGGTTTGTGTTTCACGTGAGCAGTATTTGTTGTGAATCTATTTAGGACATCTAGAGACGTGACAAGGGAGGTCATACTTCTTTTAGTAACAATAGCAGGGAAGGCTGGGGGCTGGGACTGTGCTCTGCTCTGGGAAGGTGTCTCCTTTATTTTCTGTAAAGAGGCCAAATTAAAATCAAAAAGGTGGGAAACAGTTTCTCAGCTAACTGAGGATTTTCCTTCCTCTCTTTCTAAAACTTCATTGATGTTGAAGATCTTTTCTTCATACAGATTTGGGCCTTTTCTCCTTTATGCTCTTCAGCAGATTTAGAATAAACCTGGCCAGAAGTATTACTTTTTTTTCAGCCACTGCAAAAAACTCCACCACCTCACACCATGTCCTTCCCCATGCCTCAAACCCACGTCTGGCAATGCTTTCTGAAGTATTTTCCAAGTCAGGGCTTGATCCTGCATCGTTAAAGTTAATAGGAATTTTTCAGTGCTTTTTTTACAGCACTGTAACTTTATCAGCTTCAGTGCACTCATTTCTGATTTACAGCAGTGTGTGATGAATGAGGTCCTTGGCTCTTGGCACCCTGACTTCAACCCAGCAGAAGGTCTGAGCTGTATATTCCATGCCTACACTGCTAGGTGTGACCCCACTCTTCAAAAAGTAAAAAAAAACCCAACACATTTTGTGGCTATACAATTATGTTCCCATGGCAACAGGACTGGATTAGTCATGCCTTTGCTACAAAAACCTCAAACAGTTCATATACAGGGATTTTCCTTCCTCCTATAGGATGGAACCCTCCCAGGAGCACGAGGCAACCCTGTAAGGTCAGGGCAACAGCAGGGTGGAAAGCAAAGAGTCAGAACTGAAGGGACAAACCTCCTCCTCTTCAAACCCAGTCAGGTCCCACCTGTAGTTGAGGCGCATCTGTTTTCTCTTCCAGTGCTCCATAAAGGTGGCAGCTGAAACAACAGTTTAACACGTAACACAGATTACCACATCACTTCATTTCTGTTTCCTTTTATTCAACAGTCAGGTCTGGCTGGGAAACACTGATGTTCCAGGAGCCAAATGTTTTATCCAGGTGAGCTGAAAAAAGGGCATTTGCTACATCCACAGCTTCAAGAAGGAAGATGCCTGCAATTTTTAAGGGCTCTAATAAAGCCAGGCAGCCAAACTTATTTAAATATTTGTATGTGGGACTAATAATATTATTGGTCTTCAACTGTGTATCATTTCATCTGTGAATCCAAAAAACTTGAATCACATCTGTACAAAATAGGAATGATTTCACTTGTACTGATGGCAGAGTTACTCCCTCAAAGATATCAAGATAAAGCATTTTGATACCATTATAATTACATCCACCTAGTGGTCACAATAGAGCAGCTGGCTCTAATCATCACACTCAAACCCAAACACTCTTGTGAAAGTGTGAAAGAGGAAGCCTTTAAGAGTTTTAATCATTAGAAACCCAACCATTTTCTTTTTGATGGAGAAGGCTCAGAGAAAAAAACCTGGTTAAAGCAATTCTTGAGTCCCCATGAATGATCCCAGTCTATATCAGTCTATCTGCCCCTGAGACCGAGCGAGTTCTCAGAGGACATATTTAGATGCTGGGAATACACCAGTGTTGTACAATAAATAAGTGATTATGAAAGAGGCAAGTCTACCAAGAAATGGTGTTCCCAGGGGAGCTTCCCACAGTGAGTATTAACAGATGTGCTCAGAAACATTTGTATCCAGAAAAAACAGAGGCAGGGAGAGGGTAACAAAGTTGAACAGAGAGGAGAGGACACCCTCTTGACTGCAGCCAGGCTGGGGCCATGGCATTCAGTCGCCTTCCAAGTGAAACTCTCATGTGGAAAAGCTACAGCTGAGCCCCTTCACAAGCCACAGGCTTCCTGTGAATCAGGGTGGCCAGAGCTGTGTCTTGAGAGGGTTCCTGTCTCAGGGACCTGGAATTGCCTCTCCTCTCCTCACAGCTCTCATGCTGGCTGGGGGCTGCAGCTTCCATTTGCAGCCAGAGATATGGAACATGAATGAGATGCTGCTGGAAATCCTCCCGTGGCACTGACTTACAGCAGGGCAAAAGGAGAGGACAGTGCCTGGAATGCTGGCATGTTTCGGGAGCCCCAGGGGAAGGTGCCAGGCAGCTGCATCCCTGCTCTGCCATGAGCACCTGCACTTTCCTATTTCAACCATACATGAATTTAACAACACGAATTCAAAACTATGTGGAGAAAGTTCTTAGTTTTCCAGTTGAAAAAGACCTTTTTGAAACAATGTTTGGTTTATCTGGGATTGTACCAGAATAAAACTTTGTGTTGACTCCAAAGAGCTTGAGAAGTTTGACATCCCACTTCAAAACCCTCTCAGATTTTGTGCAGGGCCCAGAACCTGGCTTCCGCCAATCTGCCTTACTTTGCACAAGAGTGTAAAAACTGGATGAAGAGACCCATAGTTGCTTGCTGTGTAAAGGGAGGCAAACTTTTACTTTTTGGACAAGAGGATAACATGCCAAGATCCACGTGGGGCTCCCAGTAATGGTAAATGAGGGAGACCAAAGCTGACACTTGACTTTCCTTGTGCTACCTGACAATAACCTCACAGTGCTGCATCTAAAACAATGTTATCCCAAATACAGATCCTGGCCAAAATTAAAATTAAATTATGCTGAGTTGTACTTAAATCAGTTCAGATGAATGGTAATGTACAAACAGTTCCCCATGTACTCGAAGAGATAAAAACTCTAGGTGTATTATTAGGATGAAATATAATCCAGAACAGGTTAGGTTAATTCACAACGAGCTGTACAGGAGGGCTTGTGCTGCTCTCACTGCTGCTGGAAACATGTGGCCATCAAAGCTCCTCTTCTCCAGAGCCCATTCCTGGAGCAAGGAGGTTCCCCATCCCTCCCAGCAGGGAGGGGAGAAGCCCTCCATAACCATTCCTGAAGACATCCTCACAAAGATGTCATGAGAGGGTTCATATTTTGACCCAAGTGCCAGAGACATGTCCAGAAAGGGCTCAAACCATGAGGGCAGCATCAGGATAAATCCCTCTCCAGTATTGTTCCCTCTTCCCAGCCTCCTTGCATGATGTCTGCCTGCAGATAAACCTAATTGCATCTCGGAGCACACTCAGGAATCAATGTTGGTTTGTCCTGAAGACGCTAAAGGCCATTACACTTCCCCCCAGAGCCCTCCCCTCAACCTCAGAGTACATTAATACATTTCTTCTGTAATGTTCTAAAGTGGAAGCTGGCTCTGCAAAGAGATTTTTTTTTTCTTTTGGCAAGCTGTGCAATCCCGTTAATGAAATTTTGACATACCACGCAGCAGTTTTATGACAGATGCTTAACAATTTCATTTGCTATTCAGCTTCAGCAACTTTTTGAATTTTAGCCTCCAGTCCAGAGTATAAATTTGGGTGTGACAGTTTCATGGGAAAGAAAAAAAAAAAAGGAAGAAGGAAAAAAAATAAGATAAATTCTTTCTGTCATTTACTGCCTGTGTATAAATATACTGCTTTATCTCCTCTGTTTCTTCCTGTTGTATTTTCAATAATTAAAATCTTAACATCAAGGCATGGATCTTCTTACCCCAGAGAGCCATGAAGACTGAGAAGAAGACAGTTGCAGGGTTATCAAACAGATGACTCGCACGGGCAGTGGCACAAGCAGAGCTCATCTTCCAGTAACTGCACGTTTTGTCACACAAGGGACACATGGTGATGTTGTTTCTCTGGTCACACATCTCCATACTGCAACAAGAGAAGGGAAAAGCATGGTCAGGATGGCTCCAGCTTTGTGCTCTGGTGATCTTTTCTCCTGTGGACAGCAGCTGCTTCTGTAGGGTCACTGGATACAATCCTACATCACTGCAGGAGCTGAAATCCTCATGTAAGGCTGTCTTCCCTCCCCCCTTCCTGCCCCAGAGCCATAAGGCTCTATGCTTTCTACTCTAAGATCCTAGAGAATAAAATAAATAAAAATACAATAAAACACTCTTGTTTTGAAATACAAACTACAGTGATAGATAAGGTACAAGGGAAGTGCTGAACATCAAGAGACTGGAGTTCAACCAATTTATCTGCTCTGCGCTCCATCTGTGAAATAGCAACAGTGACCCTCCCTTTGACTTTCTTCAACTGTTGGAAGCACTACAAAGCAATCTTAATCAACAAAAAAAAAAAATTAAATCTATTTTTTGGTACCCATTATCTGCTTCGTTATTCAGGGCTGGTGCTTGTTGTACAAACCATGTAATTTGCATCTCCAACAGATGATGCATACAGGGCAAAAAATGCAAAATCAGAGGGGTTTAAAAATGTTTTAATACAAAACTTGCTGAAAGATTAAAAGTAGGAGGACATCCAGATTTTGTTGATGTGATCACAGTAGCTTATTTGAGGGATGTATATTCTTGATACATCTCTCTGTCACACAATGCTCTCCTCAGCACTCTGTGCTGGGAAGCACCAAACCCCCTCATTAGCAGAATTTTGCTGGTTTGTTTCAACATAATGATCTGA
The DNA here is from genome assembly GCF_014805655.1 of Passer montanus. Taxonomy (NCBI): domain Eukaryota; kingdom Metazoa; phylum Chordata; class Aves; order Passeriformes; family Passeridae; genus Passer; species Passer montanus. Next base: position 7,075,421 of record NW_024370374.1, on the reverse strand, counting down.
GTTTGGGAAAAAACCCAACCACCTGAGCAACTGGCCAAGAATTATTTTTAGGACACCAATGCAAACTGCCCAAGTAATAGTAACAATGAATGCTAATGAGATAGAAATGGGCTGCTCTGTGCCCTTGGGAGAGCTCTGTGCCTTACTGGAAGCTGAGATCAGGGGGCCTGTGGAGGTGGATTAATTTTGAGCACAGCTTCCAAAAGATGAAGCGTGAGGATGGAGAGTTTTAGGAGCATACCATCCTCCTGCGACAGCCAGATGGCACAGATGGGAATGGGGACAGGGGTGAGGGGGTGTGGGGGGCACAGGACAAGACCCAGGAACAAGAAACCCCAATTTCAGCTGTGCTTGGCCTAGATATTACTGACAAAAGATTTCTAAAGTGAGACAGCTTTGAGCTTGAAGTGCCCTCCAACAGCAAAATCTATTTATTCATCCATTTTACCTGGGTATATTCTCATCCACAGTTGCACAGCCATAGAGGAAAACGATAATCCCTACAATTGAAGCTGGAATGAGCATTTGTGTATAAACTCCCAGCCAGGCAAAATATAGCCCAATCTTCTCTCCAAAGTATTTTCTGAAATACATTTAGAAAAAAAGAGAAAGAAATGAGAGAGACATGTTTCCTATTTCTTAAAATATAACGTGGCTAAAATTATGAATCACATCTGGATTAGGCATGGAGAAAGTAAGATCTGATGACCTGTGGGAATTTTTTTCTTCTCAGAGAACTCTCTTTCTCATGATGCTTGAGATTCAGGCACCCTGAAAACAAGTTTGTCCCACTGCTCATTTTTTCCCTCCACTGTGTTTCTGCTGTGCAAATTGGTATCTTTGGACCTTCTGTGAGTGAATCCTCTTAGAAAGGCACCTCATTTTCTTCAGAGAGTCTTATCATGAGCAAAAAAAAATATATCCCCCGCAAGCTTTCACTCTATGTGGGATATATCAGCATGTTCTAAACTCACAGAAAACTCCTTTTCTCCCAGTGAATTTCCCATTCTCTGGAATCCCCCAGGGTGAGGGCAGGAACCCCCCCAGGGGCACAGGGCACGAGCATCCCTGCAGAGCTTCATCTCTGCCCCGTGGAAACTCCATGCCCAGGGCTGAACTCTCACCTCACCAGGTCGATGGGCTGGTATTTATAAAACACTCCGTAGCTCGCCCACTCCTCACACAGGAGCTGGAAAACAGAAAGGCAGGAGAAAGGTGAGCGCTGAAGCAGCGCTGGGTTCTCCTCTGGCCGCCGCAGGTTTCAACCCACATCCTGCCAACACACGCAGCCTGAATTAAATATTAAAAGTAAATGCCATGGTTTGGCACGCTCCAACAGGGAGATGAATTCCAGCACGTTGAAAGGCTCTTCAGCAGCTGGACTGATGGACACCTACAGCAGAGACAGGGACAGCAGTGCTGGTTTTGTGATCCATAGGCCCAGCCACCCTCTGGGGGAAGAACCTTCTCCTGACATCCAGCCTCAGCCCATTTCACTGTAATCCAGCATCCAGAAAGAGGTGCTGGGCTGAGGTGCCTTAAAGGCTGCATTTAAAATTTTTCTTCAGCTTTAAACCACAAGAAGCCAACGATTTCCACTCTTCCTCTTTGTCAGGATGTGGGCCAAAGAAAACAATGATCCCCGTTACTGATTTGCAAAACTGAATGCCTCACAAAAATAGGTTCCTCTAAGACCTTCAGCTTATCCTCTATTTTGTAAAATATATAAGTAGTGGTTCTCAAACCTCACTTTCGTCCCTCATTCAATTCAGACAACGGAGTGAACAAGAAATGAAACTCAGTGGGGAACCAGTATCAGTACAGGGAGGGCAACAGGATGAATCTTGTTCCTAGACAAAACAGGATGTTATTCCCTAAACTCCAGGCTATTTTATCATGGGAAACTTGACAGATGTCAAACTCCTACATGTCTCCAGTGAAATGCAGCAAAAAGAAAAGGGCAGACCAGAGCCTGGCCACTACCCATGCCCATTCCTCCTGCTCACACTTGATCACAGAGAAGTCCCAGAGCAAACCACGTTTCTACAGCAATTTTGGAATTCTCCTGCCAAACCATTAACGGAGAATTTCCAAGCTGAACTGCTGTACTTATACAAATGGCATGACTCATTAAAAAACCCAAAAAAACCCAACAAAGCAACTTCTCAGCTTTTACAGAAATATGACGTCAAAAATGTAAATGGAACGTAGGTTTTCCCCTCTGCAACCCAAAATCATTAATCATTATTAATTTCCTTACAAAGTAAGGGCAGGAACTGAAACTTAACAGCAGGCCTTTGTTAAACAGCAACATTCTTGCAAATTTTATTTTTATTCTGCTTTAAGTTTCTTTCAACCACATTTTCCAAAGGTTCAAGGCCAACTGCCTGTGTCTGGGAAGCAATGATTTGGGACACCTCAACATCCACATGCAGCCCTAGCTGAGCCCCTTCCTTCTCTATACATATATTTAAATTTAATCTTTAGAACAAAGTGCATGCTGGAAATTAGATTCCTTTTCTGTGATCCAAGCTGGTCAGGCATATCAGGAAAACACTAAGCTGAGGAGATTTTGCATCAGTGCCATGTTTTAGTTTTGTGCAACTTGAAACCAGATTTGTGTCTAAAGTACAAATGAATTATCTCATTTATCCTGACATTTATCAGCCTGATATTCAAAGCACAGCTTCAAAGACATGATTAGAGGAGATCAGCACACTAGACCTAAATATTTACTTCATTTCTAGGCCTCAAATCTTCAATTTTCTTGTTAAAAAAGGCACAGGCCTGGCCTAGTGCTGGATAAGATTAAAGAAAGCTTCAAGAAACCAGAAGAGACATGCCAAAACACACCAAAAGATTATTTGATGGAACTGAAAGTCAAAAGCCAAAGTAAACACTTCCAAACACACAATGAACTTCTGAAATTAGCGAATTTGTGAGGTTTGAGGTGTTAGTAATGCACAAGATAAGCTGGACACTTTCAGAAAGCATGGACTTTCATCCTATTTTTAGTTGAGTGATGCGTTGCTTAATAATGAAAAGACAGATGTGTGGTATTTTTAACACAAATCAATAGAGGGAGGGAAATAATATTCACTGCCTTTTGATGAGCCATTTGCACCTGAAGGACTAGCACAGTGTCAATTTTTGGAACCTATTTTTATATATAAAGCCTCAAAGTCTTTAAATCTGCTTTTCCTATGACCTGAATGTTCAGAGCATTTCTTTGGAGGGGCAAAAATAATTATAAAACAAACAGGAAAGGCAAAGTTTCAGGACTGAAACCCCAGCATATACAACACCCAAATTTAGTAGCTCCTCCTGAGAGAACTGGTGGTCACCTCTTCAGTTTTTGTCTGATGCACAGCCAAAAGCCACCCTTCTTTGGGGAAGAGTGATGGGGAACACGAAGTCACTGAGCTTTGCACTTAAGAAATCAGCATTTCCACTAAGGGTGCAAAATTTGTTTTTTTGTTCATGCTTCCTTACTATAAAGTACTACTTCCTACTTCCTTAAGAAAAGTACTTCCTTAGGATAATTCCTAGTTGTTTTACCACAGTGAACAAATGTCTTTCACTATACAGACAATAAAACCACAATTTAAAGCATTAACTTCAGCAAAAAGCCATGCATTGCCTCAGTGTACACCCATAGGACAGGTTCTGGCTGCAGAGCACACACTAAAACATTGTTGAGGACCCCTTTTTCCTAAATAACATTCAATATTTTTCTTTCCCAATCACTTTTATGCCTATGTGCATAAACTGCCTTTGCCTCCCACTCCTCCAATTCTGATCCTCATGGCATGGAATGAAGCAGGATTTATGCCCAATACAGACAGCAGAATATGACTGAGCATACTCTCATCAGAGCTGGCCTGAAATGACATTATCTGAACATATGTCGATATTCTTATCAATGTGGCATGAAATGTATCATTGCTGAGCTGGGTACTTCATGCATATTCACACTACATTCCACATTTGGGCAAATTTTTTTTAAATGCTGCAAAGCACTTTTTTTCTTAAACTGCTTCGCATTTAGTGCCTTTTTGCAGCATTTTCTGTGGGATTTTGGCAAAAAAACATCCAGATTCCAACAGGTGACTCTTCAGACTGGGATTCTTGTGTGTATGTCAAACCCCCCTGCTCATCAACTTACTTTTCTGTCATTGGGCTCCACGTTTTCACCTTCATAGTCACCCTTTAAAGAGAGAGAAAATCTGCGTCATCCAGCAGGTTGTGCCAAGAACTGCTCTGATCCTGCATACCCATGTCTCCCACTCACTTAATGCATCAAAACCAGAAAAAGCAATCTGTAAAATAATGCTGTATTTTAGGAGCCCATTTGTCACGGCACACTTTGTCTTCTGTCGTCGGGCACATTAGGAAAGAGCAATAGGGTCTGTCATGGGGGGAAAAGGAATGAATAAGTGATAAAGATGGCCTAAAAATGTCGAGGGAAAGGATGCGGTATTGCCATGGCATTTGGGGTTCAGCTCAGTCCACTGGAAAGAGAAGGAACCAGCTGAGAGAGCTGCTCCCTCTCCAGACTCTCCAAACACTCAGGGCTGATTAGATTTGAGGTTTTAATTTGGAGCTATTTTTTGAGCAAACTAAGACAATAAATAACTTCTATACAAGACTATCAGCAGCTGTCCAAAGATGTGAGGCTAGAACAGGAAGAGAAGTTTATTTAATCTTACTTTCTCGATTTCTACACAGCACTGCTGTACTCTGAGAGCCCTGACATGTATGACAAACATCAGGCAGACAAGGAGGCTGCTATGCTCTTGGGTGCTCCAAGATAAAGCTCTCACAGTCCCATGTAAAACCAGTGAGAGTGTGGGGAGCAGAAAACCAGGAAGACACATTTCAGCCTCAAATGCCAGGCCAGAAAACCAGCACTGGGCTCCACAGCCCTTGGGCACTCGCACTCAGCTCAGGCATCAGCAGTGTGACAGCCAGTCCCTGTGACATCTGCCAAGCTGTTCTGCAGGCTGAGAGCGTGTGTTTGTCAGTTCTAGTTGCACCCTGAACCTCTAAATCAGAAGGACACCAGCACCCAGCTCTGTGCACCTCTGACAGGATGGGGGACCCTGGCTTGCCTTGAGTGCCACCAGAATTCCTGAGCTCTCACTGACCCTCTCGAAGAGCACCACAGCTGAACACATTCTTGACATCTCACTGAGCTGCTCAGAAGCAGATTTCATCAGCAGGAAGGTCTCCAGTCACATCCAGCCCATGGAATATGTGACATCAGATCCTTGCTTATGGTTTTTCCTGGTTGCATGGACACACAGCTACTGATGCCTCCACAGGGACACGTGGCCAAGGGAACCAGCTGCTTGATGCCCTGGTAATAAATGTGTTTCCTGGCAGTGGTGCCAGAGATCTTGGGGGCAGAAGGTCAGGAAACAACAGAAGAATTTCATTTGCTAAAACACTGTAACAACTCTTCTATTGTTGCGTTCAAATTTGTGGTCATCGGAGGTAGAACCAAGGTGGGGAATTCCTTAAAAGGGAGCAGAGGGAGGGAAACAACATGCAGAAGTTACTGCAGTCATGACACAAGTGAGAAGAAAGTCAGTCATGTTTGGGATGATGCCACCAACACGTCACACATGAGGGATTTCTTGGTGACAGACAGCAGATGTGTAAAATATATTGCAAGACCACTTACGTCATGCAGAGGATATGCAGCACTGTAAACTCCATTGGCAAGAAGGCTGGTGATCCCTTGAAAAATAAAAACATAATAGTTATTTATAATTTCAAGATTAGACAGCCTCACTTCATCATCCTTCCAGGAGATTTCCCTCAAAATAACAGCCATTTGATCAGATAATGATTTTGCTGCCATCTTATTCCTTTCCATGTAGTTTCATTTTTAATCATATAGGTTATTATACATGACTCATTTTATTAAATGGAAAACTGCAGAGAGCAAGAGGAAGTCATATATATTTGAGAATCAAGAATTAGAAGCCAATGACTTGGAATTAGTCATTAAAATAAATTACATTTTCTGAAAAGTCAGTTTGATTTAAGGGCAAGCCTGAAGATTTGAAAGTGTAGCAGAAGGCTGGATCACAAGGAGAATATGGCTGGAATTGCTGGCATAGGGAAACCCACATTCACACGCATCACCCACACAAAGTTTTGAATTCAGGTTTTAGATTGATCAGAGAAATTGTAGGGAAAGCCTTTGCGAAGACCTTGGCGTAATACTTACCATATTTACCACATTTTCGTCTTTTATTTAAAAGGGCAGTTTCCTTCTTTCTTCCCTCTCCTTTCCCTGTTTACACAGCCGTTTATTAGTGACATGCATGAGGCTGAAAGCAATTAGTGCTTCATCTATTAAATGTCTGTGGCACGAGGGACTGGGAGGAGTCCTGCCTTTCCCAGGGGTGGTGTCACTCCTCCGCTGGGGGCCAGAGGGAGGAGTTGGTGTGGAAGTTTGGAGGAGTGCTGCACCATCCCCAAGAGTGGCTGGACCTGGGCCTTTGGAGGGTTGTAGCTCATTAATTCCCTAATGTTCTTTCCTCCTGCAGCTGCTGGCTTTAATAGAGCTGCTTCCAATTCTGTGCACCACGTCTGGAGGCGTCACGTTGCCCGTGAACATACATTTGGGGATTGAATGAACCACTTTTGGGTGCTGAGTCAGAGCTAAGTCAAGCACTTGTCTTTGTTCAGGGCAACGGTGATTAATGCCAACTGAAAAAAAAATAATAGATATAAATCTGGCCACTGGCATTGGGAAGGATTTGAAAAGACTCAAAAAAAGAAAAGAAAAATGAGGTGTTCTGGTGCGCTCCATGCTGCCTGTCAGCTCATGGCTAAGAAAAGAGTGTGGGACTGGTTGTGAAGGAACAGGACTATGAAATAGGAACCAGCTCACTGCAGAGTAATTTTTGATTGCTCTTGAAATGAGGATTGTTCAAGTTCATTAACGTTTTCAAGATACTAATCACCTGCTGGAGGAGCAGCTCCAGGAGTGCTCAGTATCTTGCAGATACTGATATTAATTTTCAAAGACCTATTTAAGATTATACAGGTCTATGAATTGTCTGCAAATGTTTCCACACTCCTGGCAGGAACAACTGGTGAGCTGATAAATTATTTTTCTAGGGCTGTGAGAAGAGCTACATAGTCCCCTTCTATTACAGATCTGGATTTAACAGTGAAGCCAAATTCACATTTTCAGAACATTTTCCCAATAAATAACAAAGGCTGCAGTGTTCCCCTGGGCAGCTGCTTTTTTTCCTGCAGCATTATCTGTGTTTGTTTAAATCTGTTTGCCACCTCTGCTGGGTTGTAACCCAGCATTCCAGCACTGGAACACAAAGGAGCTAATTGAGTTGATGGCATTTTTATTAGCAATATTGTGTGGCCTTGCCAGTCTCAGGTAGAAGAACCATCCAGGAATCCTAACACTCTACCATACATGAGTGTCTTCCCTATTCAACTAATCCCTACTGTGCTTCCCATTTACTGGACCAAAAAAGAAAAAAAAAAAATCAACTGAGAAACCAACTCCAAGGCAAGAATTTAAACTGAGCTGTGTGACCTTCCCCTTTCAAGAGTCCAAAGATGTAATTTCCAGTGAAAATGATCCAGCACCAGACTCAGAAGGGGTCTCGAAAGTCACAGAATAATTTGAATTTCCCATGCTACAGAGAACAGCAGTTCTGTTAATACTGGCTGGACACCAAATTTTAGTGTATATTAGGAGTCAACAATTGTGCATTGTGTGTTGTTACTTCAACACAAAAGTCAAAGCATGGAAATAATTTGTGGCGTAATTGTTCTTCTGTTATTTGATGTCTTTTTAAGCAGCTGATGGGTCAATATTGAACAGAACTACCTGTAATTCAAGTTCCTATCGTTTTATTTAACTTCTCGTAGGCAAATACATGCCATAACAGATTTCAACAGTTACCAAATATTTTCTTCCATGTTTACGTACTTTTCTCACTTTGTTTGAGAATTCACCCTTCCACCTTATTTGTTTGGATTTACCATTAACTATCTGTTAACTTTGGTCCCACAGTCAAGTGTATCTGTGTATCATGTATAAAATAAAGTATATAGCAGCTGAGCAGGATCAGCTGCCAACAAATCTTTAAGGTGGCCTGATTTGCAATTCATTTTTATTATGAATTTAATTCTTATAGCACAAACCCTAGGGCTGAAATCCTAAGACTTTTGGTCATGGTAGTACAAATTTCACATCCCCTAAGTTGCAGCACCTTCTCTGAGGGCTGAGGTGCCCAGTTCTAGTGCAAGCCTTGGCCCCTGGCTGCTCCAGGGGGCTCATCTCAGTTCCACTCAGGACAGTCACCAGTTAAGACCATTCCCCTCAAGTCACTGGAAAACCATCCCACTATAAAATGTGGGGTTCCTGCTTGAACGAAATGGACCAAGCCACAGACTTTCACTGCAGGTACTGGATTTTACAGAAACACCCTCAATCCATTTCAGGGAGTGTAGAACACAGAGCACATCTCATCTGCTGGTTTATGTCACCATCCATCCTAAGTCACATCTGCAGGGGCCACATGCTCACTTACCATTTAATTTAATCTATAAATTCACATTTGAGAAAATGTCAAACAGCTGAATAAATTGAATCAGATTTCCAAATAAAACAATTACATCCACATACATTGAATTAGAAAGCAGGGGGAAAACCTAAACTCCACAGCCATTTACAACATACAATTATTTTCAATATCTGAAAAAGATATTGATCTTAAAGCTAAATAAAGTTCCTTACCCATGCTATATTTTGCTTTGGTACACGTTGTTCTTTTCAATATTTCATAAACCTACAGAAGCAGAAGAAAAGACAGGGTTACTTCACACACCACCAGTGAAGAGCACAATCTTTTTTGTGTACAGCTCAAATATTGGCCGAACCAAGATGCGGATGAAGTCATCACTCTTTAATAAAAGTCATGGTGTTCAGGAGAGCAGGGCTCAGAGCTCTGTGTGCCGTGCTTTCTGTGCAGGAGAGAAAAGCTTAGCTAAATAGTCAGCTACCAGGAGAACTGATGGGGGCAACCAGGGTTACATCTACCCCCTGGCATAACAGAAACGCAATTTTTGCTCATGTTAGCCATTGATTAGAGCTCAGAGGTGTTCTTCCACCCGGAGCAGCTCTACCCTGACCTCCAAGGGCACGGGCTGGCTCCATCCCAAGGAGCTGCGGAGAGCTCCGGGCTCACGGCGTGTACGCGGCACGCAGCCGTTTATCAAACTGGACTAACACAGGCTGACCTTAACATCTCTGAGCCTGCCTGACCTCAGCGGCAAAACAGATGTATTTATTTTGGGATTTACTGCATTTATTGTCGAGTAACCTTTGCACAGCTCAGCAGGCTGCCTGCGAGGTTCAGCTTTTGGCCACTCCCGTGCAGCGGTGCTCTCTGGCAGGGCAAGCAGGCAGCACAGGGAAACCTGGAGCAAAGGCACCTCCTGCCCACTGCCTGGCCTGTCGGGGGAGCTGGGGACTGCTTTCCAGCTCCCTTATCTGTGTGCTAACTTGACTCTTGCCCAATTCACTGGAGGAAGCAAGTGAGGGCATCCGGGGCAAGTCCCACAGCTCATCCCCAGTCTGTCGTCTTGTAACCCCGGTGAATTAAAGGGCTGTCACAGAGAGATTTCCAGTTATATAATACATTTTTTTTTATTTTCTTTTTTTAATAACTAAAAGGTCTTTGGCTTACTTTCTATTCATCAAAGACTCATGGGTAGTGACTAGATTCCTGTTCATTTTGCAGTAGGTGGAAGGGTCAATATTTGCACTGTGGTTCAAAAATACATTTGAGAAAGGCAGGGGAGAACTTTAAGAAAGAAGAATACAAACAGCAATGCACACAGAATAAAATTATGTTGGGAAACATTCAATATGTTCTTCATTACTGAGTGATTTGCAGGGATTTCACAGAAAGAAGCACCAGCATTATTCTTATACGCCCAGTGTTCCTTCAGTTGTTCAAAAAACCCTTGTGCCTCCCTTCCCTCTCAGCCTCTGCTCTGAGCTCCTGCTTCAGTCCATTTTCCAGTCAGTCTTGCTCACCCTCTTGTTCCATGGAGCCATTTTGTCTTGCTGCCTTGCTCATGAATTTGAACTCTTCATTTGTTGAGTTCCTTGTACTTACAAGGTTTTTGCCCTATACATCTGGACATATAAAAGAAAGCCTACAAACAAAAGCCAGGCTTCCCCTCGCCCCCTCCCCCCAACCTCAAGTTAAATGTTTCATTTGCAAATAAACCAAATCAGTATTTGTCTTTTTCTTCCCCATTTCTGTGCTCCAGCATCTGCCTCCACCTTGCCCCCATAAGCAGTGCTCACATCAAACCCCTGATCTTCAGGCTGGTGGGGAGCTACACTGTGGAATAAGCTGGAATTTCAGAGCAGGAAAGGGAAGTTGGGTATCTTACAGCCCTTATCACCACAGCAATGAAAGGCAGCTCTGATTGGGATATAAGCTCTTTAGGAAACCACTTGGCGTCCCAAAAGGCTGAAGTTAAATATAAGATAAAAGCATGCTGGCAGTCACATTCCAAGGCACCAGTTAGGAGCAGTGGAATGGGGCAAAGAGTCCCTGTTATCCTCTGAAATGTGCTGCAGCCAGGGCTGCTTGGCACGGCCCCTTCCAGCTGCCCTGGATATCACACGGGCTGGCCTTTCAATTCCTCCTTTGGTGGCTATAAATGAAGTGACACCTTCTTCCTCACCTCTATTTTATGTTCTGTAAGTCAGATAAAAGCCATCAACCTTAATACTTTCAATACCACCACTACAGAGAATTTTCCCCAAAAACTACATATATAATATTCCCTGTAAATACCTGGCTGTTTTGTTGGAATTTGTCTCAGGATAATCAGAAGCATTTTGCAAAAAGAACAATGCATAGTTACAAAAAATTCAATCCCTCGTGGGTGCAGGCAGCTGGTGGGCAGAACGAGTGGTAAAATCTAAACATTCCCAGATGGTGATATCTCTACTAAGAAAATTACCCATGAACTAGAAAGAAGATACAAATTATTTTCCAAAAGGCATCAAACACTACTCAGCACTAAATCTGGAATTTATAATTTCAGTACCTGATGGCACAGGAGATCCTTGGCATTTGGTTAAGAAAGATAAACTTGAACAGGCATTGCAGTAAAGCTGTTAACACCACGACCGAGACAACATCCACCATAAATTATTTACAGGCAGTACTTACTATAGTGCTTCTGGTTTTACTGTCGAAGAAGGAATCTTTGTCAGACAAATCAAATCTGTCAAAAGATTAGAAGGAAGCCCATTAGATAAAAAAAAAAAGTCAGTAATTTCCTGTTCTTGTTGACCCCTTCAATATTTTCATTTCTCCTGGGGATCTCTCAGAGCTCAAATTAAAGAACAGCTTGTAGAAACCCTGTCAAAAAGCAAGTCCAACCCAACTCCCACATTTTAAAGAGGCTGCTTATACATTTCACTGAGTTTATGTCTTTATAGGTTTTTCAGCACAAAAGAGAGTGTTGACACTCATTTAAGTTGAATTCCTGACCACTGCTGGCCTTGAATTTCCCCTTGTAATCTTTAATTTTCCCTGTGAGGCCTCTGTTTCCTCCCTCATTCAGCAGAGACACAGGTGCTGTTCCTGGAAACGCCACCTGCAAACAGTGTGAGGCCCATCCATGTCTGCACTCAGGAGCATATTTTGGACCTTCCCTGAACCTCCAGGATGTCACACACATCTTGGGCTTGGCCTGGCCCAAGCCCATCAGTGCTCTGCATCTCTGGATGGAACACTGGGGGTGCAGGGAAGAGATCCTGCCCTAGGACTGCTGTTTGTTCCAGCTGGCACATCCATAAACACAGCCTTCAAAGTGAGTCCTTTGGGATGCTGGCCAGGGGAGAGCAGCAGCAGAGCAATCCAAGGCAGGAGAAGCTTTGGCTGGGCTCTACCTCGTGATTTTTTCCCTACACCCACATTTACAGCTGTTCTTGCTGATCCGGGATTGATGGCAAAGCCACCTCTGACTTTACAGCACTTCAAAGGCAAGGCCTGGTTGGCACTACCTGTGTCAGCTGCCCACACCAGATATATGAAATTATTCTGAAATTTGTCAACCCACATCCCTGGCTACAAGTTTTACTGAGCATTTTATTTAATGTGGAGAAGAGACTGTCATAAATCACATTATAAATCCCCTTTTGGCAGCCTAACAGGTGAAGTGTACAGTTATACACACCCACATTATGTGCCACAACAGCAGCTAAAACACACTAAAGAGATTTCTCTGCAGAGACTCATTCCTCAACAGCAAGCCAAAAAATCCCCCCAAAAGTAAATTTACTGAAAAATGGAAATATTCTTTGCAGCAATGCCCGCCAAAATGTTGGTGTTCATGTTCCCATTCACCCTCTGGTGCCTGAGCTGCTGTCAGAGAGGCAGGAACCTGTGCACATGGATATTCAGGGAAGGCTTTCACTTACAAGTGCTGCTTCTCTCTGGAGAAGGGGTAGGAGAGGCGCTTCACCGTCTGAGGTTTGTGTTCTGCTACTTTGGGCTGGATGGGCTCCGTTATTTTTTGAATCACAGAATTAATCTTTTTCAGGAGGCCATGGGTCTGGTTTATCTGATACACCTGAAGGGGCAAAGAGAAAAAAAAAAAAAAAAAACAGTGAAACTTTACTGCTTTTTGGTAATCCATAGGTCAGAGTGAACTGTAAGGGATCAACCAGAATTAGATAAATATATCACAATAAACTATCGAGGAGTATGGTTTACATTCTTGAAATCATCCAGAAAGAAAGGGATGGGAAAGTCAAACCAAGGGTTAGGGAACCACAGAATCACAACAGACTTTTTAATATAATTGTGCTTCTGATTAAAATCCCTGGTAAGTGAGGCAATAATGGGGATTAATATGAAATCCAAACCAAAAGTGTGGTTTTAGTGCTGTAATAAATGATGCTGGGCTTGGAGACTGTCTCTGGCTCCATTATGGACTTCTCTCTGCAGTCTGGGACCTGCATTTAGTCTGTGTTTAAATATTAATCCATCTCTGAGCTGTGCTCACTGAGCAGGTAGCTATCTATCACAGGTGATTTAGAATTGATGAAAATACACTGTCATTCCCTTAATGATATTTCAAATATTCTGGAAGGTAATTTATTTTGTGGTTGAGTGGCCCCAGCTCCTGCAAACATGACTGACTGTGTATATGAATAGTCACTAAACCCAGCGAGACAAATTCTTATCCTTGTGTTCAGATTTAGCAGTCTTCAAGTGAGAAAAAAAATGTCCAAAAGGCACACAGAAATTTCACCATCAGCTGAAACCTCTTTTAAAACATAATGGGTATGAAATCACTCTCATCGTGTACAGACTGTGGTAGCAGCCAGAAATTTTTAATTTCCATTCTTCCTTCCACTTTTTCCCTCTGTTGCCTCAAGCAAGTACGTTTGTGACTTTCATTTCTGGTGCATTTCAGTTAATTGTTTTGAAAATGCTTGTGGAAAGAGAAGTCTGCATTTCTAAAGTGTTCTGAGAGGAACATATGTTTAAACTATGCCTTCATGAGGAAAACAAGAAAATCAAGACTCACCTTTTTTGTGGGCATCTTGAGCTTAAGGAATTCTGCCTCTCGACACAATACATTCCATGGTGCATGTATTTTTACAAATCCAATCCCATGGATTTTAGTCTTAAAAAAAAAAAAAGGCAAAAAAAAAAAAAGCAGGGGAAAATTTTACTGATGAGAGGAAATTAAATGCATTATCCCATGTGATTCATGCATATTTAAGGAACAAACAGTCCATTAGGGCCAACATGATACATCTCATTTGTTTGAGAGAGTTGGTTTCTAACAACAGGACAAATACTGAACACCTCACTGTGCTGAGCTGCTATAGAATGTGACTCAAAAAATGCTATTGTCTCCCTAAGCAATTACCACAAGGTTAAACAGATAAAAACTGTTTGGGAAATAAAAGCTAATGACTGTGGACACAAACACAGGCTGAGCCAGTTAAATTTGAAGCAGAGGCATCCAGCCAAAATGGTGTGATTTGGTGTGTTGTAATTTCTGGGGCTGAGAGAGTCGCTGCTGCTCATACCTCAGAGGAGCAGCCTCAGAATCAAATGTGAATATCTCCATTAAAGCATCATGGTTAGGAAAGCCAGTAGGAAGAACTCCACCAAACAAAGCAAAAGGAGGACAGAAGTCAGTGGCAATATTAGTGGTTTGCTTGCAGCCCAGTAATTCTCTGAGCTGTGTTCTAGAGGGCAGGACATGGATGTTTGCTCCTGGCACTCCCACATACACCCATGTTTGCTCCTCCTGGAGCAGCCATTCCAAAGGCACTGGACAAACGATATCCAACTAGGAGGCATTCAGCAAACAGAAAAGAAATGAACTGCAATTAATCTTTCTAATCCTATTGCTGCACCAACTCAGTTATTACAGTAACACACAACTTTCACACAGCTGTATTCTCACTCGCTTTCTAGAAACTGGCTACTCACAAGACCATGGAATGGTTTGGGTTGGAAGGGAGCTCAGGGGCCATCTAGTTCCAACACTCCTGCCGTGGACAGGCCAGGCTGCCCCAAGCCCTGTCCAACCTGGCCTTGTTTTAATCAATTATTTGTGGACATTGAGGCAGTGGCCACAACTCTTTGTGTGTGACCATCCAGCCATTTCACTGAAGACAGCTTAAGTGGTTTATTAAACACCATCTGTTTAAGAAGCCTTTGCTCTTTTGGAATCAGTGAGGTCTCCAATGCAGCTTTGTGGCTTTTCAGGCCCAAGTGATTGGAGATCTTTTCCCTCTACATGGACGAGCTGGCTGTGGAAGCTGATGTAAATCCCCAAATCTTGCTTTCATCTCTACACTTCCATCTCATGTGGTTTGGTGTTTTGCACCGAAAGGACAGGGTTCCTTCTCTTTTACAGTGTTCTGGCTTGACCCCTGAGTCCTGCATCATTTGAAATCATATTACATGTCATAGGTGGAACCTCCCATCTGGCAAAGGATTTCAATGTCTATGACTTGGCACAGGCAAACTCCATGTTTGTTACAGGAACCTGCAAGCTGGACAGAAAGCAAGTCTGATTTTCACTGTTAGACAGACAGGGGAAACATTTTGGGCTTTGCTTGCATCGCACCATGTTAAGTATATATATTACATATACATAATATGTAAAAGATATAAATGTCTGTAATTTGTGAGTAATAGGTGACAGATTTATTTTTTTGCAGTCTGTTCCCAGGTCGAAATGTTTATCTCAACTTTTAGATCCTGTAAATAAAACCAGCATAAATGTTTACCCTCTCTCTCGGGAGTCTGGGGCACATTGGTTGGGTCAGATAATTGTAGCAGCTTTCTTTGAAATTAATACTGCTGTGTCTATTTCTACTAATCACACACTGGCAGCACTTCACATACATCATTTTTTACACAGTTCTAATGGGTTTTTAATAGAATATCCTGTTTTCAGGGTGCAGGTGGAAGATGTTACATGCTGTACTGTTCACGTCTAAGAATGGAAAGAGCAAATTGTAACACAGACCCATGTGCTCCAGCAGGAGCGTGGACCAGAGCCTCCTGAACTAATTTAATTCTCCTCAAGCCTATATTGAGGAATAAAGATGACACTGCCTGTACCTGATTTTTTTTTTCCCCTCATAGCTGGAATTACCAGAGGATTCAAACAACTGCATACTGTAAACCCACCAGACCAGGATTAGTGTTCAGAGAGGGTTTAAGCCTCACCTGCAGACAGCACAACACAGACGTGTTGCAATGGTGGGTGTGCCACAAATCCTGGCCAAGAAAAGCCAGGAAACTTCACCTCATCAGGACATTTACAACACCATCGTACACTCCTGTGCAAGTCAACCAAATCAGTGGGTGAGGACGGCACTGACTGCCAGAACTGCAATCAATTCCTGTGAAAGCTGAGACTGTGCAACCTTGATCAGAGCCAGGCTCGCAGGGACAGCTCAGCATCCCCCAGGACCTGGCCACCAGGCACCCTCTCTAACCCTTTTAAATGGATCCTTACATCTTCATCACGTTCCAGCTCCAGCCCAGCCTCCACGAGGTTCCCCTCATACTCCTCCCTGCGGAACCTCTTGTCGTCCTCGTGGTAATCCATGTGAGGCTCACTGTCCCCCATCTCCAGCTGCACCCCCTTCCCCGGCAGTGGCTGGTCCTGCTTGGTGCTGCGGACACTGGCATCGTTCTGCTGAGGTCTCCTGGCCAGAGTCTTCCCGGCCGAGGACTTCTTGTAGTGGTAAACCAGGATGTAGTCCACCTTCCTCTTGCCATCCCTGAAGTACAGCCCGTATTTGCAGTCAGCATCCGGGTTTTTGGAGAGGGAATTTAATAACTGGAAGTGGGGAGTGGGTGTGTGGAGAGAAGAAGAGAGAAGGCTAATGAATGCACAGCCCAACACAAGCACCAAATAGATCA
Organism: Passer montanus; assembly: GCF_014805655.1. Lineage (NCBI taxonomy): Eukaryota > Metazoa > Chordata > Aves > Passeriformes > Passeridae > Passer > Passer montanus. Next base: position 7,058,931 of record NW_024370374.1, on the reverse strand, counting down.
TCCTTTCCTTTCAAGGCTCCTTTTGCCTGGAGCAAACGATGCCCTCTCTCCAGACAGACAGCAGATGGGAGGAGTCCCCCCATGCTACTTACTCCAAAAATTTTTGCAAGTTAACACCTTTAATTTTACTGATAGCCAGCTGAGATTTTATTGGCCAGAAATAAATAGATTGCATGACTGGGATTTAATCTAATCACCAGCACACTGGTTCATAAGTCAGCTACTTGCTGGGTTTGGTTTTCTCCTTTGGGGGTTAATTGCCGCTAAGATCGTCTGTCCTTTTCCACCCATGACATCTGCAATGCTGCAATTCTGACAAATAGATTAATATCGTGGGGAAACATTTCTCACTTCTCTTATCTATCATTGCAAGTCCATATCATCTGAGAAAGAGATCATCTTAGATACAGACTGAAGGGAGCCAGCTGCTCCTGCGGCGTGGCCAAAAACGCCATGGAAAGTGGCCAGGGAAGTGGGGTCACTGCTTATTGAGTTCACCACTTTTTTTTCCCCACTTATAAAACCTATGTCACTATGCAATCTGATGGTGGCAATGGCTTTATTCCCAGCCCGGGTTAATGCTGGGTAAGTGTTCCAAGACACATGAAAGGTACGACTCAAAACACAATTTCATGTCCAAGCATTTATCTGAAAACTGCACAGGGCGACTGTAGAAACAAACAAACAAACAAAAAGTACTGACATTTAATTTATTACTACTTTTATAACAGTTCTCATGCATAATCCACAATTCTACCCTTGGAGATTTACACATAATATTAAAATAAATAAAAAAATTTAAAAAAGGAAGAGATTTCACTAGTAACTGGCATGTGTTTTCACAAAAAATACCCAACACAGGAGTTTCTTTTCAGTGACCAGGGAACTTTTCTGGCTTCTAAGTTTATAGAAGAATGCCCATTCTCCATGGAGGGAAAAGGAATTGTGCTCCAAAAGAGAGCAATTGGTCATCAGTTGCAAAATGCTAAAATCTATTTGGGATGTGCACACCTGCTTATTTCATACATAAAGCACTAGATGTAAATTATTTTAGATAGCCTTTGCTATCCGCTTCCCTTTCCTTTAGTATCTAACTTCTCTTTCCCATTTAAACTAAACCCTTTACACCAAGTTAATAAATATATAATAAGATAATACAGCATTTGGAGCCACCACAGAGTTCACTCATTTTCCTCTTGCCTCTATTCCCCATTCCATGAAAACAGGGGAGGTTATTTAGCCATGTCAAACTCTTCAGGGCAGTCTGTTAATGCTTATGCCCTACCTAGATATTCTCATTTAGTTCATAAGCATAGTTTTGATATAAAAGACCATTAATAACTATTACTTTTCAATTGCTTTATGACTAATGGCATGCACCTGTGAATTCAGAACATTTTTTTAAAGCAAGCTGACAGTCTGCTTGTGGCAGGCAACTCATGCAAATTTCAACAGAAACAAAATATTAACAAATGGCAACTAACTGGACTGTGTTTAATTTTTTAAAGGTGTATTTATCTTACTAATTAATTAAACAGCAGTTTCTGAAAAACTAGGCTAAGCCACCACTGTGGCTACTAAAGCCTCAACAAATTCACTTATATGTGAGAACAGCTATATCCCACAGCAAACAGGAAGCAGCCAAAAAACTTGGTTCTGTTTTAAAGAAATTAATGGTCAGATTATTTTAAGGGTGGGGTATAAATGCTGAAAGATACTCATGGGCCAGATATTCTCTTGCAGTGCTCCTGTGCTTAAATTGAGTTGGTTGCATTGACTTAGACCATGTAAAACTTATGTCTCCTCAGCTGTGAACGAGACAGAAAAAAGACATTTCAGTTTCACCACAGCAGGAGGATTTTAACACCCTGACAGAACTATTCCTCCATGCTCCATCCTAATTTTAAGCACAATAAATCACATGTTGCTTTTTCTGGTACCTCTTTCCCCAGTGAATCTGTTGTATAGCCCACTCCACCTTAATAAACTTCTTTTTTGTTCAAATTACATAACCAAGTCGTTATCACGCCGGGTATTCATATTACTAACTCCCTTTAAAATCTGTGTTAAAGAATTTAACTGAGGAGCAATTAATGACCCTGGAAATCTAATTTCTATTGTGTGCTGGAGAAGATTGGCTTAATGTTTTCTATGTTAACAAAGGCTTTTGAATGAAATTTGAGGCATTCTCTTTTGTTCTCTGCACTGGCAGGAAGATGTAAAGGTTGGCACAGCCTTATTGCCAGATTCCTTACTCTGAGAAGAGGCAGCCCCTTTTTATGCTACAGGTTAAACCAGCTTCCCTTTCTCACACATCCAAGAACACCCCCCACCACACCAGCATGGGCTGTGCCTGGTGGCAACCCTTCCCAGCACCCTGGGAAAACAGAGGGAGAGGATTTCAGAGCATCCTGGGAGTGGAAAGGATGAGAACTAAGCCGAGGGGCAGCGTGCCTGTTGTGACCCAGCAGGTCACTCACCGTGCTCTCGTGCTGGTCGTAGCCGATGTCCTCGATGGCTCGGATGTTGATGATGTGGATGCCCTTCTCCTCAGCAGGCAGACAGGAGTACTTCTTGTTCACCCTCATTCCTGTCTCCTCTGGAGCCTCACTGAGATCTTCTGGCAGAAAATCCACCCCATGAAACTCGCTGTCTGCGTCTGAGAAGGAAGGGAACAATTGTACCAAGACACTTTAATCCAAACTTGCTCCTCCCAGAGCCACCCAAAAGCTGAAACGTATCCTGTTCCTGCCCTCTCCTGCCAATGAGCCCTTGGGCAGGCTCCCACCCCTTCTCCCTTCCTCCCTTCTCAGCTTTCCCCAGCCCTCTTCAGCCCTACCTGGGTCTCCTCCTCCTCCAGAGGAAGAGAGCTCAGTTAACTTTTATCCTGCATGGGTGTCTCAGGGTGTTTTTACTCTGTGGGCTTGTGGAATGACTGTATTTCTTGGCAAGAGAAGGAAAACGGGGGGTGGAAAGGGAAAAAACTGCTGGTGAGGATAGGTGCCATGGTGCCTTTCCCTTTTCAGGAGGCGTTTTCTCCTTTAACTTGTTCATGATGAAAAACTAAGTCAAGGGTTTTCCCTCAAGTACCTACATCCTGCATCTGATTTACTGAACCATTCTTAAATAAGTAGTCTTGAAAATCTGGGGGTTTCTCTGTCTCAGCCTGCTTCTGATGGAGGCATCAGAATGGTTTCCATTTCCTGTTTAAGTATATAGATAGTCGAAAGGATTTTAAATAAAAATTTCACTACAAACTGAGGAACCACATAAGTTACAGAATGCAAACTGGGGTTTGCATATGGGCACTTATACAAGCCATAGAAGGCAAAGTGTTCCAAGATTTTATTAATTTTGTCACTGAAATAAAATACTGCAGCATTTTTATTTTTTTTTTGAAATCACATAGGAGGAGAGCTGGCTTGTCTAAAGAGTGAAGATAAAGCAAGAATTGTAGAATTTATGGATCCTAAATTAGCTTTCCCAAACAACAAAAAAACATGATACTGAATTACCCTGTCTGGGTCTGGTTGAACTTCAGGGATAATGTTGAGGGAAGAGACAAAGAAAATACCACTCCCCAAAAAATTTACAGATGATGTGAAACTGAGGAGCAGGATTGATAAGCTGGAGGGTAAGGCTGCCACTTCAAGGGGTCTCGACAGGTGGGAAAAATGGAAACCCAAAAAAGTCCCTCACTTATGCAGCCCAAAGGAGGGAAGACAAATGATGGGGGTCCTATTCCTGCCTTCAACCACCAACTGAGTAGGTACAGACAGAGCTGGGCCAGATTCTTCTCACTGGTGAAGAATGTAGAAAAGGGCGAGAGACTACAGACACAAGTTGCAACAAAGGAAATTACAACCAAACATTTAAAAAAAAATCTCAATTCTCTAACAAGAGTGATCACACACTGGGGAAGGAACCAGTGAAGTTAAAAATCTCCATCCATCCCTGGAGGAGGCCAGAGCTTGACCACACCTGGCCCAATCTGAATGTTGGGAGAGCACTGCAATAATCACTACACTTCTGATCAGGCTCTTCCTGGGAACAAGGCAGGAGCCAGCAAGGACAACAACCTGCAACAGGCAGAAGAGGATGCAACTGAAGCCTTGGCACCTGTCCTGAGCTTATCAGAGAAAGGTAAACATTACTGTTATGAAAGCCATGCTTCTGTGGAATTTGCAGTTGTGCTCCTCTGGAGCTTGCCAACACCATGAGTCTGTTGATGTTCATTTCAGTTCTGGGCAATCTGCTGCCCCAAGATGCTTTCCCAGGAACACCAGTGCTCATTAATATCGTCATAGTACCTGGGCAGCAATCACCCTCTACATATTCATGTGCACAGCCTGGAACACCCACACCTTTGCAGATCTGGGCTGCTGCTCTTGCCTCTTCTCTAACACTCCCCTGTGCCAGAACAGACAGCACAGATGAGATCTCAGGGCAGCATCACCAAACTCAGCAAGCCACTTGAACAGCAGTTTGTAACAACTCAAGGAGCTTTTTTTGATGGCGGTAATGTAGAGGTGCAGCCAGAAATCTGCTGGCTCGTGGGAACAGCTGGAATGTTTGTACCAATTCCCTACATGTGTATGGTCTCTTTTTCCCAACACTCACAGGCACATATGGGCAGGCTCCCTGAACAATGGGAATTGAAACAAGTGTGGGCAGCTGCAGAATCCTGTGTACTCAAGCCTTTATTCTGTGGCTGCAAAATACTCATAAAATAATAAAACTTTTGGAACTTGATAACTGCAACAACCTGCATTTTTATGTGGAAGGATGCTGGAAACAACCTTGCAAAAACAGTGGATTAAGTGCAGTAAAAGTCCTCTCTTCTTTTCCCTCCTTTTCACACTTGTACTAAGTAAAACCCAGTTATTTCAGAATTTTGCAGAGGGTATTAGAAGAGAAGCACCTTTTACTGACTGTGAATCCGAATAATGGAGCTGTGAACTGAAAAGTGCTAGTTTAGGAATCACCACTGGGACAGAATAGGCTCAGAGGAGAAAATCACAAGCTTCATTGAGCCCAAATGACGTCCCTGTGCTCTGAAGCTGCACTTCCAAGCAGAGTTTGTTAAGCCCCAGCACGGAGCAAGGAGACCTGCTCAGATGATTCAGCACCATTGTGCAAGCCCAAACAATCCCCCCGACACAAGGAGATATTTACATTCCTGTTTACACATCAGTAGCCTGGCAATATTGGAAAGAACAAGTGCTTCAGGTAGGCAATGAATCATGGAATTTTGGTTTATTATGACTACTGGAAAATATGTGAACTGTGAGAGCTTTCTTAATACAATCTTAATTACAACAAGTTTGATTTCTGCACTGAAGGATGATGTCAGGATTTAATTCTAAGTAAAGCCATCCAAACCACTTTGGTAATTACAAACACCCAGGGATTATGAGCACTTCACTTGTGCTGATTTGGCAGAGGTCAAAGCCTTCTGTTGCAGAACACAAAACCTTTTTTTTTTTACATGGAGTAGAGCATTTCAAAGATTTAAAACCATGAATATTTCATGATAATCACATTACACAAGGACAATAATTTAATCTCAAAATAAATTCATGCTCAGAATTATTTATGGCAAGATAGAAGAGGACAGGTAAGGAGTGAAAAGAACAATAATGTCCTAATTCAGCTAGACTGACATTGTAATCTCTTTGTTGGGAGCTGAAAGAGGTGAGCATTATGAAAACTGCTGGCTTTGCTGCCTTCTAATGCTGACTAACCCACTCTCTTCTATTTATTAAGCAGAAAACACTACAACAAAGACTTGAAGAAGCACTCAATGTATTTCAACACAGCCACAAAACCAATCTCAAAGCTCCATGGATTCTGAGTCAGCAGAAGTCCCCAAATATTCTGGGAGACAAACTCATGCCTGAGTGTCTCACTCTGAGCCGTATGGGAAACAAGACTGAACTAATAAAACAATCCCTCAAACTCAAAACCACTTCCTCCTCTGTTCAAATTTCAGTTGCAGCTGTTAAAATTCCCAACCTCATCATGCAAAAATTAACACTAATTAATTAATGGCCACTTTTCCACCACTGAAATTTGGCACACTGTGCTGTAATCTTTCCTCATTCAGACAATGCTTCTTCACTGAACGTTGCTGACCAGGTGAACCAGGACCAAAAACCTGTTGTAGAAACCAATGTATTTTCTCCATGATTCAATCAACCATTAACATTATAGTCATAACCATGCACAGACACTGAATATTCCCTGGCAAAAAGTATTTTTGTCATTAAAATGAATTTAAAAATTGCATTCATGCAATGCAACTCTTAAAGAAATACCCTGCACTAGTTCTAAAATTAGTATCATTAAGTCAGCATGAGTACATCTAAACAAATATAATATTTCCCTGCTCAGCCTGAAACCAATAATGTCACTGAAGCTGACTTTCCTTCTATTATTTTTCTTTTTTTCCTGGTCTCCTCTTGTTTTCACTTCTAGAGAGTATGTTTAAGAAAGTGGTAGAACAAAATAAAGTCACAAAGACCTCTGGGTTAAAAAGGTGAAGCAGCAGGAGAGTTACAAGACCACTTCAAGCTTCAAGCTTTTAAATGTCCATGTCCTTATTTTTTTGCTTTATATAAACTATGATACAATTCAGAATGAAAAATTAAGAATCATGCAGGTAGCAAGGAAGCATTTTAAGAAAGTCATGCACACACACATGCACACACATATATACATATGGTAAAAGAAACAAACACAACCTGTAAGTAAATGTTGAATATTTGTTTATCGTATACTCTTTCTACGGGGAAAAAAATGTTTGCTTGTGCAATACATTGGATGACTTTTGGATTTAAGTTATTTTCTTGAAGAAAAGATAAGATATTGAGATAAAGCTCCTTTAGTGGGGTTTTGCTTGCTACATATTGCCCCCTAGCAGCAGGATCCTCCTTCAGCATGTCCTCACCCAGTTCTCTACCGCCTGTATCTCCTAAATTCCAAGTCAGAGGTTAATCCTAAGAAGACAAAAACATCATCCTCACAAGTGATTCGCCTGCCTCTTCTCCTTTCCCTTCCCCCCCCTCCTGATACGCTCCAAGGCTGTCAGATTTGGAGGCCAAAGCCCTGGAAGAGCAAGGCCAGGCAGGCTCAGAGTGCCACCCCAGCCCAGCCCAGCCCAGCCGGGCTCGCTCCGACCCGCGGGTCAGCCCTGCAGCCCCAGGAGCCGTGCCCGGGAATGCCAGCCAGCAGGCTGGAATGCCAGCGAGGATACCCGCTGCTGGCAGGGAGGGCAGTTCTTTTTTTGGGATGCTGACACCTGTTTACGAGGCACTGGCCCTGGACCAACAGAGCTGCCGTGCTCTCCCAGGAACACCCGCACATGTCCTGAACTTCTGCTCTGCTCAAAGTCCTGACATCAGGAGCTCATTAGCTCCACATCACAATTTGATGCAAATTCTCCCTCGCCCCTCCAGCTGTCAGCAGCCAGATGTTGCCCCCAACTGTGCTGCTGGTGGAGAGGCAGCAGATTTCACTGGTACCCCGACTGGCCCGGCAGGAAAAGGGAGCCCACCTCCCCTGGGGCAAAGTTAATGTTGATACCTCCTCTCCATCCTTTCAGGGATGTTGCTACCTCCTGTCCATCCTTTCAGGGATGTTGCTACCTCTTGTCCATCCTTTCATGTTGATATCTCCTGTCTAACCTTTCACGTTGATACCTCCTGCCCTTCCATCTGCAGAAAGGTGAACCCTGCCTCTTTCATCTTCTCTAAGTAGGACACTTTGGAACTCGCCCATCTCCTTTGCTTTTCCATTTATTTTAAAACTTGTAGCCTACATCTGCGCTGGTTATTACCTTAATGAATCAAGTATGATGTTATGACCCAATCCATTAAAAAAAAAAAGCTCAAACAGTGAAATAAATCCTGGATTCCGTGGACAGTTTCCTTTGCAGAGGAGAAACAGCAGAACGTCCAAAGCAGAACGACCTTGATGTGCCTGATGCTGACAACCCACACTGAAGGGCAGAGCCCATTCAGACACTTTGTGCCCAGTGCTTAGGAGTCACAGGGGTGGAAAAACTTCAGCTCCTGGCAGGATTGTCTGGATGATCAGCTGGCTTAGCTCTGTTCCTCACTACTGAGAATGGTGGGGCTCTGGAGTGGGGCTGCAGCTTTCCTGGAAGGCTGTCTGCAGCTTTAAAGTTATTGATCTATTATTATCAGCAACATATTCAAAGCAGGTTAGAAGGACACACAGCTATGACATAATTTTTTATTTATGCCTGTCTATTTTTGTTTTTAAAGATTTATGTACCCTGTTTGCAGGATGCAGTCCTGGGCTTGAACACACGCCTGATCTGACAGAAGCCTTGTGAAATGTAAAAACAAAGAGCAAAACCACCTAAAGCCTCTAAAGATAATGAACATTTTGCCATTTCAACAGCACGTAAATGACAAGAAAACACAAATTCTACCGTAACAATACTGCCTGTTTCTTCAGACCCCATAAAATCTCACATTTTATGAAAAAACATAAAGCTTCTTCCCATCCCATGACAAATTTCACTTTTTTCTCTACAACTACCAACAACTACTTAATGGTCTATTTAGTAAATCTGTTTTCAGACATATTTCTAATACACCTAAGTTAAGGACTCTTCTTCTGCCAGGAACCAGAAAAATATTATTTGCTTCTGTTGCTATTGCACAAAGATCAGCACTAAAACTATGCTCAGTGTTATGGTGAAAAGAAAGCCAGATATAGGAGAGCCACTGAATCCATGTTTTGTGAATCCTATTAAATATATTTTGCAGGGTTATGATTCTCATTATTTTTGTTTGTATGTTCCAAGGGAAGGCAGTTTTTATCAATGGGAGCAGTGAGATGAAAGGAAAAAAATACTAAAAAGCAGATTATGGTGAGAGAATTGGTATTTACTGGGACAGTGGATACCACCAGAACTCTCACCAGAGTCTAAATATAAAAGATATCTAGATACATTTAAAATATGATGTATATTTTCCTTTACCAGGCTGTAACAAAAGCCTCTTTATACCAAACATGTGGAAATGAGGATCCAAAAATTACCAGTTTTACTCTAAAAAATCTCAGTCATGGACTGCAGCCTGGGGCTGAAGCCATGGCTCATGTGCTGACTGGCAGAGCTGCTCTTTATCCCTCAGGTTTCCCATTTAAAGTCCTAATCTTGAGACATTTGCACTGGTGTTTACATTTCCATGCAAAGTCACGAGGACTTCTGGGCTGCATAAACCCAGTCATGGATGCCTTGGAAGGCTTTGCTCACCTGATAAAGAGGGTTTGGGCCACAGGCACCACATTCAGGAGTTGCTTTGCCACATTTGAGCTGAGAGAGGCAGTCGCTGGGGCTGGGGTTTACAGGGCACAGCCCCACCTTATTTATATACATTTTTTGGGTGTGCCCAGGCAGGTGGAGCTGATGTGGTAAGGTGATGGGGGTGGGAGATATCCAGCTGAGATCCCAGCTCTGGGTTTCACTCTCCTGAGTTTTCCTCACGGCCCTGCAGTTTTAACTCGGAACACCACCAATGTGAGAGAATAAAGGGGCAAGTTCCACCAGCAGTTGGAAGAATCTCCCTCCCTGAGCAAGAGAATGCAAATCAGTGATGGGAAAAGCTCTATTAGCTCCTGTCTATCCATGGGAATGCCATTCCCTGTGTTCCCCGGTTCTCAGGAACCAAGCTGAGGCACACCAGGGGCAGAAGCCCTAAGAAGTGTCCATGAAAGCAAGCACTCTGCTCCCTGGCTTTTAGAAAAGAGCTGAGATCTGGGAGGGTGCCACATCCCTGCCAGGCAGCTCTCCCTGTGCCAGGGGATGCTGTAGGAAAAGAGGACACTCCTGTTTAGGATTCCCCGAGTGGCAGAATTCTTGGAGCAGGAAAGGTGATCAGCAAAGACAGCTCTGCTTTGGGGCCAGCAAGGAAGGAGTGGGCCAGTGCATTGTAAGGGTTCTTGACAGCCCCCAGGTGAAAGGCATACTTGGAATGGTGAGGATGGGCATTCTTTGCAGTTTAGCTCAGCAGGGAAGCTGAGAAGGACAGCAGGGCTGAGCCCAGGTTCACCAAACCTCCTCCTTAAGGAGCTTTGGACAATAATTATTATCTAACACACCTAGGTATCCAAGGAGCAGTCAAGATCCAGTCTAAGTATAAACAGCTGCCCTGCGGGTTTTGTAACAGGGGACAGGCTTACTAATAAACCTGGATTACCCAAAGGTACACTGGTACATTTCCTGCCCAAAAACAAAGGAGAGGCAATTGCCATGAAATTGCTGTCACCTGTACAATGGAAAGAAGCAGAGCGTGGAGGGCTCTGTGGTTGCTGCAGGTGCTCACAGGCAGCTGGGCCAAAATCTCTATCCAAATATCTCCATTTCATTCCTAACTTGTTCCTGTTTGTTCTGCAGCAGCACTTTTCCAAAAGGAGCTCAGAATCCATCCCAAAGGCGTGGTCCTTAAAGAGGCAGATTTCTACATCAGGGTGTAGGTGCCTAACACTGCTCCCCCCAAAAAACAAACAACAAACCCAAGGAGTTCATATCACAAGAACCTAAGACAGACTTTTTTTGAAAGATGACTGTGCTCAACCTGTGTATGAAGGAGGACATCTTGGCAAACTCAAAGAGATGTCCTAAAAAAAAAACCAACAAAAAACCCAACCAAATCTAAAGATTTTTTTTTTTTGTAATTATGATGACCATGTAAAACACTAATGAAAACAGAAATAATAAAGGGCAACTCTAGTCCAGTATTTTGTTTCCAAAAGTGTGAGATAGGATTCTCCTGTTCTCTCCATCTTTCTGGTCACTATTCTTTGAGAAATCATTCCCAGAAAGAGCATCACCAAACAATCACAAGTGTCACCAGAAGGGCATCATTCTTCCCATGACAAACCCTCAGCACTCTCTCCTTACTACTAGAAATGAATCCTCCTCCACTGAGGAAACACCTCTGAGCACCACAAAAGTATGGCCCAAATAAGCAAAACTAGAAATTATAGATTTTTAAACAGCATATATTTTCTGTAGCCAAATCTTTAAATTCCCAAACTGCAGCTGCTCCACCATGAAAGAGCCCAAAATTCATCACAGGCACATGGTCAGTGATGGGCTGCCCAAAGATATTCTGGCTAAGAAAGGAAACAGCAGCTCCTCCCAAGAGCAAGCATTTGACATCAACCCAGAGAGAAAGAGAGAAAACATTATTTGTTTTCATATTTCCTGAGAAAGACATTGAGGATGTAACCTTGTTATTTATGCAGGGTCAAGGTTTCATCCTAGAATTTAGGAAAGGAATTTATTTTCCCCTAAACTGTGATTAAGTTTATAAGCCTAAGACAAGTTTTGATTTTGGTTTTTGTCTGTTTTGGTTAGCAGAATAATATTTCACTTTCTGTCTTCTCTTTTTTGAAAGAGGAAAATGTTCTGCTCATTTATCTGGCAAATGTTTATCCATTCTGTGTTAAAAACCCCTAAACAATAAATAAAATGGAATTAAACTTTAATATATTGCTTATCTACAAGCACTAAAACACTTAGAAAAACAATACTCTGCATGAAAAAAAGCCCCATGTTTTACCAATATGTTTTAGAAAGTACTAGTTTTGGATACACTAAAGGACAGTATCTTATTCCATAAACCTGTTCAAAATATGCTGTAAATGGCTATTTACAAAGTTGATTGCTTTTTAATAGCAAATACTCTATGCTGGTGGGTTTGTTAAACCAGTTTACAAAACACATTTTTGTCAGCTAGCTTTTTAGTCCCATGAAGAGTCTCTACAATTTTAGGTTTGGGGGTTTTTTTAATATTCAAGCTCTTTGGAAATTATCTTGAAGTGGTTGCTTTTAAACATGCAATAAAATGTATTGCTGATGGAGAGAAAGGAAAGTTCTGACTGCAGTAATAATGTCAATATTGGTATTTTTAAGGAAGAGAGGGCAACTAGCTTAATAAAAAAAAGGTATTGCAGTTCTGATTGATTTCAGATCTGAGTGAGACAACAATGCTAGCAACATCCTTGGGCCATTTGCTTTACTGACCTTTTGGATGTCTGTGGCCTGTAGCAGTTCCTGGCTTTTTGTTATGATACTTCATTTGTTTGTGTTTGAGGGAATATTTAAAATATTTGTACCAGTTGCAGAGAGTGGAAAAAAAAGATGTTTGATGGGGTAAAATTTTGTTTTCACGCTGTCAGGCTCCAGCCCAACTCAGGATCAAGGCACCTTTCCATGAGGGTAAGGATGAACAGAGGGGTGGGCACCTCACCCCGGCATCCCCCTGAGCCAACACACACTCGTGATGTTTCTGTGTCTACTTGTTTTCTTTGCCTGATTTCAACACAATTTTTCATGTAGGTGAAACTAACCCTTCTTCTTCCCTGAAAACTCTCATCTCTTAACTGTATTCCTTCAGGAAATATTTGTAACTCAGACCAGCAGTTTGAGTTCTTTATGCCTTTTCTCCTTGCAGGCTGTTTTTTGCCTGTCCTTGGGACCAGAGACGGGCAGGACAGTGAATGCCACCACAGGACACTTCCAGGCAGTCCAACGAGATCCTGCAAGGAAATTTCAGAGCACAAAGCCAAGTCTTCTTGATAAACATCCCACAGTGGTACAGCACAGAACTGTGTTTTCTGAAAGGATGGATGCTCCAATGGTACTGAAAACTGGAGCAAGTGTAAATGTAGGAATGAGTTGACTCCACCCAAAGCTTTTGGAGCACCAGTTCTCACCGGAGGAAATACAGACCCAGGTTATCACATGAACATGATGTTCCAGTGGGAAAAACATCATCACACCTAATCCAGCCATGTAACAATTCCCACGGCCTCCATCGGGATCTCCCCAGGCTGCAAAACATCGAGTGCTTTCTCTGCTAATCTTTACACTTGCTAATCAGCCATCAGGCTTTTAGAAAGGACTCAGCCCACGACCGTTTAATCAAGATTTAAGAAGCCAGGCCACAAAAATCAGCCATTTGCAGAAAAGTCTGTGTCTGAAATGCTACTTTTCATGGTTAAACAATGTCTTGCTGGTTTGACTGAAAGACACACTTCTTGCTGATTGTGAGTCTTTAGAGCACCTATATCCTGTTTGGCTTCTCTCCTTTATGCCAATTTATTTGGGAAATTCATGGTGAGATTCCCAGAGGTTTGGATGCTGTATTGCTTATCCACGTCAACAAACAATCTGGAGCACTGTTTAAATATGGAAACACTTTGTAGCAGCACAACCAAAGGCACTGGCTGTGTTGCTGCTGTGCCTGAGGGAAAAAGGGTGTGTGTGGGGGAAAGGGATCTTTTGGTGAAGACAGCCATTTATCTTTCATTAATCCACCAGCACCACTGGGGCACACCACACAGCTGGAAGATTTACAAATTCTGCCCAACATGCCCTTGAGATGGAGCCTGTTCTGGTTTGGGTTAGGATATAATTGGTTGCGCCATTTACTGACAGTTCTGCTCTCTCCTTAATTTTTAGATGCCAAAACTAAATCTGTTTCTGCTGATGTCACAGTGCCTTGGTTTTGGGAGACACTTGGTGTTGAGAACTTCCAGCCAGCACTGGTGGCAGAGGAGCTCTCAGAGCAGAGCTGCAGAAAGCAGTGTCCAACCAACTGGAAGCCAAAACCTTAAGGTCAAACTGCACACCCACTGCCTGTGCACCCTGTGCCCAAACACAGCGTGGCTCCTCCTTTTCAAGGAACACCCACAAGAATATCTTTCTCATGACTGCAGAGCCTCTAGGAGCCCATCAGACCTCCCAGCATGGTGTAAAGTGTTCTGCTGGAAGACAGGCTGCTCCTAATCTTCTCCAGAACTGTCACCTGCCAGCACCGTCTGGCATTGCAGGTGCCTCAGGATTCCTTCATTCTGTGTCAGTCCAGCTGTCCCTCTGTGAGAAACAGCTCAGAAAAAGGAAAATCACTATTTAGGGTATGTCCAGTGAAGATGAACAAGCAACAGCAGCTTTTTTCTGGGATATTGCCTGCAGCACACATCACCCGCTGTGTCAGACACGGGAACTCAAATTTAAACAGATGCAAAATGACAGAGGGGGTTGTGGCAGTGATGGAGGGAGGAGCTTCTCTACCCAGGACACAATAAAAGAACTAAAAATCTGCCCCTCATCACCTACTTTCCATATCCTACATTGGATAGTCAAGAAGACAAAGGGTAATGAAGGACAAATAAAGTGCACAAGTGATTAATTAACATTTAAAACAGTCAAAAGCAGTAATTAGAGATGAGGTTCCAAAGCCGAGGTTCATGCCAGGGCAATAGTGGCAAAAAAATAAAAAAAATAAAAAATATATATAAATAAAGTATAACAAACCTATTTTTGTAATGGTACTTGAGAATTTATGAATGGGATTCTGTGATGTGGTTGCCCGAAATAGCAAAGATTTGGACATGGTGACCCCAGGAGTTCCTGAGAGCAGCTGGCACAGAGGCCACGCGTGAACAGAGGGTGTGCCCTCCCCTCTCCTGCCAGGGTGGGCTTTCCCTTCTGAGTTACAAACAAAATTCACATCAGCATAAGGCACCTCACAGGAGGACAAGGATGATAAATATTGCCCCCAAACCAACTACTCTGTCCAGAAACTCAAAGGGATTTTTGCAAACCCCACTGACCAGATACCTCTCTTCCTCTACTTTCTTCCAAGACATATTTCCCTGGATTTCTTTTCAATTTTGTTGCTTTAGGCTGTATGCTACACATTTTTCTTGTGAAAAGATGTTTGAAACAGGATAAAGTATTCCAGGTCAGGCTTTTCCAGCCCTGAGCAGCGTTACTACATGTTCCCCACACAGAGATATTGTGGATTTATGTTTAGTTTATTAGTCCTAGACCATTCTCTGAGGAACTGCCATTTAATTGGCTAATTATCCCTGCCCAGATGGAGGATTTTGCACTTGTCTGGTTCTCATCTCCAGTCCTGGGAGCACATCCTTTTCCAGGAAGATAAGCAACAACAAGTCTGCTTTAACAATGCAAGATTTAAGGCTGCTGGTATCAGATCCAAACCTCCAGACACAAAAAGCTGAAGGGGGAGGCACTGACTTCACTGGTTCAAGTTTCAAGAAAGTTTTGGTAGGGCAGTCTGTCATCAGCAGGCTTTATTTTAGATCTATTATCAACTGTCTTGCCATGTCCAGCCTAAAGCTGGCATAGAGGAACAGAGCTGCCATTAACCCCTCTGGGTGCTTTTTTTTGAGGAATTTGATGGAAATACAAACCATATGTGACCCTACTCAAAGCAAATGAAACCAGTACTTTTGAGCAGCCTGACACTACACAGATCCAATACCTAAAACTGTATTGGAATCAGAGCAGAAGTTGGGGTTTTACACAGTAAAACTTAGGAGGAGTAAACCTGGAGGAGATTCTTCTCTGTAAACATGAGAGCACATCTGACATGGAGATCAAAAGGAGAACTTACACTAATTGTACTGAAAAACAATCAGTGCTCCAGAACAGATAATAATGAGAAATGAACACGGCAGGAAACTTTGATGTACTTCTTAGATAACTGTGGTACTTTAAAACTGGATGCAGTTCAAACATTTAAAACATGTCAGTCTGAGATCTACATTTCAGATTGAGAATGTGTTGATGCACAAGTAGATTTTAAAATAAACACACGGTGGAGCAGAACACAAACATGGATTAAAATTAAAAAAAAAACAAACCCAAACCCCTGCTCTTCAGTTAAATCTCCCGTGTTGAAGAGGTTTTAAAACCACTTCTCCTTCACACAAGCTAAACCCTGATGCCAGATTTTACTGAAATCATTGTTAATAATTCAGTTTGCAGCCTGGATTGGTTGGGGTGCCTGTTGACTCAATGCAATTTGAGTCACAGGCAGCACAGCCTAGATCACACTGCCAGCTCCTGCTCCTGCCAGCAGGCACAACACTAAGGGCAAAACGTGTCAGTCCTGATGGAGGAGAACACAAACCTGTGGATATTTCAGCAGGCCATTTCTCTTGCTGATGCTGATGAAGATTTATCAGGATGGATAGGTCTGGTTCCTCACTGACTAAGCTGTGGGACCAAGCTGAAGAGGTGTTCCCAAAAGAATTAGTAGTGACAGCAATGAGGAACACAAAGCAAAAGGACAGAAATTTGGAGACTTTCTAGGTTTTCTAAACATACTTCCTTACGTTCCCGTTTAGCAGTAAAATATAACACCCTTCCCCAGAAAGTCATCTAAAACAAAATAAAGAACTAAAAAGACAGCTAAAGGCACAACTAACAAGACAGGTAAAGTTTTTCTAAGACCGCAGCTGAATGAAATATGTGAAGACAAAACCCACCACAGGACAGGAAAGAACCATTCCAACAGCACCATCCATCCATCCATCCATCCATCCATCCATCCATCCATCCATCCATCCATCCATCCATCCATCCATCCATCCATCCATCCATCCACGCAAGAAGTAATGTCCATGTGATACACTTCATTTTCACTCTCTGCAGCCAAGCCATGGGAAGTGGATTTTCTCAGTGTCATGGTGTGACTTTTGCTGGACATCAAAAAACACACGATAATCTTCAAAATACCATGAAAATTCAGAACTGTTATTAACAACAAAAAGTGTTTTCCCCCCGACATTTCCTATTTACATTTCCTGTGCTCTGAAGTTTAAAATTCCTATGAAAGTCCCATCTGGGGGCATGGAGAACACAACTGGAAGAGGTCCATGAGCTCCACCAAAAAATTAACAAAAAGATAAATTTTTAGAGCACTCTCTCTATATAAACTGCAAGACAGCACGTGCTGCCAGGATTACCCTTCAGGAACAATATGTGCCAGCACCTATTGGACTGTTTATGAAATTGGCCATTAAATTTAAACACTTTGGAGGATGGAGAAGAGCCTGTGGCCTGCTGGTTTTAATTATTTTGCTGAAGGGGGGCTAAGAGTGTGTGTGACAGCTCCAGGGATGAGCACAGCACACGGGAACAGCCTTGGACAAAGCTGCTCATGTTCCCCGTTACATCCACACTCCAGGAAGTACAGCTTTTCAAATTTAAGCAAATTAACCAGTGGTCCTCATTAACCTGGCCAACCTTAAGGACATTTGACCCAGGGCATCAAAGGGGACACGGGGCACTCTCAGTTGCAAGCATGCACAGGCTTGCTGCCACCAGAATGTCCTGACAAAACGTCCATCGTGTCATTTTCAAAACAGCTGCAGCCCATGGGCGCTGTTGGAGTGTTTAATTACATGGAATAAGCACTGAGGGCCCAGTGCTGTTCCAGCTCCCACGCTGGGTGCCTCTCACCCCAGGTGACAGAGCACAGCTGTCACCTGCAGGGTGGCTCCTTCCTGGTGCCCACACCATTTATTGCCTGCTGGAGTCCATCCCTGGAGTGCTTCTGGAGCCAACCAAACATGCAGCACATGAAATCTGAACATGCACCACCACAAACATTGGTTTCCTTTCCTTAAGAGGCAAAGGAAACAGCTCTGATTTAATTTTCAGAGTGCAACAGCAGCCAGCACCAAGGAAAACAGAGGCAGAAATACTCTTCTAAAGCCTTTTCCAAAAACATTTGCCATCTGCATGCTGGATGATGGACCGTGTCCACACACTGTGTGATTTCAGGAGCAGATTTCAGGGATTTCACATTTCTGAAGCAGTCGGGAGTCAAATATTTTTGCAGCCCGTTAATTCTTTCAATCAATTACTGCCTACTGGTTACAGAAATATTAGAAATCCTACAGTTCGTAATTCTTAAGACCCAAATTGATTATTTGAACACATAAATCTGCTGAGACAACATGCACCTTCTCCTCTACCCTAAAAAGGATTCCTGGAGCCCACGCAGCAAACTCCCAGGCAGCAAGCTCTGTTCACATGGAAATGTTAAAGAAGAGAAACAATATCAGAGTGCCCCCTATGTTTATAATTATAGCTTTAATAACATTCCACCTCCCTTCTAATTTTTCCTCCAGGTTCCATTTTTGGCCTGTTCTCAGTGACAGCCTCTCACAGGCATTTCCAAACTACAACACATACTTTGGTGAACTATCAGTTTCACTTACTCCACACTGATTTCTACTTGATGGCAGCATTTATTTTTTCCTGGTGGGGCTATGAGTTATTCCCTCATAAAGAATAAAGCATTTAAAGGATAAGTGCTTTCAGAAAGATTTAGCAGGTTTTAGTCATCTAGGTACACACACATCTGTTCACTTTTACCTGGAGTTTTTGATGGGTTAAAGTTTTACATTGATAGAGGAAGGAATGACAGGATTCAAGTTTTAAGGTGTATGGTTAAAGGGTGGAATGAAACAGCACTACCAAGTTCAAGGAAAGGTAAAGGCTGCATGAAGCAGACTCAATCAATAAGCGATTGATCAAGTGTTGAAGCAAGAGGATGCTGAGGAATGGGGCAAGATCTCCTAAAGAGCTAAAGCAGGTGTTGCTCTAAGGTCCCTGCTCCTGAAACCACACACAATGGAAAGAAAAGCACTTTGTTGATGTAAGGGCTCGGAAATGCTGCAGTTATAATCCTCATAGGCCAAGTTCATCATTTTACTGTATAAATTCAGTGAAGCAAGGTGGGTCTTATCCTCTTTTTTCCACAGAATTTCTTCACCCTATCTCTGCTGTGCACCACCACTAAAATACAGAAGATGCAAAGTAAAACCCTTGTTCACACAAATTTTGACAAACCCTCGCTGCAAGACACCAGCTGGAGCAGAGCAGGCTGGATTCAGAACACACTTTAGCCCACGTTTTACAAATCCAGCCTCTCAAACCGTACTTTACCAACCAGCGTGGAGCCCAGAAGTTATGAATACGAAAGAAAACTCTTCAGGGCTAGGTTATCCTCCCTCTGTCTGGGTCAGATTCCTTGCTCCCTCCTCAGATACACCTGGAGGCAGCCTGGAGATCCAGCCTGAGGGAATGCATCAGTTTCCCACAGCAAATTTCTGTGCCCTCCAAATAGGGTGAGTAAATATTGCCTAAGTAAAAATTATCTGTGGATCATGCCACAGATGTAAAACAAATCAGACTGTGTAAGACGAGAAGCTGGAAAAGAGGGATCACCCAGATTTGCCCTCTTTCAACAGCTTTTTAGAACGATCCTTTTCCCCCCAGGCACAGCCTCTCTGGACCACCCAGATGCTCCCACATGGGTCCCAAAGAGGATTCTTACATTCCTGGGCACAGCACATGGCAGAGGGATGGGAGCAGGGGGAACATCTCCTACATCCAAGGAACTGACACTCCAACAGCATCCAGCTGCTCTCTGCATCCATTGCTTCCTTCCCAAACATAACCAGCTACTTACCCCATATCCCCAAACTTCACAAATAACTGGAAAACTATTGATTTTTTTTATGAAAATGAGAAAGTATCAGGAAAAAAAAGTAAAAAAAAAAAGAAACCAAGAAAGAAAAAGAACACACACAAAATTAAACAATCTACCTTAAAATAAACTCTGCGGTATTATCTGTCTCTTGTCAAAAAGTTATTAGGGAATAAAAGTGACAGACTGTCTACTAAGATACATCCCATGACCAAGCGACACACCTAAAACTTGTCAAAGACTTCCCTCTGTTGATGTGTCTGCTTATCCTTAGTGCCCACACGTGTTACATTACTGTATACTCTTGGAGGGTGGAAGCTCGTGATTTATTTGTTGCAGGGAAAGAACACTTCTTTCCCCCACCTGATTTCACCCTTCTGATGTGACAGGTCTTTGTCTGTTCCTCACATAAACCAGAGAAGTCCTAGACTAAAACCAGACTCCATGTAATTATTTTCCCTTAAAAATAAAGTCAATAAAACTGGCAAATATGAACAAATCTGGAACTGATCTATCAAAGAACTGTAAACAAATTTTCCTCCAGTGCACATTCTTCACATTGAGGAATTACTACTGGTCAGTATTAAAACCAGACAGATGATGTGGTGCTTTGGTGAAAGAGGGGATGAAACAAGTCATGTGGACAAGTTACAGAAATGGGTAAACGAGATGGTGCCTCAGCCCAGACAGCAATTAGCTTTTGGGAACTCGGTGTCTGCTGTCCAGCCCTGCACGTAGGGCCCCTACAGAACATCTCACATCAGAACTGGAACACCAGGCTCGGCCAGCTCCACTTGAAAACTGGGCTTTGACCACAGCTTTGATGTGGCTGCCCACTGGGTATGTTCCCATGAAGTTTTAATTCTTGTTAAAACTGTGGGAGGGTGGAGCAAGGACACCAGGAGGGCTCAGGAGAAAAGTGCTGCCATGGGGGCAATCTGGAAAGGGTTTCCTCTGCAGTGTAATCAAAAACGTTCAGGGGGATTTAAAAACTGTTTGCAGATGAATATCTGCACCTTTTTTTCTGAGAAGAAACTTTAAATGAAAATTAAACTGAGCAAATAAAGCAAGCTAGAGCTATTGAAATAGAAAGTGTACGGATCATGGGAAGGGGAAAAGAGCAAGAGAAATGCTTCACACTGGAAGGTACACCCAGGAGGGCAAGTACACAAGAGTTTGAGTCTGAGCAAGAGCAAACTGTGTCAGAAACCAGCCTACACCACATCTGCTGGACAGGTGGAGAGAGAGATCTTACCTGTTAATATTGCTAGGATTCAGGTTCAGCACAAAGATTGATTTTATTTATTCATTATCTCTTCTTGGGGAGCAATTGAAACTCCCTTTTCCACACCATGAATATCTACTTTTATGTGCTTTCGTCTCAATGCAACCTGAGTGATGTCACGGTAGCCCAACAACAGCAAAATGTTTCTTTCCCAATGTGAGGAACCCATAGGCCAGGGTACCAGAATTCTCTGCCTTCCTGGACTGCTCCTCAGAGCATCCCAACACCAACACAGCACTGCTTCATGGGATTCTATCACCCAGTGGTACTGAGTTAACCAGAAAAGTGCCTTCAAACATGAAGTGAAGAAAAATCCCTGGCCTTCCCAGAAGGAAGTGCAGGGGGCAGGGCAAAGCTGAACCCTAAGAAAACCCAGGTCACAGAGGGTTTTGCCTTTTAATATGGTTTAGATTAAAATCTTATCTGTCCCCACAGCTTTGATGAAAGTCTTGTTTTCCATGTCAAACGAAAGCAATGAACTAAAACAAAGAACTTGACACATGTACATGTCTCCAATGTACAAACAACTGGCTGTTTCCATAGAAAAACCAGAGAACAAACTGAAATAACTCTAAAAAAATGAATTCCTGATCTTGTAATAAAGGCCACATGGTCTGCTCAAGTGAGCGCAGAACTGGGGAGGCAAAACTGATCGGTTTTACCCAAACACCAATACTGATTTCATCTCTTACTTCATCTCTTCTTCATCCCAGGGCACATTCCTGTGGAAACTGCAGGACTCACCTCTTACTCAGCAGAGCATGGGCAGAATTAATTATTGAGCATTTAATCAAATCAAACAGTGAATGAACATGCCCTGGAGTATGAGTGATGGAAAACACAAAGCAAACCCAACATCATCGGCTGAATTTTTGTGGTTGAATCCAAATCTCTTATCTGTACTCACTGGAACCATTCTGGTCTGGGCTGCACACAAACTTATTTTGTACACCAGAGTCAAACACAGTTCAACGAAGCAGAAAATCAACAGAAACACCATTTGGAAGCTGGATACTACAAACACCTCTTGCGAGATTTTAATACCACCAGACTCTAGATTTTGCCCTGATTTGGGAATAAACTGATATTCTGAACCCCATCTTACAAATCCCACAAGCCCAAACTCAACCTTGCCTCCACTGGGCGCCACTGTCAGCAAAAAGTCACTGATCAATAATGCTGGCACTGCAAGTTCAAACAAGGAGTAGTACTGGCAAAGGCCTTGGATTTGAGCTGAAAACCCATTTAGTTAAGAATATTTTATGGTGGAAAAGCGCGTGGAAACAGAAAATAAGTTAAAATGATAAAGAGACCTGAATAGAAAACCCGTGGTTATAAATGGAACAGTCGCTGTGAGCAGACAGTTCTGTACATCCACATCTGTTCCAGTTCAAAGCAGTTCATGTGAACCAGGGGAAGGAACTATTTTTTTCTTCAGTGCTGCAAACCTATCTACAGCCTGGCCAGGGCACAGGGTAGGAAGAGGGAGAAATCACCATCACTGGCTCAATCCAAGTTTCAATGAGATGGAGCTGCCACCAACATCTCTTCTTGCCTTTCCTTATTTTCCCTCCCATATTAAAATGCACTTAGAAGACAACAGCAACATTTGCAAACACTTGTGGCAATTAAAGCCTTTTGTTTTTGCAAAAACCAGGCTTAACAAAAACTCTGTTTTTGTTCCTCTGCTCACAGATAGTTTCTGTTTCACAACTGTCCCTTCTGGGGCTGCTTTGATGATAACGTGGGAAAAGCAGGCAGAACAGTTAAACAGGGAAATAAATATATAAAAATAACGGGGCTGCTCCAGGACTCACTCAGGTTCCAGAAGAGCTCAGATTTCATGCCAGTGGATAGCTGAAACATTTTATCTACCCAGTTTGGTCTTTGTTTCTCTTTTCCTCTTTTCTCCTTCCTTTGAATCTTAAAATTTATTTTTTTAAAAAGTAACAAAGAAAGCAGTGGCAAGAAAAATGTGGTGCGAAGAAATGGAAAGAGCACTCAAAAAAGGATGAAGGCTGGAATTAGATCCCTGTTTTGTTCTGACAGCAACACCATACTTCAGAGGAAAGACACTCCCCTGTAATAATCTGGTCATGAAAAGTATTTATTTGCCTACTCACATTATTAAATGACTACACACATACAATCCCTGGGATTTAAAAGCCCCCTTTTTTTTTTTTAACATCAGATCGTTCACATTGAGGTTGAAATATGTTCATAGGGTCCCTGAGTTAATTTACCACAGGAAAAACATGAAACTTCCCGCAAACAACCCTGCTCCTGATGGAAAACCCGTTCAAGTCAGTCAATACTGAGTAATTGCTGGACTGAAATCAATCACGAGCTCCCAGGAACTGCTTCATCTGGGTTTTGCTTTAAAGATTTAGCGCGGTGGCTGACGAGGAGCTGAAATCCTCAGCTACCATTAGACACTGCTTCCAAACTGGATGGCAAAGCCTCCGCTGGAGCAGAGCGCATGAGAACTCCCCGAAAGGCAGAGATCTTCAACTACAGAATCCTTAAAACCCCTTAGACAGATGCACAGTGAATGAAGGGGCAGGGCTGGGTTGTTCAATGCTGCCCGTGCCAGGTGGAGAAAGCACTGTGGAGGGTGGGAAGCTGCTGCAGATTTCCTTTGGACACGTGGAAGCTGTCAGAGCACATGGGAGGGTCGCCTGCTCACTTGCCACCAAAACCAGGGCTATTTGTACACTTAAGTGCTCCTCTCGATGAGGGCCAGAGGGCACAGGGAATTGCAGGACATAGCCCCCAGGAGCTATTCTGAGAAAATGTACTGAAGAGGGAGAAAAAGGAAAGCTTTAGTTAATTTATATTATCAAGACAACAAAGGTCTTGTTTTGGAAATGATAATCTGGTTCTTTTAACTGAGAGCTTCTTAGCAAGATGCTACAAAGAGAAGCTTTAAAAATTAAATTATTTCATCTGCCATTTAGGAACTATTAGCTTTAAAAGGCTTAGAGTTGATTGCTATGCCTCTGGTATGTAATGATGTTTAAAACCTAAACCAAAACCTGTTTCTGCTCTTCCTCTGATAATTAGTAGATGGTCTCTGGTTTTCATTATCCAACGATTCATTTATATTGTTAGATGGGCTTAAATGGTTAAGATTAATGAAAAATACTTTATCACAACCAACAAAAGACAAGTCATTATGGCACTGTAACAACAAAGCACAATTTCTCTTGCTGCCAATGACTTGTCATTATTTTCAGCATGTTTGAGAGACCAGATTCACTCTCAAAAGAAAAGGATCAGCTGCAAATTTACCAAAGAAGCGATTTAATTTTTACAGTGTGATGGCACTCCTCAGTTCCTTACAAAGTAAGAAGCAGAGTGAATAAGCACAGCCTGATAGTTCAAACTCCATTTCTGAAGCAAAGAGCATCTAGAGCAGTTTTACCCTGTGTGATCTGGGCCAGACACAGAGCACTCTGCTTCTTCCTCACCTACACAGTGCACAGGGTCTTACCCTGGACAAATGTTCTCTTCTCTCAGCTGGATGCATTTCAAGTGAACTAAAATGACAGTTCTTGTTCTCTGTTGCCTGTCAAACCCATACATTCAACATATTAATTCTTGTCATATGACAGAAGTCCTGCAACTTGAATGCAATGCAAATGGAGTGATGGGTTCTCATGATGTCTCCCTAAAGTTTGTGAAGTCCTCCAAGATCTGTGGATACAGAAATACATTCTAAAGCATATAAAAAAGGGCTGGGACACGATTTTGGTGTTCAGCCTCTTAACCTGGGAGTTAAGAGGAGGATCTCCTTTGTATCCTTGAGTACAATTGTTCAGAAACAGGATCAGTTCCTTTTCCAAAAGCCCAAACATAATCTAACACCTCAGGGCACATGAAGTCAAATATTTCTCCAAAGTGACTGAATGTGAATTCCATAGCACAGGAAGAGTTGTCTCTGTTAGCTGAAGTGTGTCCTGGCAAGGTACCTCAAGCTGCTCTCCTGTGCCTTCAGCTGGCCTCAGCTTTCTGGCAAATGGATTATTGACAGCAATAATGATTCAAAGATGAAATAACATTTCAAATCCATGTCCCTGTCAATGTCCATGCTGTACCCTAAAAGACAAATTGTGGGAGCCTGCAAACAAAACCCTGCTAGTACAGTGCTGATACCCAAAACCCCAGGAACCTTGAAATGAAAGTTAAGGATTACTCAATTCCCACCCTCTGTACAATCAGTTATGCTGATAAAAAAAAAAAAAAAGGGTATGTGGACACTCACTCTTCATTATTGTTTGCCACTGAGAGGTACTCCCAAGATATATCCTGGCAAAAGAAATGATGCTCAGCATGTTTTAACTTAGATTACTCATCATTTTTAATGAGTGAACAAAATTACAGCATCTTCTGCTACTGTTGTACAGAGGCAGCCTTAAATTTCACCCACAGGAGACCTCTATCTAAAATTCCTGATAACAGTAATTTCAGATCTGCTTAATCAAATTTATGGTTGGTTTGGGGCAGAAGCATGATGAACTGACTGTATGCCCTAGGAGAATAAATTTGTGAACATACATTGCTTGAGCTGATTAAAGAAAAGCAAGCGTTGCTTTGGATGTTGGTCTGACGAACCTTAGGGATAGTGTGAGAGGAATAATTGACTGGAATCTCACTTCGATTATTTTAGTGATCAATTAACCTTAAGAATTCCACCTCTAATGATTTTTTAAACTCTTTCCACAAGGGCTTTCCACAAGCTGGAGGGTCTTACCACACTGGAGGCAGATGCAGAAAGCAGCTTTCCCCTACATACTGCCCATGCCATGTGTGAGACCCCTGAGGCACAAGCCCAGAGCCAGCCCTTTCCCTCACTGACCCCGGAGCTGCAACTCCTACACCTGGCGAAAATCCTGGAAAAAGCCTGGCTCCACATCCTTACTTTGTGACTCAGGCTCATTTCTGTTTATACTCTTGTGAGCTGAAGAATGATGATGACTAGTAGCTATATAGATAAATAAAGTATATTAAGTCACAGGAAGTAAAAAGGGAAAACCATTAATTTATTTTTAGAAACCTGTTCTTGCCATTCATCAGAAGAAGAACATCCAAAAGTTTGCAGTGAGATACAAGCATCTGGATGGGGTTTGCTGACCACATACCAGCATTCAGACTACTCACAGAGAAGCATTTGCCTTCTTTAGACCAGTCCCAGACTCTATGCCAGGAACACAGGACACAGACAATAACAGAGTGGTTTCCACTAGCAGGGCAGGGTGCTGTCACCACAGAGGCTACAGCTGCTTGGTCTCCCCCTGCCAGTGGTCCTGCAGTAGATTCCTCCCTCCAGATGCACCTTGGCACCAGCTGGTACATCACAAACTAGGAAATTAATAGGAAAAGTGTGTGTTGTCCACACTCCTTCCATCCTCAGTGCCCACACCAGGTCAAACACCAGGGAAAATGTCCCAAGGTCCAGACAGACTTCTCCAGATGGACAGCCCAAGGTCCTGCACCCCGGCTGGGGCAATCCCCAGCTACAGAGAACAGACTGAGAGCAGCCCTGAGGAGGGGGACTCGGCTGAAGAGAAGCTCAGCTTGAGCTGTCAAAGTGCACTGGCAGCCCAAAGAGCCAAACTTGTCCTGGGGTGCCACGAAAGCAGCATGGCAAGCAGGGTGAGGGAGGGGATTCTGCCCCTCTGCTCTGGAGCACTGCATCCAGCTCTGGGGCCCCAGCCTGGAAAGGATGTGGATGTGCTGGAACCAGTCCAGAGGAGGCCGTGGAGATGCCCCCAAGGGCTGGAGCCATCTATGGAGCCAGGCTGGGAGAGCTGGGGCTGTTCAGCCTGGAGAAGAGAAGGCTTTGGAGAGACCTTAGAGCTTCTTCCACTACCTAAAGGGGCTTCAGGAGAGCTGGAGAGGGACTTTGGACAAGGGCCTGGAGTGCCAGGACAAGGGGGAATGGCTTCAAACAGGGAGGGCAGGTTCAGATGGGATATTGGGAAGGAATTGTTCTCTGTGAGGGTGGTGAGGCCCTGAAACAGATTCTCAGAGAATTTGTGGCTACTTCATCCCTGGAAGTGTCCAAGACCAGGCTGGACAGGGCTTGGAGCAACCTGGGGTAGTGGAAGATGTCCCTGCCCATGGCAGAGGGTGGAACAGGATGATCTTTAAGGCCCTTTCCAACCCAAACCACCCTGGGATTCTGTGACCATGGCTCTGCTAATCAAAACCAAAGAGATGATTAAATCTGGATCCGGTTGCTCAATTCCCAAACACTGAGCGAACTCAGGACACCCACATACCCCTTGCTTCCCCTCCTCTTGCTGGTTTGCCAAAACAGCACCAATCCAACAGTGGGAAACCTCTTGAGGCCACCAGCGCCGTGCCGCACTCATGATTGAATTTAACAGGATTTGCATAAAGTTTCCATCTCTTGTGGCCCACAGAAGTTATTTTTTTTTCTGGGCTGTCATACCACAAGCATAAAGTCACACCATATTTTGAATCTTTGCCTTCCAAAATCCAGGAAGAATTGCAAGGCAGGATCATTGACATGTCTTGTGATGTGTGGGCAGCCAGGATGCCAAAGTGCAAATGGTCAGACACAAATACACGAGAGGTTTTTCTCTGACTGTTAGTGCTGCTCTGGACAAGTGTCTTTAAATACCCTTACTACAAAGTAGTAAAAACCCTAAAACTTTGAATGATGCTTAGTCCTGAAACTTCTACCTTGGCTCCCTTTCCATTTCTTAAGAAAAATTATAGAACTCCTAAAGTACCATGTTGAAAAGTAGAGTTTTAAAATATATTCAGAGTTCATTATTTTACATCCATGATGTCACTGAAGTCACTATCTGCTCACTTTTCCTATTCAATTTTTAACAGTCTGTCCTGAATCTGCTCTGAAAATGTAATTTAGCTGCTAGACTTTTCCCCTTTTTCACTAATTGAATGTTGTGAAATGTATTTCTCTCTCCCTGGCACATTTTCTCTTAGTAAACCTTACTTATCAACACACAAATCCCTACTGCACATTGCAAGCTTAATCTGCAAGCAGGGTATCAGCTGACGTCAATGAAGATGTACAAGGGGCACCAAATATTTTGCAACGTGTTTAGAAAACAGAGATTTTTCTTGTTTTAGTCTGTACTCATCAGGATACAAATAGAGGGAGAGGTAAACCAGCAGGACTGGGAGCCAGGAATACATAAGTCAGATTGTTGTGTATCACTACTGTCACGACAGAAGTCAAATAATTTATAGGCTATGAAAAGAGCAGTTACTGCCTGCTAACCACTTAGGTTTTTCATAACAGGGTTCAGGTTTTAAAACTCCCTCAGAGCACTTCCAGTTGTGTGGAAAAAGTCATAGGTGCTTGTCAGTTTAAAAAAAGAAAAGGTTCTGCCTTTCAGAGCTGCAGTCTGAAAGGCCATCTCAGTAATTGTATACATTATTAATATACCACTGATAGGAATAAGAATGTACATCCAGGTCCTTGCATGGATAGAGAGCTGCCAAGAATAAATCAGATATGTAGATAAGGTAAGCAGGCAAAGATATTAAAGAGGAATGTCACTGGGTCTGGTGTTACTGCTATCTTTCCATCAGTTCAAATCTGGAAAGAGTTTCTGTAATGGCTGGAAGGACACACTGCCAGCAGAAGGTTCAAAAAATGTGAACTGTGGGAGCCTGAAGAAGACAGCAAACACTGGCATGTGGGCCAGCCACAGAGGAGAGGCAGGGACAAGCCACTGGAAAGAGCAGAGGAAGCTGGAACATGGAACACACAGAGCAGCACAAAGGGCAGAACAAAGGTGAGGTGAGGACGGAGCGGGGACACGGTTCAGCTGCTGCAGAGAAAGGCTGAAGGATGCAGGGAGGTTAGGGGGCAGGGAGAAGGGCTGGCCCTCCCACCAGGATGCAGTAGTACTTTCAGAAATAGAGGGATGAGGGATACAAATCAAAGGCTAAACCAAATAAATAAGAGTCTATTTCACTGAGGGCATGTGGGCTCGGCCGGGACGCAGCCTGGTGACTAATGCAGGCCAGCAGAGGAGCTCTGCTTCCTGTGCATTCCGAGCCTCCCGAGCCAGGCAGACATTGTGGTTGCTGCTAAAAGACCCACATTGACCATAAATTACTTTGCAGGAACAATGGAGACACCACTATCTCTGTGCTCTTCAAAGCACCAGAACAAAGTGGCGCAGTGCTAGTGGCATTGCTCAGATCTAACAGCTGGCACAAGATGACTTAGCACCACTGAAAATAACCCAGTGACACAGCCCCAGCAAAGCTGCCAACCCCTGAAAATTTGTCATTTGTAAAGCCCCCTCCCCTTGGGATTTGTACCTATGACAGAACTGCAAGTCTTGTCCTGATCTCCAGTTTGGCTGCAAACATGGGTGAGGTTGGGGAGGTGAATAACGCCCCGCCAGCTGAACACCTTCTGCAGTCTCAGAAATCATACAGAGCTCTTTCACCCCACTTTGCTGACTTGGTTTTGTAAGCAGAAGGGCTTTGTCAGAATCCCTGAAAACACTCACAAGGAATAAGGAGAGTGGTGACTTCCGTTCCTGGAGCTCACTGAACCAGTGGTGCACCTATGCCGTGACCCATCAATTCTATTTCTATATACTTGAAATGCAAGTTTTGATAGTGTAGATACTTCAAATTCCCAATCATCTTGCTTGAGGACACTGCTAAGGACTTCGGACAGGCTTTCCTCTGGAGCCTGCTGGGTGCCTTTGGCTTTCCCAGATCTCATCCCTGTGCTGACTGCCCTCTGTGGCAAATGAGGATATTAGCAAAGGAATTGGCAAAGATTCACAAGTACCTGGACAAGAGGAGCAGGCTGCTGAGATCTGTGTGGAGGCTAAGGGGATCTCTTTCCCCAAGAGTCACAGACCCTGCTGTACAGCATGATTGATACAAGCACCTTTTCAGCACTATGATCTCAGTGAGAACAGCTCCTTCCTGCTGGAGAGGTTTCTGGTCAGGGCTAAGATCCCAGGGGATCTCGCCCAGGACCCAGCTGTGTAAGATGCCAAACGTGCCCTGGTTAGTGCCAAGTATCCCCAATAAAATGGGAGTGGGGCCAAACTTGGCTTTCATCAGCCTTTCACAGAGTAAAGTCCTTAAGCTTCTCATGCCTATCACAGCCCCTTCCTTTCCTCCTCTCCCCATAGTGATCCTAATTAAAAGCGAGCCTTATTTTCCAACCACAGCACATCCCCAAGCATTTCCTTTTCTCAAAACTGCCAGAACTCAAAGGGTGCAATTCGAGTCAAAAGGGACATTTTTCCCTTCCCGATGCCAACAAACACTGCTACTTCCCAGGCTTACTCTGCCTTCTGTTTTGGCACATTGCTTTCCCCCATATTTCACATCACACACCCGTGCAACCTCGGCGTGTGGCCCCAGGGCTCCCCACCTTCCAACCAGCACCACACCTGACTCCACAATGCCCCGTTTCCCACCTTCCCTGATGCCCTGTCAGAGCTCCCAGTGACTGCCAGCCTGGGGCAGGACAGGGAATGCTTCCCGTGGCACATGCCTGCAGTCCAGCACCGAGTCAGAGCCGCTGCCCTGGCCGCGTGCACGCTCACCCCCAGGAATTAATAAGTTATTACGACAAATTAAAATATTAAGTTAATGATGTGCATGACTGCAAGTTACGGAACTGGAAAAGAAGTCTTAATTAAATCAATACAGTTATTAGTCCCTTGTCATCTCTGATTAATTATTAGCTTAATATGCTCCATCATTTTCACTCTTAATGGAAAGAGCTGCAGTGCTACCAGGGGAAGCTGGGCTGTACACACCAGAAACCTACAGAGACATGCTGGAACTCCCAGCTCTGGACTGAACAAGGCCTTTCAGAGAAGAGAGGAGGAAACACTTCATTTTTGGGGATGCTGGTCTGACAGTATTTAAGTTTGTTTTCAAAGGGGGCAGATGTTTGCTCAGGGGATTTGTGACTACTGAAAGGTTAAGGGGTAAAGACTTGACTCCTAAAGCTGGGCTCAGTCCCGGGAACTTTTCCCAGTGCCTCCAAGCTTTTCTCTGCAGTGACAGGGTATCACCACAGTCCTTTCAGGAGCCAACATACTCCTGCCTTGCCCCAGAGCCCACCCCAGTCGTGACCCTCACCCCATCCTCACCAGATGCACTTGTTACCCCATGCACAGAGAAGGAGTGGGCACCATAATAAGCTGGCAGGCATCAGCTGTGGTGCCTGGCTCCTCAGGGCACAGATGTAGCTCAGGACACCTGTCCTTTCATGCCACCGACAGGGCCAAAAATAACGTGCTGAGCTCACTTTTCTCCTTGGAAGTGATAACTGAAACAGTACTTTGGATTTAGGCAACAGATAGTGTCTACCCAGAGCTCAGGGGAGCACAGTTTCCCTTTTGCTTTGCTGTCTTCCATCATCCTTTCACTGCGCCCAACTTTTTCCTAACTCCTTGCAACAAGCAGGTTTCCTTTGCTGTCAGCAGGAGGATTTTTTTGAGCGCAAAAACTTCAAGGATGGGTCTTCACACATCTCTCCAGCAAGTCACAAATGAATTTGTACCACAAATGCTGCTATGTCATTAGACTGGAGCTTTGTTTTAGAAACAGCTTTTACAAACAAGATCTTTTGGATAGGTTATCAACAGAAATACAAGCACATGCTGCTGAGAACAAAACTGCTCCTTGAACTTATCAATGAAGCTGTTCGTGCTGCTAAGGGGTGATTCAGTAAATTAAATAATGTCACTGTAAAAGACTGTGCTTCCCAAAGATAAAAAGTCACTCTATTTCTCAGGACTCTCACCACCCTATCGCTGCGATTACCTCGTGATAAATTGCCACCTGCCCCATGAGTAATGGTAGTTCCCAGTGCCATTTTATCATTTAGTCCTCTTACTGATATCTCTGTTAATGTACTGCCACAACACTTCAGCTTCCCATGATCTACTTGCCTTCCACTGCAGTTGTGCAAATTTGGAGCTCCTTATTTCCAGGAAGAAGTTAAGGTGGGACAACCACTGTCATGCAGAAACCCTGTCCCCTGCTCCTTACATATACAGCCCACCTGTTTTGTGTCAGACATTACAGAAAAAGTTTAAATTCTGAGTGCTCAGCCTAGGTTTGATGAGTAAACAGCATTTCTTCTAGAAATGGGCCGACCTCCAGTGAAATATTTGGCTATTTAATGAGCAGGCTCTAGGATAACGGTTTTCGTGGGAATCCAAAAAGAGGGAGTAAAGGAAAGGGCTCCCTGCACTATTCTTAGCTGCAAACAGCTAGATTTGGAATTTTGATTGTAAAGCATGGAATTTATAAATGGTGCCATGCTAAATTTACTTCATTTGTATACAATTCAGCCGGATAATCAGAAGTGTTCCAGCATGTTCCTGGTTAGCATCTCGGTTCTGGTTTTATTGTCTCCAAGCTGGTAGAAGAAATGCATTCAGTAAATAGTGCTTGCAAAATTTGCGTCCCAGTGCGTGTGCATGAAGGTTTTTTAATACAGAGATTTTATATAAATATGCATGTGGGTGCACATGCATGCACACAGACACTGAGCCGTGATTTATTTAGAGAGGGAAGCCAAGGAAATTCCCACCCCCTACCATTTAAACGATCTGCTCTTTGGCTCCAAACATTCTGCAACTTCTCAGCCAAGGAATGTATTTTCCCCTTCCAATATATATAATTTATTTTGCTGAACACATTAGTTAATGATAGCGAGATACATGATTTTGTCAGTAATGTTTTTACAGAACTGACTCAGACAGATCCATTTCATTTAGCAAGTTGTTTTTTTTTTTTAGCTCGTCTTCCGCAGCACAGTGTGAATTAACAGCAATCATCAACTCAAGGATTTGTCACATATACTTCGTACTATCTCAGACAGATCCATTTCATTTAGCAAGTTGTTTTTTTTTTTTTTTAGCTCGTCTTCCGCAGCACGGTGTGAATTAACAGCAATCATCAACTCAAGGATTTGTCACATATACTTCGTACTCCGGCAATTTTTCATAATTAGATTGGCTTCCCACGGTTAGACGAGCTTTTAATTACGATATTAATATAGCTTTAAAAGGACTTTACACTGTTTCACGCTTCGGGGGGCGGGAGGGGGAAAAGCGGGAGGTGGGAGACGAGCTATTTCATTTCACTCCGCGGCGATTATTTCTGGATTTTTAAAAATAGTCGATGAAACGCTAATAATAAATCCCTTATCGGGGCGGCCGGGCGGACGGACGAGCCCGTCCCCGGCCGGGCAGGAGCGCTCCCCCATCCCGCACCTTCCCCAGCGCGGCGGCGGCGGCCGAGACTTACGCGGTCCCCAGGGCGCGGCGGCCGGCAGCCTGCGCAGGTGGATCTCATCCTTCTCCATCGCCCGTCCGAGCTCCGCAGCCCGCCTGCCACTTGGTACCAAAGTCAACTTGCCAGGATCCCTCCTCCCGCCGCCGCTCCTCCTCCTCCTCCTCCTCCTCCTCCCTCGTTTCCCCCTGCTCCGGGAGCGGCTCCGCGCAGCGCCCCGCCGCCCCCGGGCACACTTTAAATACGGGCGGCGGCCGGAGCGCGGCCCTCCGCGGGGAGCCGGCCCTCCTCCCGCCCTGCCCTTCCCTTGCCTTCCTTTCCTTTCCCTTGCCTTGCCTGGCCGGTGACGCCGCGGCTCTCCCCGCCCGGCCGCCCCCGCGCAATCCCCGCGTACCTGCGGCGGCGGGGCTGACCTTGGGCGCCTTGCCTGGCCGGTGACGCCCGGCTCTCCCCGCCCGGCCGCCCCCGCGCAATCCCCGCGTACCTGCGGCGGCGGGGCTGACCTTGGGCGCGGGGCGGCGGCGCCGGAGCGACGGCGGCAGCTGCGGGCGGGGACAGCGCGGCCGCGGAAGGTCAGCGCGCCCTGCGCTGCGGGACAGCGCGCCCGCCCGCGCCCCGCACCCGGCGGAACACCCCGCGCCGCTTTTTTT
Source organism: Passer montanus (assembly GCF_014805655.1). Taxonomy (NCBI): domain Eukaryota; kingdom Metazoa; phylum Chordata; class Aves; order Passeriformes; family Passeridae; genus Passer; species Passer montanus. The sequence goes on along the minus strand of NW_024370374.1, from coordinate 7,025,341 downwards.
TTTTTTTTTCCCCCCCCCCCCCCAGTCCCGAAGTTCCCGCACCTTCCCGTTTTTCCCGAGGTGAAAAGGAAAAGCGCGGCTGGGTCTGCTGCTGAAGCCCAAGGATGGCTGTGCCTTGCCCAAAGTGCGGGCTGGACACTCGCCGTGTTTCTCACAGCCCCGGTGGGAAAGGTGACGAGATTCCCAGCTGGGAGAGCAGGGTTAAAGTTCTCCATCCCGCCGGCACAGGGGCAGCCGGGGCAGCCCGTCTCCCGAGAAAGCTCCTTCTCCCAGGTCTGTTCCTGGAGGGATGCTCTGAATGTAGCCATAGACACCAACAAACTCGGGCCCCCAAAGAACAGATTTTTTAAACTTTTTTTTTTTTTTTTTTTTTTTTAATTGGGGGGGTAAAAAAGGTGGCCAACAAAAAAAAATTTTTTTAAATTTTTTTTTTTTTTTTTTTTTTTTAATGTGAGGTGTAAAAAAGCTGGCACTCACTTTTTACACCTCCTGCTGTGTGGCTACAGTATTTGAGTAGCATTTCAGGCTATTCCCCTTTTCAGCACCCCACAAGGATTCCCTGGTCTTCTCCAAAGTTACAGCCTGAGCCCGTGCTGTGCTGCAGAAACCCACTCAGGCAAACCTGACACAGATTTATCTGCACCATTCTCGGTCTCCTCTCTCTTTCTCCCTCTCTCCCTTTTTTTTTTTTTTTTTTTTTTTTCTTATTGCAATCTCAGACCAGCACTTAACCCTCAAAAATGCAAAGCCAGGAGTGTGCGAGGGCTCTGCCAGAAGGAAAGAGGCTCAGCAGGTTTCCCGACTTCTGGCAGGCAGCCCCCAAGCGTCCCACATTTGCAAGTTCCTCTCACTGCCATGCTCCTGCTGTACCCAGGCCCTTCCTGGTCCCCTTGCCTCCAGGAAAACTGCAGGGACATTGCTGCGTGGCCTCTTGCTGGTGGCACTCACCCCTAGGCTACAGATCATGGCTCTAATTCCACTCTGAATTCCCCTTTGCTACTGAAAATGTCGTGGGTTATGGCTTGGGTATCCCTGTGGGGCTGTTTTTTGGAAAACTGTAAAGGCATCTTTCCTGGGTTCGTTGGAGATCTGAGAGCAGAGGCAGAAACACAGTGTGGTAAATACATGAACAAGAGAATTTATGCATATGGACTTTCCCTTCATGGACTATAAGCCCTAGAGAGCCTGAGTCAGGATGGTTTCAGGCTACATTTCCTATCTTTTTTTCCTCCATTTTAGCTTTTGGGCTGGTTTTGGGACAGTTTGGATGGGACTATTTATAAAGTGCACATCACTGGGTTTAATTTTAGCAGGGGAAGGGGCGAGCAGATTGTGTTGCACCGAAGCCTTGCTCACCAGCTCACTTAACCCCCAGATCAGAGGCACTTGGGAACGTGCTCTTTTGCCTTCGCCTGTAATTAATTTATTTTGGATGGAGATCTGCCACAGACCCAAATGTGGGCACGGGACCAACACATATATTTGTTTTACAAATGTGAGACACAAAGAGAGATCTGGGAATTGTGCTGGATTCCAGTATCCCATCTCGTCATGACCACAAGCTCCGTGAGCATCTGCTGGATAGAGCTGGGATGGGAATTCAGCCTGGATGTATGCACAGGGCCTTCATCATTGAAGTGCCACCTTTCCTGGTGGAAAGTAGGCTTTCAGTAGGCTTTCCTTACTCAAAGCCCAGCCAGAGGTAGATCAGTTGATTGATTACATCATTTTGTAGCAGGTTTTAGGAAGTTTTTGTCTGATAAGCTGGATTTTGAGAATTAAAATGTGTTTCCAGGTGTGTATTCCAGCTTCACACCTAAAAAAATTTAAAATTTAAAGCTGACATTACTGCCTCATTTGAGGTGTTTAAGTCTTAATGAGCAGTAATTTATCTTGGTGTCCTGAAAATTAAAATATATTAATTGTCTGGTATTATTTTAGAAGGTCCTGGGCTGACATGGCCCAGATTTGAGTGGAAATGGAAAAATCTCAGCGCAGTGTGGAACCTGTGCTCCACCCTGTAGTACTGAGAGGCAGGACAACAAATTCCCATCCCACAGCCCTAGATGAGCTCTGGCAGATCCTTTAGCTTCTCTGGAGAAGCCCACTGTTGGAAACTGCTGTAAAGATAGCAGGGAAACCATGAGTCTGGACAGAGCCAGCCTGACCTCCATCCCCCTCTGCTGCTTTCCCACACTATTCCTTTTACCTGCCAGCATTCCCTCCTCTGTGTGGGCATATGGGCCTTGTAGTTGGGCTAACAAGAGCTGGAGCACTCACCTGAGGTGACAGAGCTGCTCCGTGGGACTGCTCAGGCTCCAACAGGCACAGAGGATTTGTCTTCTCAAGAGCCCCACGAGCTAAAACAGGCTGCTGGGATGACAGGAAGCAGAGACTCCATTTTTCTTCCTCAGCCTGTGATAAACCCAGCACGCCATCTCAACACATACTTGTGAGAAGAATGGTGAGGGGATGGAGAACCCTCTGTCTGTGCAATAAAACAAAAATGCTCTCCAAGCAGTGAGGAAGGCGACAGCGGGGCTTGGCACCCACACCTACAGCGAGTGCTCTTGCTGGAAATATTTACAGTCTGTGAGATGAATTGTGTGCCTTCTGAACAATAATAGTGCAGCTCTGGGCTGCTCTGCTCTGGAGGGGAGGCTCTGTGTGCTCAGGGTGCTCTGAGGAAATGCCTGTGTGTGGCACCTGCCCCACCAACCACCAACTCTGCCTTGGAGCTGCCTCTGGACTATTTTTCTGAAGCCTTTTACACTTTTGAGGGGCTCTCAGAGTAGGCAGGGATCCACTGCAGCTCTGCTCTCAGCTGGGGCACCCAGAGATAAGAGCCCAAATCCCTGGCAGGCGCCCGGAGCAGCGTGAACACAATCACATGATGGTGAAACAAACCCTGGCTGTGACAGCAGCACAGCCCCTGCCCCTCACCTTCACTGCCACACACAGCACACTCCCTGGCTGTCACGGCTTCACAGGCAAAAATAAAAGAGGATATGTTGTATAGAATCGGGTTCCAGAGAGCCCTAAAACCGCAGGCAACGCGGGAAAGGTAAACAGAGAGTGGTAAGTCACAGTATAAAAGCTAAGGCATGCCCAGAGGAATTAGCAGGTGGCAAGATTAAAGAAATAGGATGAGTGTTTTGCCATGCAATGCACTGAAACCATAGGATTATTAAGTAAATTACTATATACTGGTAAGTAGAACAAAACTATACGCAGAATACAGAGCTTTGTTACATTGTCATGAGATACAAGTTAAGCCAGAAGCTTTTTTTTTTTTTTGAAAAGGGATGAGAAATATTTATGAAAAAATGCTCCAATGGCGTCTACTGTACAAAGGAGTCTTGCTGCAATTTTCAGCTTAGTAAGCTCTCAAAGCTCTGATGGTTGGAGATTGGGATTTCATTTGTGGGGATGTTCTATTTCTCATCTCCTTTCCTTGCTGCTTACCCCTGACAGACAGTGGGTCCTGGGTGAGATGGACCTCAGAGTTCTTTTGGCTCTGTAGCACTCAGCATTTATGTAGAGCTCAAGTACCTAAAGCACAGACGATTCTGTTTGTTTTGAACTCATTTAGGTCTGTTACTTCTGTGGGCAGTCTCTGCTTTTTTTTTTTTTTTAATTTTTTAAAAATTTATTTAACATTTTGCAAAGCTCAGTGAGAAAAATGTTTCTGCTTGTAAATAGCGATGTCCAGGAGGAGCAGGGCTATTCCCTTTCTTAGGTCCCTACTAAATACTTTCACCAGCTGCTGTCAGCCACGAATCTGGGAAACACCCCGGGTTTTCCCATCAATGCTGCCGAAGTTTCCGAGTGTCGTTTTACAGGAGCAGCTCGAGGCACCTCCCACTTCTCCCCTGTGCGGTTTGCAGCTGGAAGGAGCACCAGCCGAGAGAGAGCCCGGCAGCCTTTGGAATGAGGTTGGGAGATGCTGTGAGCGGCTTTGACTCAGCCCGGGTGAGTCACAGCTGCTCCCGCTGCTCGGGGAGGGAAAGTTTGACAGCCGAGCCACAGCTGCACCGGCCACAGGGAAACGGAGCCCACTCCCAGCTCTCCTAAACCCTCTGCTAGTGGATGCAGTCACCCTCTCAGTCCCAAAACTGATCGAACCAGAGCCAAACTACTGCTGAAGTGAGTTTCCTTTTGGTGACATCGCCATCGTCCTTCTCCATCTCCTGCGCTTCTGCTGCTGTGCTTAAAATTATTCATGCATTTAGAAAAGTTTTCCCTAATCCCAAGCACTTCTTGCTATAGGCAAAACAACTGGTGCATGGCCATTTCCATCAGACAAGGCAGTGTGTGTTTCCTGCTCTTTGATCTTTGTGACTAACAGCAGCACAAACTGATTACCTTCTTGAAATGAATCTTCAGGTAACCATGAGAGAAAAAATCAGAATGATTCTTAATGCCTTTCCTTTCCTTTCCTTTCCTTTCCTTTCCTTTCCTTTCCTTTCCTTTCCTTTCCTTTCCTTTCCTTTCCTTTCCTTTTTCCTTTCCTTTTGCAGTCCAAAGCAGAAATCAGCCCACAGTGTTTCCATCTTCCAGCATGCTACAACCTGCTTTGTGTCTTTGGTCTTCAGCAATGAAGGTTAAAAAAAATGATACAAAATCACTTAGCAGAAGTTACCTGTAGAGCTTCAGCCACTTGAATCACAAGGAGGAAGAAAGGGTGAAGCATTTACCTGTGACTTCACCTCCCACTCTTTGCATTTGTAGAAGGCATCACCTCCCTCAACACACATTTGGTTCAGGTGTGTACCGCAACTTCATTTTGAACCTGCAATGGTTTCACCATTTGTAATTGAGGCAGCAAAGCCTTTTGTTGTAAAATACAAAGAGGCACTAACAGTGAGTCAGGTTAATGCTTTAAGTGGCTTGGGTGCTGGGAGGCTGCAGCCCCATGTGCTACAGTAGTTCTGCAGCATATTTAGCATCCTGCATGCACTGGCAGCTCATTGAGAGACAAGGTTTTAACACTTCATTAACTGTGATGGGAGTTTTGCCATCAGCAGCAATGGCTTTCACATGCCAGGACCTAAATATTTCATATTCTCCTTCCTTATCAGGAGATATCCACTAAAACTGCTCAAGATCTGTTATCCACTGGAGATTAGAGTCTGTAAAGCTCAGAGTTTGATAGCACTTGCCAAAGGAGGTGCTGGTTCTTCAGCCCATCCATGAGGCCATCTGCTCACCAGGATAACAGAGATCACACCCAGAGACCAATCCATGGGGTTTTGCTCCTTGTCCATTGCACCTCCTAAGCAGCCAGGAGCCCAGACTGATCCCCCTTTCCTGAAAACATCACAAAAAGCAGCAGATTTGTACTTCTGTAAATGAGTGCAGACCTGAAGCTACAACAGCACCAGATTGTGGTAGAACAGCAAAGAACCTGTTGCTCTAATATTTGGATAATATTTCACTCATATATCTGCTTTTTCTAATTTGAATTACGGCACTGCAACTCTCAGTGGTCTGTATACAGCAATTGCCTACAAATATTTTAAGGCCTTTCCCTGAGACATCACTAATGAAATTCCACATAAGACTGAAATGTAGGTTTAAATTCTTTACTTTCATGTATTCAATTGCAACTGGTGGTTACATGTTTTTCTGTGTTTCATTGTTTGTTTTATTTTTAATTTCCACGGTTTATCTCCAAGGTGTTTGTGGTTTAAACATCTGAATCATGAATTGAGTTGGGATTTCAGTGAAGGCTCCCTGGAAACAAGAAGACAATGAGCTGAGACTCCAGTCCAGGTCTGAGTCAGAGGCAGGTTCAGAGACATTCACCAATATTTTCCAAAGCACAGATACCTATGGCCTGCATGAGAAACTGTGAGAGTGGTTAAAGGAACAGCTGTGTTCACTTTTCAGCCTCAGCCCTCTGTGTTTCTGCAGGACAGGTACTGAAAAGCAGAAACAGAGACAAAATTGAAGGATGTTTCAATATAAAATCACCCCCCTGAGACTGATCTTAGCAAGAGAGGGCATCACCTGCAGCAGCTGAGTCCTGGTGAGGTAATCAGGTATGGATGTGTCCTCACATGCACGTGTTTGAATATCAAATGGATCCAGGAAAGAATATAGACCTTTTTATATGGTGCTTTGGATCCATGTAAATAAAATAATGCAGCAGTGATTGTTTCCTGGTGTGGCTGAGCACTGCATACCTTCCTGCATTGTATCTGTAAATATAAGTAGCCTGTCTATATCCAGATGGGTAATCAGGATTAACAAAGCCAGGCCATTTGGTGCTGTACACAAAGGTGCCATAAAAATGCAGTGGTGGTTGAAAAACACTGGTTTGAAAAATAAGCAGCCAGCACTGGGTACTGTGTGATCCCAGCAGCTCCAGGAAAAATCAGGATGGGAAGCCAAGCAAAGCCAGAGGGGATGAAAAAACCAAGGTGACACAAAAGCCCAGAGCTGTGGCCTAGGTTTAGTAATAAGAGGGGAGGGCTGGACAAGAAGGGATAAAAAAATGTGATAAAAAAATTTTCAAAATCCTTGTGTCTTATTCAGTGTGGCTAATCCAAAGTCAAACTCTGATGAGCTGTTGGCTCCTGTCAGGGTAGCTGTGACATCCAGGCCATTCCTTCAGCTCTCATGCCACCTTCTCCATGGAATCTTACTAAATCTTTTTAATTGCACCACTTAGGAGTGAATCTGTCACAGGATAATTTTTTTGTAGCTCCCCTCCAGACTGTCAGGTCTGCCTGCAAGAAGAGAAGAAAGGTGCTCTGCTGCTGTTCCTGTCAGCACTGCGATCCAAGAGTCGCACAGAGGAGTTTTCTGTTTCAGAGGTGAACTCCCATCACAGCAGCCTCTTGCTGGCCACAGATGAAAACTGAATTTGAGTGGGTTCAGGCAGTTCTGTGTGCACCATTTATGTTGGTCAAAGTGGGAAATAGGCACCAAAAGTCACACAAATTTCTGGTGATTCTGGAGACTTCTTTTCAAGAGCAGCTCTTGAATGCTCTCTTTCAAAACACAGGATTTTCAACATATGTAATATTTCTTTGGCCTATATTATCAACTATTCCAATGATAAAAACCAAGTTCTTTTATATATATAATTTATATATATATAAATACAGAATTATTTTATCTTAGCAGCAGGTTGAATTCCCATGGGAAGATGCCAGCACATACCCTGAGGATGAGGATATCAGCAGTTATGAGGTGAGGGACTTGGCAGAAGGTCTGAAAGGGACCAGTGACACACGGGAATTTCCAGTGGCTCATTCCCTCCTTCTTCCCACATAAAACCTGCACACCCAACAATTCACACACCTTAAAATATTTTTACCTGAAAATAAGTCCTCAGATATCTTTCACCATCAGATCATGAAGAATATTATTTAGTGATTGAATATGGACAATAAATGTGAACAGAATAAAGAAATCTCAGTATTCTTTCTGAATATTTTAAAATACTTTTTAAAATGCACTTTTTATAAACTTATAAGTAACTAATTTATCCATGGCTCTGAGAACATCTGGACATACATAAAAACAATCCTGAAAAATGACAAGATAAAAGTCTGTTTTCAATTCTGAAAAAAAGCTTTTAAAGTATCTTTTTTTCCCTATGCCCTAATTCTCGCACCTTTCTCAGGCAGAGTTAACTTCTTCTCCATGAATCCTGCATCTTAAAAGACACACAGATGCAATTGATCTTTATCACATTCTTTTAAACACGAGGGGGCACCAAAAAGCCAGAGGAGCAAGATAAAAACGTTTCCCATACAATAAATCAGAAAAAAAAAACCTGTTACAACTCTTGATAGCCTTGTCAAGTGAGAGATTTTGAGGGAAAAAGAAAGGAAAGCAATGCAATGTTTTATCATCCCTTCATCTGAAAGGACTGGGAAAGTAATCCTTGCCATGTGCATCTCTTGCTGCCTCGTTTCTTTTATTAGCAAGTATCTGGATTATTTCCCACCACAGATGGTTCTCGAGAAAGGGGGAATCCTGTGTCCATGGTCTTATAAAGGAGGAATCCAGCCTTGAAGCTAAAAGATGCCAAATACCCCCTAAAATACAAAGTTGAGACAAAGGTGTGCTAGATTTTTTGATTTTTTTTTTACTATGGAAACATGAGTTATGCTTGTGTTACTAAAATTTCCAGCCCCTTTTCAATCAGTCTGTGTTTGCCTGATAAAGCTGACTAGAAAGGAAGTTTTGATATGTAGTAAGATATGAAAATTCTTAATGTATCATTATCCCATCTATTGAAGTCTGTGTGTCTGCACACCCAGACCAAGGGGATTTTCCCAGTGCAGGGCGTGAGCAGGAGCCCCAGCATGGTGCAAAGCCCAAGAGCAGAGCTGTGGTGTGAGCAAAGGGCCACCTGAGCACTGCTCCATCACCTTTTTGGCTGCTGAGGCTCTGCTGAGCTTTTCCAGCCCCACACAGGCTGCGGGGTCAGGCTGCGGGGTTCGCTGTGTGACAGCTCTCCGCTGTTTGTCCTCCCATGCTGCTCATAAAAGGGAGCAGAATTCAAAGGAATTGCCACGGTTAAGAGCAGTGAGTGAAAGCAAGGCTCCTCTGGGCTTCAGGGAATGGCTTTGGCAGAGTGTTTTTCTTTCTGACTTTTCCTAACTTTTCCTTTTTTTCTCCTCTTTGACTTCAGATACTGAAGGTTTCCTCCCAAGGAGTTTCCTGCTTTCTTAGGTGAACTCTCGTTCTCCCTGGAGTTTTTTATGTCCTCCTAACTATCAAGGCAATTATCCACCTAGCTCTTCCCTCTTCCCAGCCTAAACAAACATTGGTACAGTGAGTTGTCAAAGGAATTAACACTTTCTCCCTCAACATGAGGTCTTGAGGGAGACATCCCTAACTGAGAGCTCGTTTAGGTGCATTCCTTAAGTCAGCAGGTAACAATCACAAGGAGGAATTTTTCTTTTTTCTTTTTCTTTTTTTTTTTTTTTTTTGCAAGTGTTAAACTGTTTTAACTCATTTGAAATCCCAGGTGAGCGCAATCACAAGGAGGAATTTTTCCTTTTTTTTTTTTTTTTTTTTTTTTTTGCAAGTGTTAAACTGTTTTAACTCATTTGAAATCCCAGGTGAGCCCTGCATGGAGTTAAAATGCCTTTTCTGTGTAGTCAGACCACACATAGGTGGATTATTCCATCCATGAGATGATAGTCCAGGTATGAAGGTTTCAAGCTCCTGTTATTCTGCTTGGGAAAATGGTTCTGCAGTGACACAGATCTCATGGTTAAGATCTTCCTGATAACTGACTGTGTTTGGACCTGCACAGGGCTGCTTTTCCCATTCTCTGTGTTCATTTGCTTATGAACTTCCTGTTCACTGCTGTGTTTGTTACCTGCTTAATGTAGGTAAAAGTGTTTATCAGAGGTTTCCCAAATGAGAAAACTCTTTGGGATTTGTAAATATATATATATATATATATGTATCTGTTGAAGACATGATATGTTCTTTACATTCATCACAAACACAGCAGGATCCCCTGTCTCAAAAAATGGACTTCCTTAGGAGAAGGGAGTCATGGGGTGTGAATCCTTTTCACACCATTACCTTTCTTGTGAATATGAGTCAGTGAAGTTGACTGTGCTTTATTCACACGTGTGAATGTTTGCCTTGTGCATTACTGACAACAGAGCCAGCTCTGACAAACCCCATCACTTCTGCAAAATTGAGACCAAAGCCTGGCCTGTCCAACCTTGACATCAGGGCTTCCACTGCACTTACCAGCCCTTGGAATCAGGGGAGTCTGTAACTTAATGAAGTTTGTAGGCGTGTCAGGGGTTTTTTGTTCAATCACTGAGGTAGATGTTGGGATGGAGTAGAGGTGAGGAGCAGGCTAGTTCAGGAGTGTCCAACGGTTGCCTAATCCAAATTTTTCTCTCTTTTTGTTTAATTCTAAAAATACTAGAGGTTCTGCTTGCATTATGCCCCAAGCATTTCTCTGTGTGTGTGTGTTGGTTGCAGCATTAATTCCTGCATGTTCCAGAGCAGGAGTTTTGCTTGTGCTGAGCTGCACAACATCTCTTCAAGCAGACCTGCTCCTGTCTGACACTGCTGGGATATTCAACAAACAGCTCCCTCACTAAAACTCAGCGTCATCACCTGATGCTTTTGTTCAGCTCTTCAGTGTGCTTTGCTGACTTTTTTTGGGGTCATTATTCCTGCAATTGTGTTTGGGTTTGTCTTCTCTTTTCCCCTCACATAAATACATTTTATTCTTTTTGCCTTCCTTTCATTTGTCACATCTTTCAGCAGCAGATATTTGCCCAGTAGTGCTGGGATACCTTTGCTAGGTGTCTTACATTAACCATGACTTCAACATCCCTGCCTGCAGAATATCTAAACCAGACACAGCCCCAGGGAAGCTCTCCAAGGACACCAGAGCAGCCTCTGTCATTGCCAAAGCTGTCCTGGGATTTTTAACCTTCACACCAAATGTCTGTTTCTTATCCACCCAGAATACTTCATATGTCTCCCTCAGACATATGAATCAGCTCTCTGGGGATTTGGGATCATGGATTTAATGAAACAAGGTACTTGATAAGAAAATCAGACAGTGATTATGGCTCCACAGGAACAACTTTTGGTGCCAACTCTGGCTCAATCCATCTTTCTGCCTGTACCTGCTGGGCCATTTATTGCTGCACTCACTCCCTCCTCTGAACTATGGTTCTGGAAGCCTGTAGGAACAACACAGATAACTTATCTGAATAAAGAAAGAAAGAAAAAGAAGATTTGTGGTTTTGTTCAGCTGAGCCAGTTCCTCAAACAATCTCTCAATGACAGCACACACTTTAGTGATGGCCCAGAGCAGGAGGCAGCTCAGAAAAAGGCAAAAAGTTTCTTATAAAATCATAAATAACTGTGCTGCTGGATGTGGCACTACAGCCTGAACTGGAATCAGTCAGAAAAGTTAAACCATTACCCTTTATGAATACTGAAACTTCTAACATCATGAATGTCAAGTCTGATAAAATTTCCTTTCAGGCAGCAACAAAAACTTCCTGAACTTTATTTCATTCACTCTGTCAAATATGGCATATAGTGTTTCAATCAACCTGAAATAAATAGTTCTTTCCAAAGCACAGACCTTTCCTGCAGACAGGAAACTCTCTTACTAACCAACCAAGTAGAAATAAAGTCAAATGATGAATACAACCTGGCTTTCTTACTGTTACATTTAAATTTCCACCCAATATAATTTAAAAAAAAAAAGGGAAGAAATTGTTCCTTAGCCTTTCCAAACTGCAAAACTCAAGCTCAACAGTAAAGCTTTTGAGCCATGGTGCTATTTTTCTGTGCTGTGCAGGTGTGGTGCAGATTTCACCTTCATTTTGCAATACTCTATTTGTATTGAGGAGGAAAAGGAACTTTGATCTGCAAAGCTGGCTTTCATCCATCAGCTCTGGAGCTGTCCTTTAAAAGGAATTAGTGTTTCCTGAATGCATTCAATACATGCAAAACCCAGAAGCAGCTAGAAATCTTGGACATACTAGAGAATAAAATCCACCAGGGAGTTAGAAGTGTGGCTAACCTGAGTGGAGAAGTGCACAGAGCTCATGAAACTCCTCATTCCCACATTCATCCCTTCTCCCCACTTCCTGCCACTTGGCACCAGCACACAGAAGACCATTTCCAGTGACAGAGGGAAGAGCTGCCTCCTCCTGAAGTGGCCTTGCTGCTGTGGCACATGGTGCTAGAAACAAAACCAAGCACTGATAAACACACACTCCTTTTGGTGCTAGAAACAAAACCAAGCACTGATAAACACACACTCCTTTTGGTGCTAGAAACAAAACCAAGCACTGATAAACACACACTCCTTTTGGTGCTAGAAACAAAACCAAGCACTGATAAACACACGCTCCTTGCCTTAAAGGAACCTGGCTGTGAAAAAAGGGAGGTGCTACCAGTGGTTTCAGCTCTCTGGGAGTGTGTGGCTGTGCTGATTTTGAACATCAAACACTCAGCTGATGAGAAAAACCTCATCTGGCAGAGCTGTACCACCACCACCCTGAGCCTTGCAAAGCTGGAAAAATTAGGATAGCTCTCTTGATTTTGGTCAGGGTGGAGAAAGACATCCTTTCCTCCTACCTGCACGCCACTGCCCTCGCTTCTGGGCAGCGAGCACCTGCTGACTTAAAGTTTTGGTTCGATCCATAACCCAGACTGGAAGCAAGGAATAAAATCCTGGGGATGTATTTCAGCTGCTGTGGCCTGGGTCTGGTGCCAAGAAAGCCTCCAGCAGGATGAACGGGTAGTGAGCACTGGGTAGGAATGGCACCAGCAGCAGGAAAGCCCAGGCGAGCTCTGCTCAGCAGCTCCTGGGCTTGCAGGGGGATAAAAATGTAGGAAAGAGAGATATGTGATGAGGATTTTGTGGTTTGAATCTGCCTCCTTTCACTGGGGTGATCAAAAGGAACTCTGGCTAAGTCAAGAGTTTTAATGGTAAGAGGGGATGGTAACAAATCATTAAAAACTTTCGGATGCTGTCAGACAATCTAATGTTTAAGTTTTGGTAAGAGGCTAAAGCAGCAGTTTAAGAGTTGCCTAGAGTAGGGTTTAAGTATTTATATGTATTTTATTAACATTCATTTTATAATTACCAACATGTTATTGTGCCAGCTGTATGTTTATAAATACCACCAAAGTCACTGTAGCATCAGCTTCACTTGTGTGATAAATATTGACATGTTTGTCTTAGAAAATGATCTCTTTTGCTTTGGAGTCTTTAATTAGTTCCGTTTTCTGTCATTGCCTGGAATTGATTTTTGTGTGTTTACTCTTTGGGAACTGTGTGTACAATCCTGGCATAGCTGCAAGAACTTGGGTGATATGTTGTTCATTTCTGGAGCTTTGTTAAAGTGTTTTGAAAAGTGAAAAACTGAGGTTTCTATAAATCTGCCAGAGGGTTGTAGCCAGTTTTGGTGGTTTTTTAAATATTTTTTATTTTAGAAGCTGAAGAAACTTGGAAATGGGCAGGAAAAGTTTAAAAGTGTTTTCTTTAACAGTTTGAAACATCGTATTTCATGTTGCTATTATAAACAGTGAAATGCCCTGTTCCCTTATTTGGTTAAAAAAGCAGACAAGCTATATGCACGGGGTATTCTGCCTTTAGGACCCTTTTTAACAACAATTATTAATTACAATGCATGCTGGTTGGCATGCCAGATTGGTGCTACTGAGCTGAGAAGCCAAATATTGAAAGTTTCTGTTTGAAGGTTCAGTTCGTAACCCCTCTGTTTGGATTAAGAGCAGAATGTTTGTGTGAATTTTTTTGTAAAAAAAGTTGAGCTTCCAATGTTTAATGGAAGTGGTATTATAACACAGGCCATGTCTCCAAAGTCCTCTCAGAGTGAACAGCAAAACAGTTTTAAATGCAAACATATGTTTCATAAACTTTGGTTTATTTAACCTTTTTTTTTTTTAATGAGGAGATGAATTTCACAGCTGACAGAGTCAAAATTAGGCAGCATTATGTTCAACAAGCATTCCATCCTGAAGAGGTTTTTTTAAGCTTCACAACAAAGATTTCTATTTATCTCAGGTTGTGCAATATTCAATGACTGGAAGTTTAGTCTGTGTCAGAATTCGAACATTGCTCTGCAGCCCTTCTCCCAGGTTGGTTATCTGTTGCAATTTTAGCCTCAACTTAGCATTTAAAAGCTTTGTGCTGGCCCACAGTGCTCAGGCATTAATCACCACCTCACTTCCCCACACGTTAATGGCATATATTCAGGAGGAAGGAGTTGTCCTCACTCCACTTATGCCACTGCTTGCCCTGGAGTTGGGTTCTGCCTCCAAGAGGTGCTCAATTATCAAAAAGCACCAATGTCTTTAGATGAGGGTGTCCTAAATGTTTTAGATGTAAAAGTGGAACACAGAAAAAAGACTTGTGGAAGATTGAGGAGAGGTGACTTGCCCAAACAAACTCTGCTCACCCAGGTTCCATCCCAAGCAGTGTGCTGTGCCTCTGCTACAGCAGAGGTGCTGTAACAATCCACCAGGATTTTTGCAGCACAAAACAAGGCTGGAGGGTCTACCTGTGTAAATTCACTGTAAAAGGAGAAAATTCACAGTCTTCAGACCTTTGCAGAAAGGCACTGGTATTTATTTCCTTCGTTTTCCCTGACAGATGATCTGGGATCATCCCAAACAGAGACAATCTGGCATGCTCTGACCAAGTGAAAGGCTGTGTTTTCCCTTAAAAATCTCAGTTTTGGGTGTTTTTTGTGGGTATGGGATCAAATCTACCAAGAGGTTTTTAATACTAGACATTACCTGGCTCTGTAAGTGCATGACACTGCCAGGCAAGTAATTAAAGATTGTCATGAAAATAAACCAAAACAAAAAACCCCAAAACAAACCCCAAACAAACAAACAAATCCAACAACTTTAAAAATTAAATAAAAATCACCTTTAACCTTTTGAAAATTCAAAACTGAGCATTGTTTTTCCAAGTTCAACTACAGTAGGAAGGAGAGTTCGATGATTTTAACTTGTTTTAATTGTTCTTTACTACTCACAGGCATGAGAAAACACATCTGTAACATAAAAATCCAGACCACCTGTCCATTGGAATAAATTTGATCTCTAAATTCTGAGCTCCTAACCCACCCTTTATCACTCTGGAGAGAATTAAACTTCATATTTTAAAAGAGTCCTTTAATTTTTCTCTAGCTGGTACTGAATGCAACTAAAGAATCTGGTGGGGATTTTAACACCTCAACAAAACCTCACAATTGGGTGGGAGCTGGAGGACTTATGGGCCAAGTGGAGAACAAAATACAGCAAAATTTTAGGTTGTGCTTCTGTTTGGAATGTCTGGAAAAGTATCAGTGCGTGGAATCAGTCCACATAGGAGAGGCAGATTTTATCCTTTGTTGTTCCTGCCAAAAGGGAACAACCAGTAAAACGAAAATATTGATCTAAAATCTCTCCATACACTGTACATCATCAGCAGAATGGTCTAGTAGTGCATGAGTACACTTCACATTAATAGAGTTCCGGGGATTAATGAGATTAAGAAATATCACTGAGACACAGCAAACTGGCAAGTCTGCTCTTTCTCGTGAAGCTGTGCAATTAGAAATGAATCCAGGCTCATTCTTAGGCCTCAGACTGAGATTGCAACATCTGCAGAGGAAGGGAATAAAAACTCTATAACAAGAAGCTAAATGCTCCATAAGCCATTACAGCCATAGCTGAGATAAATTATGACTGAAATTTAGGGGAGTGAATAAAATCTTCTAGACACAAATCTAAGGTACCCCAAAAATAACACAATACATTCAGAATTATAGCCCTTAATTTTACAAGGTTTGTTCACCTGTCTCTAAGTCTTACCATGCAAAATACAAACATCATGAACTAGAAGTAGAATCAAGTTAAGCAGATACGTCTTTTCTTCTCTTAATTTGGATTATGCATGTCCAGCAACATGGTCTTAATTACTTTTATGTGCACCAAAACTGCTCCAGAATTAGCAGAGGAGGGAATAACTGAATGGAAAGAAAAGGGAGTAGAGCTGACAAGGACAGTTCTGAATTAGTTTTGTCAGCAGCATTTCTGGCTTCTGAGAATCTGAAGGGTCTTGTTTCTGAGATGTCAAGCCAGCAGTGTGGGAGTTGCCAAAAACAAAAGACAACTTAAGAATAAATATAAATCCCATCTAGTTTAGAAGAACTCGTCATAGGGTAAGAGTTTCCCACAGGACTGAGCACAGTCAGGGGAATGATCCTTCTGAGGACGTTTCCGTTCCGGAGGAATCCCCCTGCAAAACTCCAACATGTTGTCCCACAGCCACCATCTCCAGCTGCCAGAAAGAGTCCTGTGAGAAAATTACTACCCTGACATTTCCTTCTGAGGTCTCTTCTTTCTCATTTTCTGACTGCAGAGCCTCTGCCTGGGCGTGTGAGTCAGTGGCACGAGCGGGATTCATTTGGGGCAGACTCTGAGGTAGAAATACAGTTTTTCTGCCAATTCTTTGCTTCTTTTTTCTTTTTCCAAGGTCGGGATTAAATGCACGAGATGGTATTTCTTGTTCAGACTCAGAGGTTTGTTAGTTCTTATCTATATAAGTCTCACAAACCCTGAGTTCTACAGCACTTCACTCTAACAAATTAAAAATGGGGCCCCATCTCTCTCTCTACGAGGCCTTTTAAGAATAAAAGGCTCTGTAAGTGCCTGACACTGCCAGGCAAGTAATTAAAGATTGTCATTGTCCAATTAGAGAAATGATACCTCAATTATTTTTACTTTTAACCCAATGACCAACCACCTGTGCCCTGCAATGAGGACTTTTTTATCCAATCATACATTACCACCCAAACCCATGAAGAGGAAGGTGAAGAAGGACCAGCCTCCACCCTAAAACCTCCATCTTACCTTATATATATTACTGTATTCTAAACCCTTAAACTCTAAACTTCCACCATGTGATATCACACACTTCTATTCAAACTCCACACCCACAATCCCAGTTCTGTCATTCCATTTTGGAAGCCTTCTCCATGGCCTCAGGTCTATGCAGGGTTTTCTTTGGGATCAGAGCCTGTCAGCACAGAAAGTCTGAAATTCTCAGCATCCAGGGCTCCAACACTTTTCCATGGATTTCTATACCCCATTTACTACTGCTTTATCCAGATGCCTTCAGCAGTGTTTAACAACAGGACTGCCATGTGCCTGCTCCCTCCTCTCCTTGCCAGCGGGAGAAATGGGAACAGTGGAGTGTGTTTTATAACACACCCTCCCCCCCCAACATGTGCACAAAGGCAACCAGAGCTCTGCATATAAATTAGAGAAAGATCAACATCCCAGACATGCTCCCTGAACTTTGTCTGGAGGGTTGTGACATTTTGGATGGTCCCCAGCTGCTTGGGAGATCACCAGGAGATGTGGAGATGTGCAAGGAGGTGAATTTTATCCTCATTGTAGAGCTCCACCACACCAGGGGAGGACCCTGCATCCCCCTGCCTAAAGATGTTTCTTCTGTCATTAACAGCAGCTGGTGATTAAGGGTTGCTTTTGAAAGCCCAAGAGCATTTCTAAAGTCAAGGCAAGCTGTAGGCTTGACTCACCAGTTGTGAGATCTTTAACCAAGGGAGTTAAAATAAAAGCTTTTATGACTTCTGTCACGTAAGATGAGCTGTGCTTTGGAAACACTCACGTTCCAGGACACCGTGCATACAAAGGAGCTGCTTTACAGTATAAATGTGCTGAATTAAAGTAATTAGATCTATAGGAACTGGATATGAAATATGGTCAGTATTCAGAATGAAACTGTAAGAAACCCAGCCTTTTCTGAACTCAGGCTACTCAAGATTCTTATGGTCTCCTCAAAGTGATGGTCCATGGGAGTTTCCAGGTCTTGATTCTCCAAGGAATCCCAAAAGTACAGCAAAACCTGCAGGGAAAAAAAGGGACAGCAGGGTAGATGTACTCAGAGGACTTAATTCCTGTTATTCACGTAATGTATGATTCACTTTATTATCTCTCTGTGCCTGTATCTTTTTCTATTCTTGGTCTGCTTAGACCAAACCTTCTCAGAAACACCAATCATATTTGGGCATCACCACTGCCATCTTTCAATAAAACTGCTCTTAATTTTGAAAAAGGAGTTGGCCACTAGGTAGGTACTTGGGATAAGAGCTCAGGAAAATCAAGTTCACTTCTCGGGGGAGCACAAGGTTTCTGCATGATCTTCACCAGGTATTTAGCTGGACTTCCACATCCCATGTGTAAAACAAGGAGTTTTGCTTAATTTCTGTGTCTTGCCTGGTTGGATTTGAAGTTCTGTGGTGCATGGACCTCTAACAAAGTATATTTATCAACATGCAGGACAAGGAACAGGGGGAGCTCAGGCAGAGTGTCTGGCACGAGGCTGTTTTACATCTGCTGGTTAGGACTGAGTTTTGCCCAGGGCTGAAGGTTTGCACATTGATTTGCACCTGTTGTCCCAAGCCTGGAAGACAAGCCTGCTTTGGAATTCAAAACCTCATTCAGGTTCACCAATGCTTCTAAACTTCTTGTTTTGTATTTTCTTTTTTTGTAAGCCTGCCTCTAGAGAGTGAGAAAATGTGAAATTAGATGAACTTAATCACTTTTTGTATTTTGCTGTCAGAATCTTACACAGGTCAGATTTTCACTTTACGTCCATGACAGACAAAATTACCAGTCTGGATTCCTTACTGAAGTTAAAATGTTGCCAGAACTGTTGTCCAGGTATGGATTACTGGATTTAGTCCCTGCTGTTCACCCTTAAACATTGTTACACACATTCCAGTGGGGGCAGAAGGAGATTCTGGCATTGAGTCTGTTTTCAAATCACCCCATAAATACAGAAGTTTTTACCCCACAGGTAAGCCTTTTGTTCAAAAGGAGAAACTTGGGATTCAACAAATCAGCAAACTGCCACACAGGAAAATTCCATTTGAAGCTTAGGTGGCAGTTGTTATCCCCTCTTCTCCTTCTTCTGAGCCTTAGAAATTGCCCTTCTCTTCCCACTGCAAAGAGACCTCCTTTTAAGTGCATTTCCCTAAGGAAATGAGAATGTGTATCTACATAATTTAAAAGGACTGCACAGAACTGTGTTTTGGAAATTTTCTAATTTGATGATGAGCTGCAGTCCCTCTCACTGCGCTGCAGACACTCTCCCAAAACAAACTGAGTTTTTGCTGACAGTCTTTGCTCTCCAAGTGAATTCTCATTTTCAGAAAGGATCAACACATCTTCCACTACAGAAAGAGCAGTCAGGTCCCTCTGCCCCTCAGCAGATGTCTGAGTTTTGGTTTTTTTATTTGAATGGGAATTGGTATCACCAGAAACAGGGACACTTGTTTCAGCCATTTAGAGAAATGGGAGGATTCAGATTAAGATTTCACACATTTTAAACTAAAATAAATGTGCTGAGCAATTTTGGTAGAAGCAGAATGTCAGGTAAACAGAGCTGGGGGCTGGCATTTAGTAATTGCTGAGAGCAGCTAAATGGTAACAGCTGAAATGCACCTCTATTTGTCACGAGAGCTGAAGAAAACCCCAGGTTATTCCTCAATTTTTCATTCCTTACATCATGAAAAGTAGGACATTTATTTAAAAATAATAGGTACTGTGTGGGAATTAGCAGTGATGAAATATTTAGACTCCCTGAAAATCATAATCAGCATGATGTTATTATTGCCTCACTTCAATCTTTCAAAATACATCCTGTTCTCAAACTCTTCAAGTTAAATGATTTCATTAAAAAACTTTGGGCTTAGAAAATCATAGTTGTCTGTAATATTCTCAGCTAAAATTAGTTATGTGCTGTGTGAACTATGCTACAATAATGGTGGTGTCACGTGTACTGTTCAAACTGCTTTGCAAATGTGAACTGTTTTTCTATCTGAACTATAGTAAATATCTATTTTTATACTTAATTTTGCTGTCTATGATTTAATATTTTGCTTAAATACAGCAGTATGTATATTTTATCCAATCCTGCTACCACCTCACCAGAATTTTAGAGTTGAATCGAATTATAATAAATATCTATTTTTATACTTAATTTCACTGTGATTTAATATTTTGCTTAAATACAGTGGTATGTATATTTTATCCAATCCTGCTACCACCTCACCAGAATTTTAGAGTTGAATAGAAGAAAAATAGCTTTGTAGACCTGAGTGTGCTTCAGAGTTCCATTCTCATTCCTACTTATTTTTTAAAAGAAGTACTTCTTACTTAACTTTTTTGCAAATATATCAGTGATATAAATGCTAAATACATTTAGAGTGTTTTTCCTTTGATGAAATAATAAATAATTTCTCTCTTTTCACCCTTATTTCATTGCTGAAGGGGATCCTGTGCAGTGGCTTTAAAACCCAAATAATTCTGATTTACCAATCATTATTAGTCACATATTGTCAAAACATGGAAATAATTTTCTACACCTGACATTAAACTCAAAAACATATATTTTGATACAGGAATTTTTCTTCCTAGCTTGCTGTTGCATAGTTAAGAAAAAATCTTATGAAGATGTCTAATTCTTCTTCATAGCTCCCTTTGTCTAAAGAACAAATATAATGAATCCATTGTGTTATTTCTCAACCTTAAATCCAGTGCTGGATAAAACCAGGTTTACCATAGGTTCCATTTTGATTTTGTCAGGAAAATACTCTCTTTCATCCTTTCGATTTTTCAATGGTGGTCAAAACCCCCAAACCAGTAATGAATCAAACTGAAAATAGATTGCACAAAATCCACCTCGTGCTTGTTTGAATAACTTTTGCCTGGAATTCACACTGCAGATCTCCCGAGGCCTCCTCATCACATTGACATTTCCTCGCCCTGCTGGGTCAGAAACAGGGCACTGAATGTCCTGGTGCAGCTCAGGGACTTCTCTTCTGACCACCACCAAGAAATGCAAGAAAATAACATGAGCTGAAAGGCTTGCTAAGCTCCAAAAAATTTGGCTGGATTTTAGGCCTACAGTTTATATCCTGTACATTTAAACAAAGACCATTGTCACTGCTTTCTCTAACAAGGAACTGTAGCCGTAATTTGGAGGCTTTAACCTTCATTCAGTCCTTGTTCAAACAAAGAAAACAGGAATGAGGGAGGAACTAAAGGACCCTTAAAACAACACCTGAACAAGCAGCGAGGTCCAAACTCAGCATAGCAAAGTTGTGGCTTGCCTAGAGTTAAGTTAGACTGAAGTGATTTCCTGCAGATATTGAAAAAAAAAACCCAACGAAACCTAAAACACCTTGGGAACATCAAAGACAAGTCAAGCATAAATTATGTGTCTTAAAGAGAGAATAACTTCCTCTTTTTGTTATACGTACTCTAATAATGTTTAATTCTATCACAGGTTTTTCTAAGGTACCAGCAACAAGAGGGCCAGACAAGTTTTGCAACCAAATTTCTCTTTTACAGTGATGAACTTCATGTCTTTACTCCTCTGTTAAACACATCATTCTTAATAACCATCAGTGAAACAGAGGTATCAGTTTAACAGTCACTTCTAAACATAATTTTAGTGACAAAACCTATTTATTTTAAACATTTTTCCTGTTTCTGAGTCTGAAAGTCTCTCTGAGATGTGTCTGCAGTATGATCTCAAGCACTAAATTCAGTTAGGCACAGGTTTATTTACTACTGTAATCACTGCAGAAAAAATTCCTTGCAGGGAAGCTGACAGCAGAGTACAGAAATCTGCTCAAAGGCTGGGAGGGTTTTTTTTGTTTTTTTTTTTTTGATTGCTGCAAAGGAATCTGTTGAGAAAACAGGATATTATTTGCATAATGCATCAAAATGACTGTTAGTTTTCCTTTATGAAGGCACAACAAACTTCCTGACACAGATAATATCCTAGCAACTCCTTGTGGTAACAGAGACACCATTCCAGCAACAGAAATATTTACAGTATGTTTTTATGGCATATTAAGTTTCAGCTATTTAAAAAGCTGGAGGAATGGTTCTGTATTTCTAAAAATGGATGCTTGAGAGTAAGCTTTTAGAATTATGCATAGTTTAGAATCCAGTTGTTTCTTTTTTTGTGAGATACAGGTTGATTTTGGAGGAATATTTTTAAAAGACATGATATTCCTGTCATTCTATCTTGGTCAGTTTTCAACAAATTTGCAACAGAATAGTAATTTTTTGTTAGATGAAGATTGGAGAATTTGGAGTAAGAATAGATATGTGGCAAAATTCAAGTTTTATTAAATAAATTAAGTCATGAATATATATTAAAAATATCAATAGAAAACTGGTGTAAGGCATAGTTGAAAATCCGTATTTTAAGATCCAAATATTCAACTTCCATTTTATCTAAAACATTTTTTAAGAATAGTATAGCATATTAATCATAGTCTATGTATATAATTGATGGCATTAATCTTAACTTACATACGTAGTTTTAATCGTGACAATTTTTATACTATAGGAAATTTGCATGAATATGAAATTCTTAAATGAAAAACTAAAGAATTTTGATAGTAAAAGGCTGGTATCTGAGCTGGCTGTACACTCTGGGGTTGGTTACTCATTCATGTCTGCCCATTCCATTACAGTCAGCAGGAATTCATGGGTGAGGAACTTCCTGAGGCCCCTTCCTGAAGAAAGTTTTGGCTGCAGAAGGATGATTAGGTAAATGTGGACGTTTCTTCTGAGCAACATTTTTCCATTTACTTGCTGAAATGTCTTCCGTGGTGCCTTGCCTCAAAAAGTGAATATATAACCAGTCTAAAGCTGCATTAAATGGGTGTGGAAAACCAGCTTGAATGTCAAGATCCACTTGTATTTCATAAAAACCTTTTTCTTTAGTTGCAAATCTGGACACTTCGTTGTTTTTACGTTTCAAAACTGATCAGAGATATCAAATAAGTGAAGAAGGGCAGCCCTGTTTCCTGTGAATGAGCTCTGCTGTACACATTTCCCTGGCATCTCCAATGACCTGATGGTACCTCTTTGGAGGACACCACATTAATAACCCAGCATGGCAAACACTTGTATATTTATGCTTTTGCAGCCTTCTCGTTGAATTAATTGAGTGATTCGTTTGCCTGATGACCCAAGTCAGGAAAATGTGTGCTCAAAGTACCCTGTCATCAATCATTTTCTTAACTTTAAACACATGTCAGGTCCCCATGAAGCTGACCAATCCTTTGGGTCACTCTGAAAACTGATTTTGGAGCCTCTGAAAGAAGTGGGATGTAGTTTTAAAGAGTATTTTAACCTAATCCTTCATTCCTTAAGATAAAAAAAGTCAAGACTATGCCAGGCAGCTTAGGATTTTTTAGAAAATGGAAAATAAGGCTCGACATACTCAGCTACCACCACAACCAGGAGCTGCAAGAATTCTGCAAAGTTTTCTGTGAATGCAGGAATCTGTGTGGAGTTTTGCTTAATTTGTTTCATTAACTCTGTCAGGAAATATGATATAGTGCTCAGGAACGTAAACACTCTGACTTACAAGTTTGTTGCCATACAAGTAAAGGGCTTTTTCTCAAAGTCATGGCAGACATGAGTGTACACAAAGATATTCTGCATAGCAGGGGAGGCCACCCACAAAGTTACATGAATTCAATTTTTGATTTACATTCTTCCTCTCCCATAAAAGCCAAGGTGGGCCATGACTTTTTTCCCTTAAAATGCTGAGAACGCTCAACCCAAGTCATTTGGACCTTGAACAGAGAACAAACCCATCCCCCCCTAAAAAAAACCAAAACAAACCCAACCTATTTTGTACATCCAACAGGATAGCAGATTCCCCAGAGGAAACACTCAGGCTGAGGGAAGCGCTGCAAAGACGTTCTCCCTCTGCCTTTTCAAAGAAATTTCCTGGCTGATACCAGACTCGGCCCCTGATGCCAACCCAAGGCCCAGCCACAGAAGATGGCACTGCTGCAGAAAAAGCATTTTTGTTTTACAGCTGCTGAGGAGGCCCCGTGGGTGGTCGGAGCCTTTGGTTTCCTTTCTGCAGCCAACAGACAGAAGGGAGATAACAGCAAGGGAAAAGGGAGAGAGGAGTGACACAGAATGGACAATCTGAGATACGTGGAGCCAGATTTTCTGAGAGCTAAATTAACTTGTTCCTGGTTATGCCAATTTGTGATTTTGATGTCTTGTGAAAAGTGCATTTTACATTGCGAAAGTAACAAGGGAGGAAAATTAACCCCTAAACTCAAATTTCTACTGAGTACATTCTTCATCTTCCACTTTAGGACAAACATGAACCAAATCAAGAACAGCACTGGTGTGTTTTCTCCACATAGGCTAAAAACCTGTCCTGCTCCTTTATTGTCATTTGTTGCTGTGTTTACCTGGAATTTGAACAGATACTTCTGCGTTGTATGACCAGCAAGTGGCAGTTCCGAGGTGTGTGGAGCCTGCCACCTTCTTGTCTGAGTGGTTTGAAATCCATGAGAAGCAGTTTTTGGCATTCCAAATATGTGTATACATAGGCCTTGTCAGGGCATTTCTTTTTCAAGTTACTACTGAATGCAACAAAAATCCTGGGAAAAGGCTCACTATAATTCTCTGCAAGTATCATTACTTTAGGAAGATGAAACTGGAAACTGGGGTATTCCTCTCTTGGCATGGGTTGAAAAAAACTTCAGCTCAGCAGATCTGCTTTAATTCTGTCTACATTTTGTCCTGGAAGCAAAGAGAAAATATTCTTTCCCTTATAATCTTGACAGTGTTGGTCCTTGATCTGCATCAGACGGCAAATACAGAGATAAATTTTGTAATCTAGTGGAGGTAAAATTAATTTCTCCATTTCCCACTTACTTTATTGGGAAAAAAAAAATAGAGAGCTTTGAGGACAAACCCATGCTTCTAAAGAAGGGTGTGAGTTCATGCTCAATGCCTAATGACACTAAGGGTTACCTTTCCAGTGTCCTCTTCAGCTTTTCCCAGTGGCAGCTACGGAGAGAAAAAGCCCTGCTTCTGTTCTGTCCTGCCTGTGGGACACCCTGAGAGTCCCCAGGGGAGTCAGCCAAGGCCAGTCCTGCCCATGTGGGGCTCTGCAGCCTTTCTGAGAAAGGGCACCCCACCCAGCCCAGGTGACCCCTACTCCATGGTGCACGGACAAGTCTCAAAGCACCCTGGAAGGCAATGCCAGGTGGGATGTGCTGCTTTTCCTGCCCTGTCTCCTCAGGAGCTCCTGTCCTGGCAAGCCCTGTGGTGCTCTCACTCTGCACGCGAAGTTCAACCAGCACGTGGAGGTGGCAGACAGGCAACAACATGGAGCAAGCAGAAATCTTTTACACTATGTTTGCATGCAATAATTTCTGGTCATGCTTAACAGCCACATCTCTGTGGAATTCACTGACCAGAGGGGCCAAATAACAGAGGGGATCCAAAGGCAGCAGCTGTCCCCTTTCCCTGAGGGACAGGGATGAGCCTTCTGCCTCTGAGGGAGCAGCTCCACCCAGGACAATCCAGAGGGTGGCCCTGGGAGTCAATCCCATGCTGCGTAAGTTCAAAGAACCTCCTCCAGCAGCAGCCTTGTGGGCCTGAAGGTGCTGAGGGCTCTGTGCTATGCTGCAGAGCCCAGGAACAGCCTGACAGGTCCAAGGGGCCTGGGAGGGAATGGGTAGGGAGCCCAGGAATAGATGTCCTATCTACAGGCCACAAAACCCTTCCTATCCAGAAGTTTGCTGGTTAAGCACTGGCAGCGTGGGACAGATCTTGATTGATCCAGTGGTCACAAGTGATGGCTATCCAGACAAATTCTCTGAGTAGCGTGAAGCCAATGGATCCAGCACTGTTGTGAGCATCAAACCCTCAGAAGGAAAAAAGAAGGTACTAAAAATCACTCATCCCATCAAATGCTGCTGTGTCAGATTGTCCCTCAGAGGAGGCATACACAACCATATTATCATCATATTGCAAAAATTCAATACTGTTGTCTCCCTATTAAAAGTTTCATACCTTCTTGGTGTTTTCTCATGGGCAGCTCTTCAGAGCAGTGACTCTCTCTTCTTCACAAAGATGCCAACCCACTCTTCTCATTAGTTACAGCTGTGGCCTGTTCAAGTCAGGCCTGTTCCTAATCTTTGATAATTGGCCCAGCTGCAACTCCTTAGGGGTGAGATTACTTTCTGCACTCTCTTTATTTTCTTATATTCTATCCCCACACACAACCAAACCTTAAAGCAAAAATCACCATCTCTGTGCTACCCCGATTTGACAGAAATTCTCCAAACTGACCGAAACAGTAACCCCTTGGGTTGGTGGTCATTGCTCTGACTTGCTGAGGGTGAGGACCTGGTTCAGCTGCTCACACGCCTCTGTCTCATGCCCTGTGGGCCACCCCACCCTAGCTAAGATATCCATGTGCTGGAAGACATGCAGAACACACCTGAGGCTCCAGGCAGAAACCAGGCAGGATATTTTGGAGATCTCAGATGGGCTGTTTGCACTGACCTTCACTCAGAACTAAAAAATCCAGACAAAATCCACAGTGATGGGCACTGCGAGGGAAGCACAGACAGAGAGGAGGATCCTTCTTCATGTGCAGATCATTTTTCCCAGGCATGCTCATGATCAAGCCCAAACTTATCCTTATTCACCTTCTTAGAGCATCTTTTCATTCACTGCAGCAGGATCTAAAGCTTCCTTGTGGAACTTGAAGCTGGCTTCCCATGGGGATTTGTGTGATCTCCAGGAGTTAACATCCTAAAGCTGAATTAGCTTTAACACCTTTTTATTGAGTGGGTAAATATTTACATTGAATTGTCCAGACTTTAGCATAACAACTTCAATTCCTCCTGGCAAGAAAGCCAGAACAGGTCACTTTTTCAATGACAAGGCTTCCAGATAATTAAACAACACTCACTGGCCACTAATTTATATACATTATAACTCAGACTTAAGAACCCAAATAGAATAAACTTCACAGACACTAAACACTTATTTGCTGTGACACTATTTACATTTGGGTCTACAGAAAGCAGTAAATCAAAAGAGGACTTTAGAAGAAGAAGAAGTGAGAACAGCCTTCCTTTTCCCAATATTAATATTTAATAACCTTTCAGGCATATGCACTTTTGGATGCAATTCCTAGAAATAGGAATTTTACATAAGGACTTGAATGAGGCAAAGAATTAATGGCTAAAAATGCTACATCTGCTTTTTCTGGCATAGTGGCAGGGCCTACTGTGAGATTTTAGGACCTGGTGTGAAAAGAATCAAAGAAAGATGCGTAAAAACATATTAGAAGTGATTACTCACGTGGCAAAATTTGCAAATTGAATGTTGCAACATTATTTCCAGAAGTGCTATGAATTCTTCGTTGTGGGAAATAAGTAAAAGATAATAAGGAATATAAATAATAATAAATCAAAAGGGCACACTCCCCAAAACTAGGCTAGAAAAAATATCCGCAAAATCAAAAAGTTTGGGGGCTTGAATTGTTGGTTTGTTTTTGGTTTTTTTTGGTAAAACTAAAAGTGAGTCTTGAAAACAAGGAAGCTGAACACGCAAGAAGTACAGCTGCAATTCCAGGAGTAATTAATCTCTGCCACGGGGAAATAAATAAATACATTTCTGTTAATGTTCCTGGGTTTTAGTGTCTGGTGCTCAAATTTGGTCACCATCTTTAATTTTCATCATATGATTTTAGTGAAATGATTTTAAATTATGCAATTTATAAACGTGTATGGAAAAATAATTTCCCATTCCTTTTTCTCCATGTAGCAATATCCAAACAAATGTACAAGCTGTTTGGTTTTTTTTACTTTGAGCCTGGTGCTTCTGTATTTCCCAAGGTGTTTTATTTCAGGAAAATGTTCATGAAGATAGGTTGCATTCTTGATTGTTTTTGTGTTTCCTTAGTTGTTGTATCTTTTATTACTCTTGGCAACAAAGCAAAACCAGCAGAGGTGTCTTTTCACTTGCAAGCAGAGAGTATTATATACAGCTTATCATTTCATTAAATCAATTGTTGTAGTGATTTCTCAGCTTTTCTTGGCTGTTCTTCCAGTGCTTTTGAGTTTTCCCAAACATCACAGGGTACAATTAGTGCTAATAGTCAGCCATTATCTACATCATTTTTCAAAAGGGAAGTGTTTGATACATTTTGCAGTGCAGGAGATCTGTCAGTTAATAAAGGAGCCGGAAATGCAGACATTTTTTCTTCGTTTTAAGTGTTATTATTTCACATCCTGTTTGGTGTTGAGAGAATGCACTGCTTAAATGAGGAGTATATTTTTTAGATGAGCACACAAGAAGGGAAGGTACGAGCCCAGACAGATATCTCACGGTAACAGACTCAGCAGATGTTTGTATTTAATCCCTCTCAGGGCATTGAGAGAGACCTCGATGCCTTTCAGGGCAGATGCCGAGGTGCTTCCTCTGGATGCCAGAGTTTTCACTCTCATAAATAAGAGGCCTTATCTCCAACACTGAAAATGAAGGATATTTTCAACGCAGCCCTATCAGCTGGGATGCAGCAGGAGGGAGGCTCTCAGTTTGCCCCATGGGTGTCAGCATCCCTGGTGCTCTATCACACAGCCCAAGGCTCCAGCCAGTCTTGGTGCCTCCTTCCAAGTGCTGCTCTTGCTCACTGCTTCCCATTTTAGGCAGAGCAGCCACGAGAAGCTGTCCTGCTCTGGAGCTATTATTGCAGAGACAGTGTCCTGACATTTTTTTTCAGCTCTGTATTGCTACTGGATTTGTGTACTTGTGTTTATATACATTTTAGATTCAAAGGGCTCCCCTAGGCTGGAGTACATCCAGGCTCACAGGCAAGGTCACATTAGGGAGAGTTTTCCTTGACAGCTTCTTGGGGAAAGGCATTTTCTGCACTTTCTGCACTGAGCCCAGGGCTACAATTCATCACCAGAGGAATCTTTGATGGGGATGGCCAGAATCTCCAAAAGATGCAAATTGAAGCAAATATTTTGGAATTATTATGGTGTTAGAAAATGTCCTCATCTAATACTCTTTCATCCTGGGAGCTGCAGAGATAAGAAGTCACTCTTCTACCCCAGTCCAGAAAAATTGCCTCTGACAGGGGGCTTATAATCAAAATAGAAAAGAAAAGGCAATGCTAAAATACTGACCATTCAGTGTGAAAATGGAGAAATATAGGGCCAATCTTAATCACAGGGTCCTGACCCCACTCTCAGACACCTTGACATTTTTAGGCTCTCTAAGTGATGTGAAAATGAAGATCAAGTGAAACCTGATGTTGAGAATGTCTCCAGCATGAAGAGCAAAGCCAGTGGCAAGCCCCATTCAGCTGGAAGGAGGAAAGCAGGCTCTTCTCAGGGACATGCTGAAGGATTGCATAGAGGTACAGCAGGAGGGATGGAATAAAAAAGCATTTTTCACTGGTAAAAGCTAAAGGAGGCCGGGATTTCTAAACCAACACTAATCACCTCCCTGAAGGCTGACAGACTAAGGAAAATAAAATTGTAGGAAATAATCACTGGCTACAGTAACATCAATACAAACATTGCATATCACTGGAACAGTCTCCTCATTCAAGTGATGATTCCACAAGAAAATAGATCTTATAGCTACCAATCTCATCAGGTGATTGAAGCATTGAAGCTTTCCCTGAGGACTCTGATGGACACTGTAATGCTCAGGTCAAATATCTGTATTCAAACACCTTTATTCTGCCTGGGAACGTACACTGCGCTCACTGCCTGGCAGTGTCCTGCAGACTGAGAGAGACTGCAGGAACAAAGGAATTGCAAACTCACTGGATATTGCTGTCCCCCTAAGCTGTACTGTACTGAGCCATGGGTGTTTCATTCTCTCCAATAAAATATGGATTTGAAGGCATAGCTTTGCTACTTTAGTGTCATAAACAGTCCACACAAACTGAGCCTAAGAATGTTTCCAGGTAATTGAATTCCCACTGAAGAAATATTGAGGCTGCCCATTTTCCATGTGAACTGGGTAATCATTTTCTTTCCTCTGCTAGGGACCCTGAAGTCACCAAAACAACTAAAAATCCTATCCTGCTAATAGACAAGCTGGCATTTATACAGGTGCAATTGCAATTTACCTCTCAAAAGCTCACTAGTAGATGAAAAGGTTGATAACACTCTTTAGAATATGAATCATATATTTGTCTTTTCCTCTCTAGTGAAGCCTTTAGTGAAACAATATGTGCAGAAAAATGAATGCTTCCCCTCAAGATGGGAGGTGCATGAAAGTGCTGGAGCTGGTTTCCTCTGTGTTGGGCTAAATCAGGGGTTGTTGCATGTATCCATGCATGTACCCTCATGTTAAAATATGATCTCTACAATGCAAGAACAAGTGCCTTGATTGCACTATTTTATTTCAGAGTGGTGGTTCTCAGCACTTCTGTCATAATAGCCTGGGGTAGATCCCAGTACTGCCCATTTTTTTTTCTGTGCTAGCTCATGTTTTTCTTTGCTCAGGTTTTCCTGACCAAGCCAGATTAGGATTTAATATCTTTAGTTTTTCAAAGGTTGCTTAATAAACACCAGCCTGGAATAACTTTAGTTAATATTTTCTAAGACCTTCAGATTTGTCACTGGAAGGCCAAGCAGTGGAATGACCATGTTATGTTCCAAACATCTCTAAAGCTAAAACAAAAGCAGCAATACAAATACATATGTCAAGGACTTGTGCTTTTTCACCATTCCTTTCACCATCCCACACACATTTGGGATGCTTTTCCAGCCCTTCTGAAACATTCTCTCAACATTTATGCAATGCAAGTAATTCCAGTTTCTGCCTTCCGTGGGATTGCCTCTGTACCTCAAGTCACTACATGTTTGAGTCTTAGTGCTTTGAATTAGTTGCATGTGAACTCATCAATTGAGAAAGCAGTTTTAAAAACCTGTGTTGTTTAATGAGGGGATTACAGAATCAGACCAAGAAAAGGACTCTATGAAAACTGGAATAATTTGTGAGTTGGAAGAAAAGGTCACATGAATTGTGTTTGTCTTTCAAGACTGTTTGGTGATGGCAATTTTAGGCACTTGAAGTCCACCTACCCAAGGAGCACCGAAGGGCATTGTCACATAGATCCACTGACAGGAAAAAAACTGGCTGGGGCTCAAAGGAAACAAGTGTCTCTCATGTGTCTCGAGACTAGGAATAAATAAAAATATTCAAATAAAAGAGGTGTTTTTAAGACACATGCTTCAAATCTCATCATAAAGAACATCTGGTGATGAGCAACCACAGAGACAAACATCAGGTATTTGTACCTCTGCCTATACAGCTGCACGATTTCTCTACTTTTCTATGACTCTGCAACTTTCTTTTACGACATTGGAGAAATTAATTTGATAACAATACATGCTCTGACAATGAGCACTTGGTTTCAAATGTCAAATGCCACAAAAAGAGAGGCTTATTTTAACAATTTATTGCCAGTGGAAATGGGTGAAGACCAAAAGGTCTGGCAGGATATTTATAGGTCTATCAGGCAATCTGAAAGTACATGAGTACAAGCACAATCTCAGATTCTATTGTTGTTTCCAGTAGGACATATAAACCACTATCCACATTTTCCAAAACAAAGAGGGCAATAACCTTCTTCCTGAATTTCCTATAACTGAAAGAAGCAGATTTCAGCTGCTCTCAGCTTCACCAGGCTGAACTGAAACAGAGCAGTCTATGTGTAATTAGAAATTCGTAAATCACTCATCCAGATTGTGTATTTTTTGTAATTCAAGGTAGGCAGGATGTGTTATGCTAACTTTTAAATCCAATCCATGACCTCCTGTGTTTTGAGAACAGGGCCAAAGATGGAGCTGGGAAATGAGTGTCTTGGTGTTACAAGACACACTGTGCATTTGTGAAATACAGTTTGGAAAGCGTTGCAGAGTGGCAGGCATGCACGGGAAATTTGATATGTAACAGATTTAGAACAGTTATAAGGAACAACTTCCTTTATGATGACGTCTAGGAAGTAATTTATCATCTCACAGAGGAGTCTGGCACCTTAAAGTGTTTATCTAAGGAAAGGAAATGAACCCCTGTCATCTAATAGAAACAGTATTTGATCCATCTCACAAAGAAGTACACTGGTCAAAGGAATTTTAAATAATCCTCAGCTCCAGCATTTGGCTATACCTGCTTCTTGTCTCCAGGAAGCTCTCAATCCATTACTTTCCTGGTGTTTTCCTTTCTTTTCAATCCTTTCCTTATTTAGACAATCTCCGTGTTTGAACAATATCCAAGATTTATTCCTTTTCAGATTAAATTAACAAACACATCCAGTTACATTGAGTTAAATAGCAGGTGTACTTTAAACACACCAAAAATTTAGTTTTCAGGAAGAAAACTAACTTGGATTCACTAAATATTCCTGAAGTTTATTCCTCAGACTGGAACACAAAGGCACCACTTTTTAATGCATGATCCAAAGTCCATGAAAACCTTTCCACAGTCTTCAATGGGGCTTTGATTAAGGCATGTGGGTGGGACCATCATTTGCTGAAAGTGTGTTACAGGGAGAAATTTTTTTAAAACAAGCAGAGAATGGGGAGGGAAACCTGGAAAAGAAGCAAAATGGGGGACAGGATGGGAACAGGTTTGATGGGAAATATAAAATGGAGTGAAAATAGCAAGAAAGCCCATGAGGAGAAATGAGAGCCAGAATGCACAAAATAGTAGATTTATTGGTCCTTTGAGGTGGAGATTTAAAATTGATTTGTGGGCTGAGAAATCTAACCATGAATCCGAATAAGACACCAAGAACAGCAAGAAATAATGATGACTCTTCCCATACTACTTAGACATGGATGAGAAAATAAGTAGGGAGGAGATCTGTGAAAAAACAGAACCCTGGAGCTTCAAGTTTTATTTGCTATGTCTTGGTAGTGAGAGTTTTAACTGGAAAAGGAGCAGCCTATGCAATACCCAGCCTACTGTCCCAAGTTTCCATGAGGGTAAAACTAAAAGAAAAGTGTGAAATTTGGTATCTCAGAGAATATTTGCACCTTTTATGGCTTCTTCTGCACCAAACAACCAGATTGACATAGAAATGTCCATTTCACAGGACAAGTGTGAAGAAGGTCATAAGCTCAAAGTGATCAGTACTGAAGGTTGCAGTTTATTCCCCAAAAGAATGAAATACAAGCTGAAAAATTTGTCCTGGTCTGCAGTCCAGAAAATCAGAAGAAAGAAGACTGTAGGGAGATTAAAGGATATGATTGTTTTCTCTGTGTGGGGGGAAAATTATGAAGTGAAAATTAAAATTGAGCAAAAGCTATTGTCAAATATCAGCTTCTGGTCACGGGGCAGTATGGAATCAGCTCTTTAGGGTTTATTTACAGATGACTGCTCTCTAGGGCTTCAGACACAGAATATTCCTGTGAAGTGACCAATAATAACTGAAACAGGTTGAATTTGTAATTTGGGGACAGTGTTGATTGCCTCATCAGGTAATGCAGGTGAGTTCTAGAACCCTTCAGTTTTCCCTATTACTAGGGAACCACTGCAACTTTCCCTAAAAAACAAAAATAAGCAAATAAAAAGAAAAGAAAGGAAGTTATTTTTCTGTTCCATTTGACCTAAATCTCTCTTTTCATGACGGCTTATCACGACCACCACTGAATTTCCCACCTTTAGGGATCTGCAGAGTTCAAAGCTCATGATACCTGCCTTGTCCTGACTGTCAGGTTCATCAGCTTCCTTCAGCACTGCTCTTGGCTTCCCCACAGGATTTACACCTCCCTGGGCTCTTTGCCTTTCTCCATGGCACAGAGAGCTGCTGGGACAGACTTTGATGCTTTGTTCTTGGTGCTCAATTCAACATATTCCCACACAATAGGATCACAGGGTTTATTCTGGCAAATTCCACTTGGTATTCCCTGCCTTTTTCCTCTCCTACCTGTCATGGGACATGGCCATTGCTGTTATCTACCTTCTACCTCCCTCCAACTTTCAGTTAATGGGTTTATAAAGAATGTAAATATCTGCCAGAGCACCTTTCACTCTGTCCATAACCTATTTGAACCCCTCATTAAAAACATTTTTAGGAACTGCCAAAGTAAGAGGTGTAAAAAAAGCTCCTGTCCCTGGTCTTGGAAAGAAACTCTCCAGGTGACAGGTTTTTGCTATTGACATTTTTTCTATGTTACACCCTTCATTAGGAGAGAGTGTTATCTAATTGCAGAACAATGACAAATCAATTCCAACTTCTCTCTGACACAACTTGCTTTCTTCTCCTACTTTCAGCGGGTTTACACTGAGACCTCATTTGGCTGTGCTCCCCTACCTGACTGAACTGTCCTCCCCTGACCTGTGCTGTCTTTGGAGCAGCACATCAGAGGCCGGAGTTGAACAGGCTTTGCTGGACAGGAAAAGGAAAAGTGTCCTGAGTCCAGCAATCCTTTTAGGTTTATCTCTTCTCAGTGTTCCTGAAGTCCCAGTAAAACCTTAAATC
Source organism: Passer montanus (assembly GCF_014805655.1). Taxonomy (NCBI): domain Eukaryota; kingdom Metazoa; phylum Chordata; class Aves; order Passeriformes; family Passeridae; genus Passer; species Passer montanus. The sequence continues at coordinate 6,991,452 of NW_024370374.1, read as the reverse complement.
CACTCTCTCAAGTACAGAACATCTGTCTTCCCCACAAGTTATCCAAGGATTTCTTCCTTAACAACCTAATTTTGGCAAATTACTCCTGTGTTTACTACCTTGGTGAGTTCTCGGCGTTTGAATTCCCAGTCTGGCCTTAATTTTCCAGCTTCATTCTGCATATGCCATTCTCACAGTAGTTTCCTGTTCAGTTTTATGATGATTCATTTCACATTTTCACTACTTCTGGAACTAAACCTCTTTCTTCCAATGAATTAATTTCTCTTCTTGAAATAAAATATCTGATTCTTTCCCCCTTCTCTCTTCAATTTGTTTCCTTTTCCGTGTATAGACCCTGGCTTTGGCTGATTTGTAGCAATGAGAATTCATGGGAAAGGCTAATTCCTCTGTAGGTGTGTGAAACAGATGCTATGGTCAGGCTGCATATTATTGTCACTTACGTCTACATAAACCCTGAATAATACCACTGAAACCAAAGGAAATAGATTTCAAATACCTATCCCATGTTATACCTTTCAAGCAATGAGTTTCATGTAATTTCATAAGAAAAGAGGCCAACTTCTAAAGTAGCCTTGCTCTTAATGTAACATTTTTGTAGGAAAACATGTTCAGCCTGATAAATTGTCTGAGCTAACATGTAAAAACCCTCTCTTTACCAAAAACCCAGAAGACTGGCTCAGAGCTCTGTGATAGCATAACCTGCTGTATGTCTCATGCCCTCTCCCGATAAAGCATTTGATGGCAATTCACTACAAATGTCAGTCAGTCCCTCTGAGCCCTAAATGTAATTTTTTGTACAAAAATATTTTCATCTTTGGTGTAAATCCATTAATTTTTATATAATTTCTGCTCTGCAAGTCTGTGACTGCAGTGGAAGTGGGGCTCTTGTCTCTTCAAGGATAGTGTTTCATATGCCTGTGTCATCTGAATGGAATCAGTTGATGCCTTGTGAAGACTGACCTAGAACAGAGGCTGGACAGAGTTAAAGAATAAAGTAGGGATTTATTAAAGGCCTCAGTGGATCCACCTTGGGCAGTACAAGAGCCCAGCCAGGGCTGCACCCAAGAATAACCAAAATGGTCACTAAATGGACAATTGGTCACGAGGTCTCTCACTTTTATCAGTTCTGCTCCATTTGCATATTGGAGTTAATTGTCCAGTTACAGCTTCAGGTTATGAAGTCCCATCCTCCTTGTTTTTCTCTCTCAAGCCCACATTGTTTGTGCTCTTGGGCCTGAGATTTGGATCATTTGTCCTTGGTTCCCAGCTGGAGCAGGAATTGTTTTCTCTTCTACTCTGTGAAGAGAACTTACCATCCCTTAATATGAAGCTCAGACCCACGCACTAAAGCAGCACAGAATCTGAAAAATATAGAAGCCAAAACCTAAGGCATTACAGTAAATAAAATCCCTTGCTTCCCCTTCAGTGTGTCTGACTTTTGATACATTCATCCAAAAATTTCAAAACTTTTAAAATCTTGTACCATCCATCAACCTTTCAATGCTTCCAATTCTAGCATCTGCCAGCTGTGGAGGTTGGCACTCCCCCATCACAATCATTTCCATTCTACTCATCATTGGGCCCTCAAGAGCAAGGGATTAGAGAAAGCCTAAAAATATCATGAAGGATGTCATTAATTTCAGTCACTTCCCTGGAAAGGCAGACACTGCACATTCTGTTCAGACCTTTGTCCACATCAGCCTGTTTGGCCTTTCCACAGCTGCCTGCAGGCCGTGGTGCTCCTCCTCAGGAGCTCACAGAGCCTGGTGAGGCTGTCCCAGAGCCCTTCACACACTTTCCTGCTCTCCAATATCAAAAGCTAAATACTACTGAGATAATTCTGTCATTGCCTGGTAGTGCCTGAGAAAATTATTTCCCTAATGTTTTGGTTCCTCATCTACTTTCTGCCTACTCTGTGTCTATTAATAGGGTCAGTGTCATTTGAGCAGGGAACTGCAGCTTCGTGCTCAAGGTTTATTTCTGCTCCTCTAATCATCTGGTAATGGACTATGTTGTAGCATTCCTCTGCATCAAAAGGAGGAGTCAGCATTTATTTTTGCTCAAGAGCGTGAAGACATCCTAACTGCTTCAGAAAAGAAGCAGGAAACCCATTGCCAAACATATAACCTGCCATCACCAGACTGAACGGTAGGTAATAGCACAGAGTAGGTGAGAAACAGAAAATGAGGAGAATGGTCAAACATAAAAAGATAAACAAACCAACAATGAGAAAATGGGTTTTATGAGCAAGGCCATGATCCCATGTCACTGAATCTCTCTGAATGAGCAGTTCATTTCCTACTGGTTTGTTCAAAAAAAGATGTACTTCTGAATAATTGTATGTAGCATTAAGACTGTTTCCTGTGTGCTAACCAAGAAAGGAAATAACCTCTGAAGGGATTGGGAAGTGGAAAAGGACAGAGCTTAGTCCAGTGTGATTTTTTCCAAGAAAGAAGGACAAGGCACAAGGGAAAGTGGAGCTGCTTACAAATGAAGCAGAGAACTATATCGAGGACACCCAATGGTACCACTTGCTCATACCCTAAGCAAGATCACTGGGATGAGCTTTAATTGTGGTTGGGATTTCTTCATGTTGTTTCATCCTTATTCGCAGAAGTTTAGTTGAAAGAATTTTTTAAAAAATATTTTTGGCCCCCCACACAGTGTCCTGCTGCAGTGGGATCGTTTGAGGTCAGGACTGTCCCTGTGTAACACGGGGCTGTCTCTGGGGATGACTGACACCCGGCAGCACTGCTATGTTATCTGTAGGATCACGGCTCCCCCCTTTCCTCATGTGGAGACAAAGTCGGGAATAACAATGCAGGCCCTGCTCAGCAAGGCCTCAGCCCTCTTGCAGCCTCTCTAATCTGCACCATATTTAAAGATCAGACCACCTTCAAAGCATCACTTGACTTTATCTCTCCTGCGTCTGTTCACACTGTCCTGGCCAAACTGTTTTACTGCATTTTATCTGCAGGCTTGCTGTGACTCATGCAGAACGTGGCCACCCTCCCACTGCCACAGCCTGTCACTGTCCTGCTGCGGCCCTGTCCCTGTCCCTGTCCCTGTCCCTGTCCCTGTCCCTGCCTCTGCTGTGGCCCTGTCCCTGCTATGGCACTGTCCCTGTCCCTGCTACAGCCTGGTCACTGTCCCTGCTGTGGCCCACTCCCTGCTGTGGCCCCGTCCCTGCTGCCATTGCTGGAATTGCAATGGCATGTGCTGTGGCTTCAGATGAAATACAGCTTCCCACAGCAGCCCTCAGCTCTCATCATTTCTTATGCATGTTTTATTGAGGATCTTGGGCCTGGCATGAGTCCTGTCCCTGTGTCACTCAAGATGAAAGTCCATGGTTTCAGAATGGAAAAGGGATAACCCACGCTGCTGTGGCTGCCATGCCAGTTGGAATCAGTCTCCTGCTGTCTAGAGGATCAAACACTACTAAGTTACTCCTTTGTGAAGGATTATGTACCCAGAAACAGCATGAAGTAGCCATCCTCTGGGAAAAAAAAACAAAAAACCCTGGAACACTGAAAATGAAGTTTGCTCTACTAGTAACTCCAAGGCGGGAGAGCCTAGATGTTATCTTACTAATTCTGGAGGGGAAGCAAGGATGTTATTAGTTTGCACTTCACAAATTTTGTGAGGTATTTCTGAGGACAAAAAAGATGAGACAGATAACCTTCAGGCAGACAATCCTTCTGATTAGGTTTTACTTAAAATATGTGGACTAAGAGCTGAATTTTCCATGTTCACAAGAGGGAAACATTCCTATGTTATTCAGTGTTTGCTAGTAAGAAATTAGGCAAACCAAGGCCAAGGTCAGTAAAGCATGTAAAGCTTTGCTTAACTCTATCCTCAAGCAATGGAGCTTTTCAGAACTTGTCTTCTTTAGTCTCACACTAAGTCCTGTTGCCCTCAGTTTCACTTTAGCACAAGTCTTCTGTTGACTCTCTGTGAAAAGTTATGCCAAAAAACACAGTCCAGAGCAATTCAGAGGCATGATGCTTTTAAAGCAGCATTAATAAGCTTCCCCTCTGTATTTCTGCACAGTCACAGTATCTGAATCTGCCTTTCAACAGGTAATGTTTGGACAGTATTTTTCATTACAAATCTTACCCACAACAGCAAATTAAGCTGAAAGGAAAAGAACAAAAATGACTTTTCTGTTTTCAGTAAGAATTCCCATGCTGTACTAATGTGAGGGGATCTTGCCAAGTGTCAAGCTCCATCTACTGGCATTAAATTGAATTTGTAACTCAGCATACCAAGTTCTGGGTCTACCTACGAGAAACAAGCAGGCAATTTCACTGTCTTTGTAGAATTTTAGTCCAATTCCATTATATTCTATGTTATACCATCTCATTTAAATATCAGCTATATTTTCAAACTCTTGTGACATTTGCTGAGTTATGTGAGCATAGGAGAAAAGTCTTGCACTGCATGAGGTGCTGTGCTGTACATAAATAACAATATCCACACAGCAAAACCAGAGAAGTTTGTAGAGCTCTGTTTTGTGTGATGTTCATGTGACCTGTGGAAAGTCACTTTTTAGTGATATCAAGGAGGACAATTTATACCTGTAAATAGTTCCCCAAATGATTAAACAGGGAGGGGAGATCTCCCTTCAGCTGCCATGCATGAAGGAGCAGGGAACAACAAAGTTGGGCTGCAAATAGAGACACATCCTTTAAGCAAGGATACAAAATTGGGTTTTTTTTCTGTCAGTATTTACCTCAAACTCATAATTTATGTATATACTCTGCCTTTTTATATACACTCTGCCTGCTCTTAAGTGTAAAATTTCAGAGACTGGAATAAATTCAATGATCATTTTAAAGAAGGGCAACTGCTTCTTGTACCTACAATCTTTATGTCAGGTGGGACTTTTAATAACCTAGAGGTAAAAATACATCATGCTAAAGTCAAACAGAGTAAATGGGCACCATAACAATTCTGTGTATTCATGATAAAACAAAATCAGTCAACTCAAATACAGAATGGCAAGGTTTCTGTAAGAGGGTATCACACAAATTCAAATTACTTTCAAGATATTGAAGATATAAAAAGCTTGAAGAAGCGTATTTCTTCCTGACTGATGAACAAGAAACATCATAGAGTTTTAATTTCATTGAGCCAAAAAAATTAAAAAAAAGAAGGAGAGAGCAGGAAAAGCCTTGACAGGAATCTGGTGTTCAGAAAATTCAACAATCAGAAAAGTCTGTGATTAGTGTTAATAGAACATAACATCCCATCCGTTTCATGTTTATTTACTTTTGAGGGAACATTCTTGCCTGAAATTGCATCCTGTTTCCACAAAAGCCACTGTGCTGAAGCCTTCCATGTACCAAGAAGAGGAAAGTAGGTCGAGCAAGTCCTGTTAATCTGCAGTGGAAGTCAGCTGGGGGGGATGTGCAAGTTCCAGCTGCCACTGGAACACTCCTGCTCACCTGGCCGAGATGCTGCCCTGGTCCCTTTCTCTTGGAGCACTTTGCAAAGCTCATCCTGCCCGGAGCTGGAAATCCAAATCCTTTCCCCATTTTGCTGTGGTTTGTGCTGTTGACCATCAGCTCCACACTCCAAACTTCTCCTCCCTTAGCTTTTCTGACTCTGCCCTCTCCTGGCTAGTTTCCCTCCTTGTTAATTGTTTCCTCCTTCCTGAGGCAGGAATTGAGGGGAGTCTCACAAAGATCAGCCCCTCTGTTCCCACTCTGTGTATTTCAATAGATGTAGTTATTAGAAAATAACTGTTTCTGTTTCACCACACCTGAAAAATGCTGGTGACCACATAAATAATGTATCTGCTATTTTTCAGCCAACTTTATTCTCTGAAAAATTCCATTCCAAGACATAGGGTCATTGACAATACCTCCCCTGTCTTGTTTTCTCAAACTTAGGTACAACAGCAATGTAATTCTATGACACCATCAATAGGAAGATTAACAAAAGTACCAACGGAAAATACTGTGAAAATATTAACAATTTCTTGTTTTAGTTTGGGCTTGTTTCATTTTTTTTTCTGTATTTGTCTTCCTGTTTTGATTTAAACACTCATTTCAATTCAAACTCATGAATAATTAAATCTATTTTGCCCAGGTCGGTACTTGGCAAACGCTCTCCTGTCACTCGGAATCTGTTGCAAAATCCTTGGCAAAGTCATGACCCTGGACTTGCTCATGTCACTCCCTTCATAACCTCACTCTTCCTCCTCCTTGTTCAAAACCCCTCTCTGAAATTCCTCCAGTGCTTCTTGCACCTGAGCCTGAAAACTTTTCTCAGACAAGCCACAGAGCTCTGTCTTACAGAGATGTCCTTGACTGTCCCATTCATTTTTTTGTATTTTCTATTTTTATGCAACTGTTTGTTACTCCTTTGGGGGAGATTTCCACAGAGATCCCCTCCTCCAGAACCACCTTAGGCCATGAAGTGTGTAAGACAAAATGTGACTTACTAAGGTGTAACTTTGTATGTCAATTTTACACTGCAGCCTTTTACTTTTTTCTTGTTACTTTGTTGAGCAACACCTTACCTGCCTTCGCTAATGCCATATGAAATATCTGATGCATAAAGGATTTGCCTGTAGCAGCCTTAAGCATCCTGGAATCTTTTAGTCAGCTGTAAATATGGAGGTAGTCTCATTCAAGAAAATGGAACTAACCAACTGGGACTTTTGAGTTTAATACTGAGGCCCTTAAATAGACAAAATGTGAAAGAAACTAAATAAAAGAAGCATGTTTTGGTACTTTCATAACATTGAGACAGTATTCCAGTCATTTTTCTCAGAGTGCTCAGTGGGAAATGCTGGTATCTCAAATCACATAATTTGTCTTTACTAAGAGAAAAATTCTTCTTTAGTATTTCCTGGAGCAGCCTAAGGCACTGATAACTCTGGGAAGAAGAGAGGCCATGAGTCAAATATGGGGAGCAACAGTGCTCCAGTATCCAAACAACTTTATGCTCTTTATTTTGCCTTGCCAACTTGTCATGATCAGACATTTTTCTTCAGAAAAATCTGTGTGAGATAGAGGCAGAAATATTTGGGGAATCTGGGCCTAAAGTCATCTGATAAGGAAGCAGAGGGCTGGGGGCAGCCTTTTATTATTTCTGAAGTGGGAGAAGACACATAACTGGGGAAAAGCCCCTCCTCTCCTGCCCCTCTAAGTACAGAATTGCAGTACTTTGTCCTCACAAGCCCAAAGGGGATCTTTAACCTGGGAATGGGCTTCAAGAACATTTTAATGTACCCTGACAGCTCATCAAAATAAATTCAGGGTACTAAGAGAAAAAAAAATACAGAAATAGTAAAAAAATCTTTATTCTTCCTAATTTGTTCTTTGGATACTCTTGTTGTCCTTCTTTCCCTTGAAAAAAAAGGATTTTGACAGCTCTGCCTAATACAGTAAGACATCACACGGTTTACCACAGACAGGATTTCATTCTACCCTAAGTTTTGCTGTATTGGTTGGTGATGCACATTTTAAATCTACAAGCTGCTCTGCCACGTATATTTAAATATGATTAACCTTTCTTCTGCAATTTCCCCAGCAGTTTTCCCTTTTGCCCTGGCATCTGTCCCTTCCTGAGCACTGCCACAACGCTCCCTCCTAATTTCCTACTGCCCTGTCCATGGCCCTGCTCTCTTTGACCAATCCCACCTCTCTGCTGAATCCAACAAAGAGGACTTGTCTTCACCTTGAAATCCTCCCAGAAGTGCACCTTGCTTATCCCTGTTCTCTGCTGAAATATCAGTAGGGAAAAGCAACGTAATGGACATTTGGAGACTGATAAATTCCCTTCCCTATGAACTGGGATGGAGAAGAATCTGTCCATGCATTCTCTCTCTGCATCTTTTCCACACTTCCTGGCCAAATTTTCCCTGGGAAGTTTCACTCTATTTTAATTTTTTTTAAATCTGATGTGAGATGTTTGACTCCAGTTAAGAAAACATACTTTGATGGAAATGCATTTGGCTGAAACTGTTCCGAAGCATCAGCTCTAATCACCTCTGACTTTTTATCAACCCCTGATAGCAGCCTTCCACTGCAAACTTGGTACTTTTTCAAGCTTTAGAGTGGCCTGCTTCCTCCCATGCTGTGTTTTAAACCCCACTAAATGACGTCATCTTCCTTCTAATATCTCCCTTGAGGGAAGCTTGTAAAAAGGAAAAAAAACCCGAAAATTATTATTCTTTTCAAAGAAAGCAATAATTCTGAAGAAAAGAAACTAATGCTGCAAAACAAGCACACAAACAAGCAACTTGCAAATGAACTTTTTAGAAGTTACTTTTGAGTGAAGCAAGAACTTTCAGTTCAGCAGAAACTTTCTCTAGGAGAGATTTCTCAGGACAAAGATGAAATTTCTGATTAAAAAAGATAGGATAGGAATACTGCAGGTATTTATATTCATAGCATTGAATTTCAGTTTCCCACTTGTCCTAATGAGGAAAAGCAAGCGCAGTGGATGCTGGGCATACTTTGATTTTGGGTTTCTATGTTTCTCCTTAAAAATAATCATCTGTGGTTTCATTTTAGGGCAAAGCCAAACCTTACCATGAATCTGCAGAATATTTCGAAGAATGAGAAAGAGGATTGTTTTTCTACACCTTCAATTCTAATTATTTAAACATGGTTTTGTGAGGCGCATTGCTCTGAATTGGTTCCAGTCCCCAAACACAATATGTTGCAACAGACAATAGAATGAGCTGCAAAAATATTTGAATATTGTTCACACATATTAAAAAAATCATGGCATACCCGTAACATGTCCTCCATGTACTCACAAGAGTTATGCTTTTATTACTAAAAAACTCCAAATATTGGAATATGTGACCATCCAACAGGGAAATCCGTCTCTCCTGACTCTAAGAAGCTCCATTAATTGTAAATTAATATTTTTCTTCTTCAAAAGCTTTTCAATAAATCCATCAATTTTCATTTTCAAATATAGTATGAGTAGTTGGCAAATGCTAACAAGAAGCAAACGTTTCAATTCCAAACATTTATTTAAAAGTGAAACAATTTTTTTGTGTCCTTCTCTTCATTTTTGTCAGTTTAGGAAATGAAAGTTTACATTGAAGTGTTGGTTTGAAACAACAGAAGTAAATGTTCAAAGAAATTGTTTCTGCATGTCAGACAAGAAAATTCTCAGTTCTAGCTAAAGATTAAGTCTCTATCTAGAGTTGAAAGAGGTTAACTTTGAAACTACATTATTCCAAATAATATTTGAAATAACTTTATTGTTGGTACCCAGACTCCTCCTGCCGTCAGCAGATGGCAGTCTCGACATATTTCGGTGAAATGCAGGTTTCTGATGGGAAGTTTAAGTCGGCTTTAGTCAGCATTTCCCTTTTGAGGTGATTCCTTTGCTCTCCACACTCTATCCTGACTTTCTCTCATCTCAGTGGTCTTCAGTCATTTCTAGCTGAAGCCAGTCAGCCTGGAGTCAATTTGTTGCTTTAAAATCGGCACCTCTGCTCTTAATTGCAATGGAATTTGGGGCTACAGAAGGGTTTCCTAGGCAAAGATACAAAAAGTAAGCTCAAGAGCAGGAGCCCAAATCCCCTTACCTGATTAATGGAGTTTAATTTTTATTTACACTGCAAGGCGACCCAAGAGTCCTAAACAAATAATGCTCAGCTACACAAGGATTGCAAGACTGAATTCCTGGCTCTGCTCTCCTGCTCTCCTGCCACAGCTTTACATGAAAATGCCAATACCTTCAAACCAAAATAAGCATTTCCATGATGGCTTTTTTTCTTCAAAGAGCTGGGTATCCATTTTCCTTCTTGTTTGTGAAAAAAATCTGACAAATTATTTGCTTAAAACTCCAGTATTTTAATACATGGGAGATTAAACTTTTTGGAGATCTTAAGCCTGGTCTATAAACAAAACAAAGGAAAGGTTAGGTGTAGCATTGTCTGGTGCTATTGCCACCACAGTCATGACACTTCTGAAAAGAGAAGAAGGTTAAGTTTGAGATGAAATTAGGGACTCAAATGCCTGTGAGCTTTCTAGAAATAGCAAGTATCTAAATCCAAATTTTGGAGCAAGTTTCATAACACTGGATCAAATCCTCTTGTCTGGAATATACTTAAATTGTTTGGTTTACTGGCACTAGAAACTTCACCTGAGTTTGGTGTTTCAGCCCTCCTTAATTTACTGCTATCAGAGATTTTCCTTACCCCAAGCTTCTTATGCATTGGATGAGAAGGCAGAAGCTCACAGCAAATGCCACTTACACAAGAGTCTGAGGTGGAAAATATGAGTAAAGCCCTCAATTCATGAATATCCAGAGTATGTGTGCAGGATCTCTGCTTTAAAACATATATCCTGAAGACATCTATGTAGCCAAGCACATATATTTTTTTAAATTCCTGAAATTCATATCCAAATCAATTTCAAATTGAGTTTGTTTTTGCTTTAGAGATATCAAATCAACACTTGCAGGCCTTGGATGCTACTTCTGGAGTGGGTATCAGAAAGAAAAGTATTCCTTGATAGTTGGGGAGATACATTTGAGATAGCTAATTGTAAGATTTGAAATGTGTAATCAGCTCCAGGTACTCATGCAGGTAGTTCTCTAGGAATATTTTCCTAATTTTCTTTTTAATTTCCTTCCCTTTAATCAGATGTTCTGATAATCAAACCAGACTGAGGCAGGTAATAAGTCACTATGAAGCTCAGGGAGAGCCTGAGGCTAAATGTGCTGAGATATGAATAACACACAGGTATTTCCCCCCTGCTGTTTTTACTGCCACATCCCTTGGCATGTTTGAGAAGTGAGCACAGGATTTTTGAAGCCAACACAAGTCTTGTTTTCTGCCAAGGAAGGAGCTCTCTGTGCCCCCACCCTCCAAGCCTGAGATCAGACCCCACCAGCAGCACAGCTCCTCACTGCGGGATGAAAACATCTAGCAAGAAAAATCGAATTGATATATTAAAAATCTGTGACTGGAGGTGCAGATATTGATGTTGTTCAGTGAGCTTTTATTGCTCAGGACTTCATGTTCTCAAATCATTATGCAATTGTTGATACTGCACCGTGTTTATTCCCCCTTGAGCCGTACGTGACTGAGGTCAACCCACAGCATTTATAAACACACTTTGTTTAGTCTCAGGGTTTATCTCACCGTAAAAGGGAGCAGCAAATTAAAATAAATAAATAAATAAATAAATAAATAAATAAATAAATAGTAGCTAAAGAAATAAAATAAATAAATAAATAAATAAAGCTGGACACACAAAGGACAGGCTTCCAAAATCAGGATTGTTGGATGTTTTACTTTGAACCCCATGGCTTCAGAGACTTACAAGAACTTTTAAAGCTTGAACTAGAAAAAGCACATGCTGAGGACAACAGAGCCTGCCTGCTTGAGCCCGGGATTAAGTGTGTGAACTGATGCTGACACTCTGTCATCAGTACCCAGAGCTCCTCCAACTGGGCCTGCCACACACGGCACTCATGGGTTCACGCCACCCCTCCTAAAGATAGCAAAGTGCGCCCAGGGAGCCTTTGCTCCGGTTTCAGGCTCATTAGATGAGCGATGACAGCTCATAGTAGTGGTCCCCCGTGGCCAGACAACAAGCAAGGCCCCCCACTGCTGCTGCCCACCCTGATGGCAGCTGAATTTTGCCAGCTGTCGTGGCAACCTGTGGGACACCAGCATAGATGTCCCTATGTCTGTGCTTATGGTGCAAGCTCCTCTGGATCCTCTCACTCCTAAGAAATGTGGCCCCCAAATCTAGAATTCTGGTTAAAAGTGTTTTCCCTGTTTCTCTTTGCAACTTGTTTTACCCTAAGAAAATATAAACATCCTCAGTGTCTCCCCCTTGTTTTGAATAATTTCAATGTTGAGCATTCCACCTGCGAAATCACTACTCATCTGAGAAAGTGTTTGTTAATTGAAAGTTTAATTTTGGTGTCTTTTAAGTATCAAATCCATTATATGGTTACTTCAGCCTAATCTGTAATAGGATCTTCATGTGTTCATTTAGTGCCATTGGCTGCAATCTTATCTAGACTCCAAAATAAGCTAAACTCATAGCACTTCCAGTTTTATGGTCCTTCCCTACATTCACTGTTTTCTGAGTTACCGGATCATACCTAATTTCATGGGTCTATGAAAGGGCTGTTTCTCAAGTCTGTGTTAGCAATTAAATCTAGGAAAGGTTCTTGAATGGTCTCCTCTGTGCAAAAACTTCTCAGAAAATGTGGGAAGGGTTTTGTTTCTGTACTGTAAATGTGTTGATTCATTGCTTCAACCATTTCCTAGTAAAAAATCACACATCATTTGATGCAGATGAAGGCAAGGCAGAGAACCAGGCATGGGGAGTGTTTTGAGAAGATGATGAAGCCTTTGTGGTTCTCTAAGTCGTATTTCAAAATAACTCTCCTTAATAACAATTAGATATTGCAAGTGTTTTTTAATACTATCTCTTATTTTCAGCTCTCAGAGAGACAAGGATCTTCTTCTTTCTAGAGATACTATGATGCATGAAACATCAGGAGTCACTGAACAAAGCACTGATCTAAATCCAAACAGAAAAGAGTTTTTTTATGGAAAACTCTATCACCACTCCGTGCAGAGGTCAGAGAGCTGTTCCTTAAATGGCTCCGAGTTAATACATTCTGTTACATCTTAGTGATTATTGATTTTTGTCCTAATTACAAAAGTAATTTCATGTTTCTATGGAAAGCTGTTCAATGATAATTTTAAGCCTTTATTTCATGTGCATGATTTCCTCAGCCATGCTGCGTTCTTGTAAAGACCTGCTGTCCTGGTTGTCTTTGTTTAGTGTGAACATCAGAACATGCAACACTGGCACATAATGCATACTCTGTATTTTTAATAGACACTAGAGAATTCTAACTCTAGGGCAGCAAAGAGCAACTCCTCTGCTTTAAATGCTGGGATTTGCTTGTAGCTGTTTGCTTCAGATCTGAAATATTTAAGCAAAAGTATTCTTCCTTCTTTTTTTATTTTGTTTGTCTCTGAAGCCATGGGGTTCCAAGTAAAACATCCAACAATCCTGATTTTGGAAGCCTGTCCTTTGTGTGTCCAGCTTTATTTATTTATTTTGTTGTACAACTCAATTTTCTCTACATTTAATTCATTCAGGTAAAAAATTTTCTCCACTCTAAAACTAACTCAGAGACATTTACTCAGAGGCCTCATTGGACTGCACCACTCTTGACAGACTGGTGCAAATTCCTCACACATTTTTATGATGCTTCTCTCTACAGCAGCTGAGTGCAACACAAACAGGAATATTCATGTATTTACAACTTTGTGAGGTGAAAAGTGATGTTACACTGTCATTTTACAGCATCATGTTCCCAAGAGCTGCATTGAGAGCAGTGTAAGTCCCAAAACTCATGCTGAGCTGCCAGGCCTATGACCTACAGTTCATGTAGCTGCCAGTATAAGAATTTCTGGCTCCACCTGTCAGACTGGGAAGGGAGGATCTAGACCCAAAGTCCAGTACCCAAGTCACAAGATCATTCTCCACCATTTGGATAAAAACTGGTGTTAATATAGGTCACCTGTAACGTAATCAGTAAAAAGGTGATCTGCAGTCAGGAGCACAACAGAGTTATTCAGAAACACCGATGATATGATCTGTAGTAGTGCTGAACCGTTTATCTTCATTCACTAAAAACATTGTTTTAGCAGAAGAAGAGGAAGGACAGGAGCAAGTGTTGGGTCTGACATTGTTACTTATTTCCCTGGATTACCTTGGTACCCTGAATTAACCCTCCAAAACTATTTCCCAAAAACAAAACAAAAAACAAAACACAAAAAACTATTTCCCTGAAAAAAGTCTCAGCCTGGTGTGTTTTTTCAGAGCTATTTTCACTGGTGTTTATTTCATGTGAGCCGATGAAAGTCCCAAGGGTTTACCTCAGACAAAAAGAGTGGGACAAACACACAAGTGTCCAGCAGCTCAACCCAGCTGTGGCGAGGCTGCCAAAGGAGATAATTCTGCCAAGCCAAACGGCTTCCAGACTGTGCACTTGTGTGTCAAAGTGACATTAGTGTATTTTGACATAAGTGCTGTCTTTTATCAGGGATAAGCTTCAAAGCCACAGAGATGGAGAGATGGGAAACTGGAGGTTGACAGGAAAAATAGAAGCTGACAGAAAAACATAAAGAGAATTTGTTAAAATAAACAAAACACTCCAAGAGCCAGCGATACCCTCAAGCATCCAATTCAGAGCAAAGGGTGTTTTATTGCTTTGAGACCATGATAGTTTTGGCATGGTAAATAATTTTTCTCTGCAAAATGCAATGGAATTTGAAAAGCCTTGTGTTTGCTCTAAAGTCTGGAGCTGCTTGCTGATGAGACGAGTTTTAGTCACAGAGAATGGGGGTAGTTGAAATAGACTGACATGGCTGTTCATATCTATTTTGATTTAAGTTCTGGACAGCTCAGGTCTTTACCTAAATAAAGTTTGTCAAGGAGCTCTACAAAAAGCAGTGGAAAGCGCTTCAATCCCACAGCTTGCTGAAAAGAGATACTTTCAGAGGTGAAATTATTTGCTAAAGTTTACATTCACAGCAGGCCAACAATGATACCAAGACCAGAATAAAGCATCCCCAGTCCTACCCTGGAGCTGAATCCCACAGCTCAATTCACATGTGCAAGCAGAGGTGCTGTGGATTGCTGATAGTGTGGGTGAACTCACCCTGGGTCAGACAATTCTCCTGGACAATCTCTCCCTGAGGGATTGCAGGGCATTTGGGATGCTGGCTTTGTCATGGGAAGTACAGCAAGGGGATCATACACCTTGGCTTGCAGCACTTATTACTGAGGCTTTCTGTCTCTTTGGTTAGCAAGACAGAATTTCCACCCAATTCCATGGACCAAAGCCTTGCAGGATGGGGCTAAAGGTTTTAACTTGACATCAAAATCTATTGCCAGAGTGATTGTCCAGCAAGGTAGGTCATTTCCCTCCTGAGTGTTTTCCTCCTCTTATCTTCTGATGGCTCCCAAAAGCACATATGTTTCACTGGAGTTCAAACTAAAACAACATCCAGCATCTGGTAAATCAGGACATCTCTGATCTTTTGGTCAGTCCCCTTTGACAGCCACACAGTCAATAAAAGGCTCAGAGGTGCAAGTAAGCTGAATCCCCCTCTCTATTCCTTTCCTAGGCTTGAAGCCTGCAGAAGCCAGAACAACAATTTTCACCTTCCTACCCAAACTTCAGCAATCAAAGAATTTGCCAATTAAAGGTGCCACAGCTTCTTCTGACAGCTGTCTATTAGTGTGACTGATGTCTGCTGGAGTCCAGAAACTTCTGCAGGGCACACATGAAGATCAAAGACTTCTATCTAAGTCCCTTACATCAAAATATTTACTTGCTGTCATCTGGGCAGATAAAGAGAAGTCATGGCCTCAACATCTGACAACTCTCCTGTGATGCTATGAATGTGCCCCATTCGCCATCAATATCCCTGGTGATATAAATAGGATATTGCAATGCCTACACAAGGGTAGTTTCCAGACAGAGATAGCCAGATCAAATTCGACCTGGATAAGGCAAAAGGAAAACAGCCAGGAAGGAGGGATCACCAGGAAAATGGCCCTTGTGGAATTAAATGTACACAGAGAACAAGCCCTTTAACTCAAATGACTTTTTTTTTTTAAATTCAAATATGAGCCTCTGATCCTTTAGCCCAGATCTGTGTGCTTAGATTTGATTCTCAGCTTGTTGTTATTCCTTAATGCCACACAGTCCACCATGATTTAGTCACTCTAGCTGCACAAGGCTGAAGAAAACATTTCATTACCTTGATTAGCAACATATTTATAAAAGTGCAATATCATATCTGAAGAAAGCCAGGAATCACTGAGGGAACAGAGAGGCTCCACAGCACAAGATTTTGAGTCAAATAAAGAACATTAGAATTAAAAAAGAAATCATAAAGCAATATTAAAATATTACAAATATCAGCACTCAAGTAAAAGCTGTAATTCAGAGAACTGCTTGTTTTCTCCCTTCTCAAGGTCTTTTTAAGCTTCTCATAAACAAGACTTCTACTGTCTTGTAAAAGTCAGCAGTGACAGTAGGAGCTAAGGGACAATTCTGAATCAGTGTTGGTTTACAGTTCTATATGCTGCTGCAAATATTTCCTGGTAAGTTCTGGTATTTTTAAAAAATCACACCAGGTCCACAAAAGCATTGAGTGAATGCTTCACTCCTGTTAAAATCCCTGAAGAAACCAGCAGGAGTTCAGCACTTGCTCCTAATCACACCACTGGACCAGCACAGGCTGGTGATAAACAGTGAAACCTGCTGCTACAGCTGCATCTGGGAAAGGACAACAGATTTTCAGTCCAGTTGATTTGCAAATCCCTAGTTTTATGCCACCACCAGCAGCCCCAGTTTTGTTTAAATGACATTTTGTTAATTACTTTTCTAGGCCGTGTAGCGCATGGTCTGGTAGTCATTGAACGTGAACTGGAGACCACAAGTCAAGACTCTCCAAATGCACTGCTGCCTGCAGTGTTTTAATTTCATGTGCAAAACCAGGTATCATGAGCAAAATGAAACTTTTAGTGAAGAAGTCAAGGGTTAAGCCTGTGATATGGACATTTCAAATGATTAGTGATTCCTAATAGAAATTTTGCTCTGGTCTTTCCACATCCCAGGAAAAGTGGTGATTTTTCAGAGCATTTATTTGGAGGCATGGTGAATTCAAATTCCATCCTTAATTCACAGGTTGCAGAGGTAATTTTTGCAGCAGCTCATGGAAATGGAAGTCAGCCTGTCTGTTGATCCCAGTACATTTTTCAGGGCTTGGATTTTGGACCTTTTCCAAAGAGTGGCATTGTTCACGTCCTTTGTCTTGCCATTAATGTCCGTACTGTTACAGTTTTGTCTGTTGGGTCAATGAGATTAGATTTCATTAGCACAGCAAACTGAAAAAAAAAAAAATACAAGTTATTAGATAATCATTAAAGCACATCTGTTGCCTTTTTCAGAGTGCCAAAGTCTGAATTCCATTGAACTACTGACATGGCACTTGACCAGCGCTTAGTTCAGCTATGGGCAATGAGCTGCAAAAGGATTAAAATATTAGCAGTGAGTGGATTTAGCCTAATCCTGGCACTTTTGTTTGGATTGCAGAGAAAGGTGCCCAGAGCAAGAGAGAATGAAACAATTGCGGTAAGAAAATGCCAACATTTTTGAGGCCATTCCACAAATTGTGCTGTGCTGGTGCTCCACTTTGGTGTGATGCCAAGATATCAGTTCCTCACTTCCACGCTTTCATCTGCTTCTACCCTGGGTCAAAACTCCCTGAGAACTTCCCAGCCTGAAAGTCTGGCTGCTGGAGAACGGAAACAGGTTTTCCCCCCATCATCCAGGTAGCCAGAGTGGCAGCAATTTGGATTGGGAACAAACATTCTGCCTTAGCCACAAGCTCCTTTTCTCTTTCAGAAAGTCTTCTGAAACATCACGTGGCAAATATTTTGAGTCATAGGTGCTTTTTATGTATAATTTTTGTTTATTTATTAAAGAAAACTTGTATGTGCTATGTATATCTCTTTGCAAAGTACTGGAAATCACAGACAAAAACTAGGTCTTCCAAAGAAGTCCTCATGGAGGAGGCACCAGTTCCCAGAAGATGTCACTTGTGATTTAAAATTGAAATGTTGTCACATAAGCACTCTAGATGTATAATAATGTAACCATCTATGACTAATTCTACAGAATGATACAAGAATTTACAAGGGAAGAAAAGGGGAAAAAAAACTTTAATCATAAAAAACCCCAAAACACCCACATATTAGACCACACACATTTGGGAGGATTTACTTTCCTTAAGAAATGGTCTGGAGTATTGAAATCACTGTTGCTTTCGTATGGCTGTCAGCAGCTAATTTTAGCATTGAGATCTTTTGTGATTTAGTATGAATTAAGATATTTTATGATTTGGTACAGATTCCTGATTTTTTAGAGATCAATCAAGATACACAGAGAGTGAAAAAAAATTCTTGGATGGTTTTCTGCCATCCCTGACCACTGTAAAAATCCAGAGTCCACCTCTGACCGACACAGAAATTCACAGGTGCTAAAGACACAATCTAAAGACCCCTGGGCTTTTTTAGTTTTGGGTTTTTTTTGCCTAAGAAACACTTGCAAAACCAAACTACACTGAAGAGCTTCACTACCTGGATTGATTGAACTCTTTCTCTACGGAGATGGGAATTTTTTCCTAGCTCATAATTGCTACATTTCAAGCAAATTTGGAGGAATGGAAATTCTATTGATGCTGATTTTACAAAGTGTGAGACACATACACCAAGGGGAGAGAGGGGCTCAGACACAATCATGTTTAGCCCAAAATGTGGATGTACATTTATAAATTATATTTTTTTCTCTTTAATCAAATCATTTTATATGTCCTTCTCTCCATGACTGTTGCCAACACTGCTGCTACCCTCCCATGTAGCTATTACTGTCCTTGCACTCATTAATCCCAATAAATGGTTGCTCACACAATTCCTCTGCATTCTACTCCTGGAATACACCCTCCCACGTATTACTCACCTGGGATTATCAGTAATAAACTAGAAAAGGATGATAAGCCATCAAATCTGTAACAGGTGGTGAAAGGCAGAGAGGAGATAAACCCTACAATTAGAAGTTTATTATTGATGATTGTTTCATCAATTGTTTTGTTTTTAACAAATATTTTTCTTTCTATGACTGACTTATCTGTTGGAATTCCTCTTTTAATGAGCAGGAAGTCAGCAGGATGACTTTGCTTCTTCTTAACAGGCTGAAAAAGGCATGCCTAGGAAAACACAGTGCCTGAGTAATGTTCCAGAAAAAGCAATTAAGGAATAAAACCCACGCAACTCTGTGCTCCTTGCCTACATAAAAGGTCATATTTTTGATTGCTTTTCCTAGGGTAGGTTCTACCTTGATTCCAGTCTTGCAACATTCAGGGATAAGAAATGTGTTTAGGATATATCCTGCTGCTTGTCTGTGGTACATGTCCTACATGCGCAGCAACTGTACCTAAAAAACTCACCAAAAAGCCATTGTTTAAACTTGATTGATAAAATATTTCCAGTTTAACTAATTGATGGGCTTGACAGTCCAGGCATGAAGCTCATCCGCGAGGCCCATGCGCCTCCTGTGTCATGGAGGAACTTGGAAGAACTTCCACTGACTTGGAAGTCAGTTTATGTACCTGCAGAGTCTGCATTGTTTATCTCAGCTTGTCAACAGCAGCTGCAAATTTATCTGGAGAGAACCTGGCTCCTCTGGCTTCCAGAACAAAATGAAAGTCAAGAAATTGTAGATAACTGGCTGCAAGGGCGGTTTGGGAATTTTTTGTGTCTTTGTTTTGTTTTTCTTTTTTTATTAATCTAGAGCATTTCTCAGCCCTTTGGAAGGAAGAAGGAGAACAAGCATCCTGGACACAAAGCCTAACTTTAGCTTTTTTTGTCACCGTAGGAGGGATCAGCCCTCATGTCTGGCTTTCATGTAAGGTACCCCATCTACCAGAGCTAAGGGTAAAGCTGTGCCAGCATTCAGGAAGGAATTAAAAATTCTCAGGGTGACAATTGCTGTCTTGTGCTGTCAAACCATGGTTCAAGAACTCATTGAGGGTGTGAAAAATTCGGATTCTGGTCTAACCTCCACCAGTGGATAGGGTGTTTTCATAGAATCAAAGAATCGTTGAATGGTTTGGGTTGGAAAGGGCTTAAAAATGGGGAGTTGCATTTAACAAGGTTAATGCAAAATAGGCCAAGGAAGGGACAATTTTCAGGGTTCTCCTTTTCTGTCTGCTAACTAGAGGAAGCAACTACACAAAAGCAGTTTCCTGGGCTTGGCAGTTCCTGAGGGTTTTTTTTTCTGAAGAACAGAATCATGTTAGTGGAAAACAGAGAGCACACAGAGCAAGCCACAGGGCCTGGAGCATCCCTCAAACAGGGAAAACTCTAATCCAGGTCTTCCACCCACTCAGGCATTGTGCTAACACTCCATTTCTGTGTGAAAGTATCCCAGCTGCCACAGTGAGGATGGTCCTTCCAGTCTGCCACTGACCCTCAGCCTCTTGACAAGTGTTTAACAGAGCACTGAAATGCAAATCCTCTGCGAGGCCACTGCCCACCCCAGTGGCAGTGCTTGTTACAGCTATAAAATGGGATTGGGGCCAAAGTGTGATGTGATCTGGCAAGTGTAGCCTGCAGGAGAGTGCCCTGTGGAGCGCTGGGTTCCAGAAGCAGGTTAGAGAAGCCATAAATCTGTTTGTACTTGCAGTGGAAGCCCGTTTCCCCTCTTTCATCCCAGGCATCTCTCACCTCTTTGTAGATCCTCAATTGTTCCCAGTGATTTTGTATTTTATTTGCAGATCCTGGCATTTCCTACAGGAGACTTTATGAGAACACATCCCCAGATTTGTGCAAGCCTGGCTTTGAACTTTTCCTTAAGGTTTGCTTTCTGTTTTTAGAAATAAAACCAAGACTAAGTCAGTCAGAGGTGACAAAGGTCCGTTTCACATCTTGCACATAGATTTGGGTAGAATCTCAGTTTGGAAAGCAAACGGGTCACTTTAGCTTTCCTAAAGTTGCTGTGACTCAGACTGCTGCCTTCTGGACAATTATGACCTAAATGTGACTAAAATGCTCCTAATCTTGGCAGTGGCCTGTGTAAAACTGTAAAAAAGACACTGGTAAAATGCCCATTTACCTACTGTGGTCACCAGCTGACATCAGTCCTCCTAGTGATGTCATGATCAAATATTTCCTGGTGTTCAAGAGAATAAATACCCAGCAAGGTCTAAAAGCCCCTGTCATGGTTTAGGCCTGAAGAATATTTTCACAGCACCAAGGTTAGAAATAGTAAAGTAATGATTCATTTCTGCTCTTTTGGCAGCCTGATGCTCTTCCAGCTGAGCTCTGATTCTCAATGTATGATTTTATTCCCATCAGCAAAGGGCATGACATCTTATTTCAGTCCCTGGGGAAGTGCTCAGGAGAAAAATATGGCTCGTTTTTGCTGTTTGGGAAACACCACCATAGTTCCTAACAGGAAAAGGAAAAGGCAGGTGGGTTACAATGAGGAAATGGAATAGTTCTATCACCCTTTTAATGGCATAAGACATGTTCAATAGGGCAGACAGCCAAGAGAGGCAACACCTTAAGGGTGAACAATTTCGGGCCAAAGAGCATTATACCAACCTGTAAGAAAAACTTACAGACAATAAGAAAAATTTCACAATTACAGATTTCCCTGAGTGGCTGCTATTTGTGAGAAAATCACTAAAGAACTATTTTTTTCCTTGTTGGGAAGTCTCTATAACTTTAGCAAGACAAACTTCTCTTCCTAAGTAAACTCAAGAAAAACTATTTTAGAAGTAGTAAACTGACTAAAATTTTATGTTTTGTTTCTTTACATTATCAGAAAAAGAAAAAGTTATAGGGAAAAGAGAAGTGTTCTAAATGTTTTATTCTGATTTTTATTATTCATTCTTTTAATTAATGTTAATAAATTTTTCTTTATTCCCTTTTAAAGTTTTAAACCACTTTACCTTTCTCCTAATCCTACCTCACAACAAAAAGTAAGTACACTAGTAATTAACCAGCACAGAAACCCACCACAGTCGTTAGTACACCACCCAAAAAATCTCAAATTAGCAAACCAAAACCACTACACAAACTTAGTGTTTCTACACAGTTCAAACTAAAACCTCCACATCATCTTAAGATCATAGGCCTGCTTTTAAACACAGACAGGTACATTTCTGTTTATGCAGTGGATTATTGTATCAGTTATTGCATCCTTCAGAGGCTACAACACCACCTTTCCCAAAAATCCTGATTAAAGCAATTTGCTCTTTACCTGAAACAGTCCCATGTACTTGGGGACCTCTTGCTGAATAAAGACCAGGAGCTGGTGAGCATTACCACACCTCAACATATTCTTCATTTCTCCTGCAGTAGGGGGTTTTTATGCACCCTGAGGTCACGTGCTGAGTGGGGATTTTTGAAGGACTGTTCAATGATTTAGAGATGGGATGTATGAGTTTTCTAAATGATGTGATTTGTTGTTTTTATTTTTTCTATAGATAGGAAGGGTGAGTTTGGTTTATATTTTTATTGTGTAATTTAGAAGGTGATAAGATTTTTAGTTATAAGATTTTTAAATGATTTATTGATTAATAAAATATTGCTAATAAGGATATTTATGTTTTTGATTTAATTTTTAAATAGTTTGTTTTATGGATTTATGTTACAGTGGTTTTTTTAGTTAATTATGTTATGATCTATAAACTTACAGTATTATATTTTAAACTTTTTGTTTATTTTTCTAATCACTTTTATTTTTTATATTTTAAACTTTAAAATTTTAAACTTTTTTTAAACTTAATGTGGTTTTGTTTTAAACTATAAATTTATATTTTCATTTTTAGTACTTAAGTTTGGGAGTTTTTTTCCTAAGGTTTCAAATTAAATCTTGGGTTTGATTCTAGGCTTAAAGTTCTGAGAATTCTCTACATTTTGGATTCCAGCAGTGCTGACCATGGGGTTTTTTATGGAGCTGATGCGGAGCACAGCTGGATCTTGTTTAGTCACGTAAGAGAGTGCATAGGAAGGGACATGAGGCAGATTTGGAGCCTTCTCTCCCTCACTGGAATGGTTGTTGTGATATTCTGAGCACCACAATTGATGGAGTGCCAGTGCACGTTCCAATAAACCTCAACACTCTTTGCCAAATGCAAAGCCTGATCCTTAATACTCAAAATATTCCTGCTTGTAGGGACCCAACAGCATCTCCACAAGGTGGCCACTGTCTTACAGAAGTCTGGAATTGCAGCCTGTTTCTCTTCCCTGGCTACATTAGAAAAGAATTGGCACTCTGCAAAAGCCTCCTGCAGGAAAACACAAACATCGTGAGTTACACTGAACTGCTTTTCTCCCAGTGACCTACAAAGAAAAAAATGCTTTTCTATGTAGAATATTTATTTGTTTTTCTATGTTGAATAACAACAGAAGATAGCAAATATTTTGCCCGTTTTCAGAAAAAAGAAATCATCATTTTGTGTAACTTCCATTTTTAGGTTCAAGCACGGACATGATTGACACGTGTTGAATTAATGTACTGCCAGATTTTCAGTGGTAAAGAAGCAGTAAAATAGAAATTATAGTCTGCTGGTTTTAAACATGTGCTTTTGTTGCAAAAAAAAAAAAATAGTTTCAATTTTATTATAAAGCAAATATTTGTATATTTGAGACTTGAAGCTGAATGGAAATCGGGTTAGTCCTGGTTTGGCCAGAAGTTACCTGTAACTTTTTCCTGATGTAAAAGGTTTTCCTCTTTCCTCTTGGCAACATTCAGAATACTGCAGGCCTACCATTTATGGCAAAGACTTGTGTTTATTGCTCAGGATTAAGAACACACTGCAGATAAATGCACACAATTCTTTTAATTCTAATAATACACTTGAATGAGAACCAGGAATTGTGTTGACCTTAAAGTCCATTTTGAGAGTTTCCAAGAATTCTTAATTAGACCTTTAAAATATCCCATAAAATGTCTCCTTCTTCACATCATTCTTCTATTGTCAAGAAATAAAGTTGGCAGATCTCAAGAAATCTGAAAATTTTTATTTACAGGTTTTTCAAAATTAATTTTTAATTACAAAAAAACCTCAATCCCTTAACATTCTTCTCTTATCTCAAAAGCAATCAAAAGGAACAAACTAATGGAGTAACTTCAGAGCACTTATTACTCACTGGGAGATACTGTACCAGACAGTCCATGGCACCTAAAATAATTATCAAGCGTTTATTATATTATTACTGCCACTTGCCCTGGCAGAGAAATCACATGACTTAAGAAGAAACTCTGGAGTAAGACAGAAAATGTTGGATAATAACAGGTTGAAGTCTTGTTCCCATCAGGTCAAAGACAAGAATTCTTGCTGATTTCAGTAGTCTTGGTGGGACTTAAATATTTTGCCAGAGTCCCTCTGCCTGATAGAGCTTTGGGTTTATTTTTAATCAAACTGTGGTATCAGAAATTAGATCAAGGAGCTGATAAGTTCTTTTGCTGATACTCCCATCTCCATTCCCCGCAGCAGGTGCTTGCCTGGGCAGAGTGGGTCACTTTAGGAGTCTTTTCTAAGAAAATTCTCCTTTTTTCTTTGTCACAGCCTTCCCCAGAAGTGGCACTGTCCTGAGCTGCAGCTTCAGCTCCACAGCATTTCAGCCAGGAGATACTGGGGCCAAGGATTACTCACCTTATACTTCAGTAACACAGATGCAGAGACCAGTGATTTTTGATAAATACTACACAGGGAGCAGCTAGACATTAATATCTTTATTTAAATTCAATGTAGCTGCTGCTTGTTCCTTGGTGGAAACAGCTCTTTCTCTAACAGCAGCGCTTAGGGGTTCACCAAAACCAGAAAAAAACCCCAAGAAACAACTCAGAGGAGGGGAAAAGTCACCACCGTGAGTTCTAAATAGCTGTAGTGTAACATCTAGATTTTTGAGTGTGTACGGAAATTTGAGTTTATCTTTCCAAGGCGTTTTCCTTACCACAAGATGTCACTGTTTTTTGTTTCTTTCCTCCCATCTGACACTGTCCACAGTCCTCTTGAGTTCCACAATGCTCTCTAAAGGGAAAACGATCAGATCTCACAAAGGCGAATATTTTGTGTTATTTTCACCATTTGCTGTCTTTATGCTAGATTTGAAAAACCTGCTGTTTTGTGGCTTTCAGTGTTTATTTATTGCATATATTCTTTTCCTTTCAGACTGTAAAATGTTCACAGCCCACCACTTCATTTTTGAATTTTCATTCTCAAGCCAGCTTAGGCTTACTTTGGGTCCACTAAATAAGAAAAATGTTTTAGATGTGAGACTAATCCAGATATTCTGCTAAATCTGGAGGGCTCTGTCAAGATTTGAAGGGTTTGAGTTCTAAATTCCTGATGAAATCAGGCACATAAGTTTCTAGACAACATTTAACATGCTTCTACTACAATAAAGCTTATTTTAGACTGGACATCGGGATAAGGTTTTATTGCATAAACTTATAAATATGACATTGTTGAGTAGGTAAATGTTCTCATAACAGACTTGTACTGTCTTCAAAGACAAGGGGATTTACTAATATCCATATTTATGTTAAAAAAAAAGAAGACATTTCTATTAGCTGAAATAGGAGCTGGTCACAACTGATTTTATCTTAAGATGTATTCAGAATGTTCCTTGTTGGCTCTATTTATCTGGATTCACCAAGATATTGCCAGCATACTCTCAAATAAGGGTGTCATATGGGGACTGGATTTCTGCAGAATTCAGATTTTGAGGAACTTTCTCACATTGATGGCTGTTTGAGTGAAAAATTTGGCTTTGTGTGAGAAGTGTGAGACATCTCCCGGGCCTGAGCCACCTCTAGTTACTCCTTTAATAACCCAGGGTGCTGTGCACAGTAAGTGGGATATGCAGGGCTCTCCTTTCCACATAATGGACAGGCTGCACTAACCCTGCATCTGCTCCTGTGTTAGCCTGTCACTCACAATCAGGGGTTACTTGATGCCTAAAATAATTCCTCCCCTGACAACTAATTCATCTGGGAAGAAAAAAGACTCCATCCAGATGGTGGGAATCTCACAGGCTCCTATTTTCTTTTTCTTTTTTTTTTTTTTTTTAAATGACAAAGTCTCTCTATTTTTTAATAGACACTCAGTAAGTTATATAACATTCTTGGAGCTACCCCATGCTATTATCAGCCTTTAACTATGCCTTAGGCATTCAGAAAATAAGGCCTTCCCTGACCTGGGAGACTCCATCTCTAAAAATGGGGACTGCTAAAATCCTTTACAGAAGTGAGCCCTAATACCAAATACTATATTTTTCTCAAGATGTAAAAATCAAGAATGGAGAGGGTGCTGGGGAAAGGAATGGGGCAGACATTTTTAACTCTGTGCAGCGATGATCTGCAGAGGTTGTTGGCAAGTGTCACCATCTGTGGACTTCCTCATGGCCCAGACACAAGGAATATGTGCTTTTAGTCCAGCATTTAGCAGGTGTCCCAGTGATAAAATGCAGAATGGTCTGTGAGTTGTAGCTGAGGAGATAAAGACATAAAATCTGTGAAAGGATGCCTTATTTCCTTAGCTAAAGTGCCAGGCTTCAGAAATGGGTTTTCAAGAAACACGTGCTCTGTCTGTTGAGAAAGCTCAACAGTCTCACCCTGCCAGGCAGGGGGTGCCAGTGTAATTGATTTTCTATTGTTTGGTTGTAAAAGTAGAGCAGCATGACAGTTGTAATGCTATTTTTCATAAACTGAGGTTTCTGTTCTGGCAGTTTCTGTTCAGAAAGGCAGCTCTCCTGGTTTTTGCAAAGTGAGTTTGCTCATAATGTTTTTGGAGAAAAGGGCTTGGAAAAAGGTTCAGGAAAGGTCAAAATTCAAACATGAAGGTTATCTACCAAGAAGTATTTTGAGTCAATTTTTTATCAGAATAAAATCTCCTGCCTTTCAGAGGAACAAGCAGGGTACCACCAATAGTGACAGAATATTAATCTGTATTAGAGGGAGTATGAAATACCCTGCTTTTGCCAATGAGATAACACTGTGTGGGGTTTTTTATTTGGGGCCAGTCCTTTAGCAGGGTGTAACATTCTGCTGTAACAAAAGATACAATTGGGATTCCCAAAATGGCATCCCAGAGCCACAGGAAAACTCCCTGCCCAGGCCTCCCTCCTGTGCTATTATTCCCCAGAATAAACCTAAATTCTAAATTCTGAAACTAGAATTATCATTCTAGTTATTCTGACTAATAACTCTGCCCAGGACCATGGCACATCCTGGCCCTAGGACTGATGGCCACCCCAAGAGAAATTCCCTGGACATGGGAGCCTGTGTGACTCTTTATTTGCTGTGATCTCCAGCATGGGCACCTCTGAATCTGGAACAACCCCAGACCTCACCCTGTGCTCCCACCAGGTGATCCCTTAAAGCTGCCTTAGGAGCAACAGGGCACAGCAATAAACTGATGAAAATCAATTGTCTCACTGTAAAATTCCTTCCTTAGGCTCAAGCTGCCACCCCAGCCCTTCACGGAGATGCTTTTGGGGGTCAGAGCTCCCTGTTTGCTGCCTGTCCTAGGTGGTAACAGCTACTGTGGGGTCCCCCTTCCCATTTATTGCAAAGTCCCATTGTTTTGGGTGTCTTTGTCTGCCAGGGGGCTCTGTGAGGAGGGACTGGGGCTGCCCTGAGCAGGACACGGCTGCTGCAGCCACCCAGGCACTGCAGTCCCACCACCAGGCACAGCTGAGCCCCTCCTCTGGGCTGGTGGCACCTTCAGGAAAGGTGCTCAATAAAGGGCAAAAATGCTGGACAGGCAGAGGAGAAGGGGTAAAAGCCAAGGAAGAGTCCTGGAGCAGCCAGATCAGGGAAGAAGGAGGAGGACAAGAGGGGCTCCAGGTGCTGGCTGGAGCAGGGATTCCCCTCAGAGAGACCACAGTGCAGTGGGGACACCTATGAGGATGGAGAGGCAGAGGAGCAGAGTGCAGCTGAGTCTGGGAAAAGGGGAGTGATTTCCCTGTCCTTATCTCAACCCACAAGCTATTCCATCCCATTTTTTCCCCCTCTCCCCATGTCCCTGAGCAGGGGAGTGGGCTGGGTGAGCAGCTGGACAGTGGCCAGAGTCAGCCACCACATATATACAGGGTACAGCCACTTGCTCTGAGGAACTTCCCAGGAAAATAAGGTGATAAAGTGGACAAAAGGAAAGATGGTTAATTTTAGGAGTAATTCAGAAGCTGAGGCACAAAAGCTGCTTATATTATAGAGTTACACAGGGAGACCCAGCTCAGTGACCCCGTGTTTCAGGCACTCAGGTCCTCAACCAACTTCCCTCCCACACCAGGACCATAGAAAAGTGCTCTTCTCCTGTATTTTTGCCAATTAACTGGCACTTTATATTCCAAAGAGGCTCAGGCTACATGCATTGAATTTGGCCTGAAAACAGGCTGTGGTATTTCCATCTGTCAGTAACAGATTAAAAGAAGATTTCACGGATTCTTTATAAACAACCCTAAAGCTTCACCTCAGCTATTTATATCTAAACTGCAGAAACCCTTCATGACTGATGGCTGGGCTCCTCTGCCAAATTCTTGCCAATAGACTGACAGCCCAAATTCTGTAAGACCTGCGCCCCACTGAAGGGATCAAGAGCGACACTGAATTCCCATTCCTCAATAGTCTGAAATGTTTTCTTCTGACTCGTGACCTGTGGGAATGAATATTCATTTTGCAAGAAGGTTACTAAGGGTCAAATACTAATTTTTGCCACTTACTTTTCTGCTTAAAACATTATTTTTAGGTTGGTTTTTTTTGGCCAACAAGCATAGGACTAGCAAGTAATATTTATTTATGATTTTCAGATATCTGTTTATTGCTAATGTTTTTAAAAGGAAGCAAGGAAGCAGTGAGTGGGTGATTTCTTTACAAGAGAGAAATGTGTGGTTGACCTATTACAATAATGAGTATTTTAATACTGGAAAATAAAGATTATTCTAATTAATTGACCCACTGTGTTGATACTGTTACCCACCAAGGTTCTCAGAAAGTTAATTTAAATGAAGCACTTGAACACAGGAAACTCTGAAATATTTATCCATGAGCAGAGCTGGGAGTAGAATCAGCACACACATTTCTAACACAGCTGGTTTTATTTTATTAGTTGGAAAGCATCATTCACCAAGTTAAATACAAATATTTTGGGCTAAATGGGTTGGACAAATCCTTTTACAAAACTGATAACTTCAATTTTGAAATACTGTTCAGTCCAAGTGGATTTGCTACAAAGCAAGTGAGGAAACTGAAATCAAGAACAGAGAAAAGTAAATTTCCTTCCATCCTTTCCCAACTTCCTTTCACCATTTTTGGGGGTTTGTTTAGAAGGCAGTGCTGAGAATCCTGTAAAGATGTGTTGGGTTTTTCCCAAAATTTTGCACTTTAATGTAAGCACTTTCCACTTCTTTCTATGCTTCATAATTTTTCAGCGAGAAAAAACTGAGGAAAGCAAAAGGAGGGAAAAAAAAGAGAAATATCTGGGAATTTTTTGTACTTGCTAGTGGGTTTTGGCACATGGAATTGTATAAGAAATGCATACTTATTCCTCGACAAATCCCATTTTGTGGGATATTCAATCCTGGCCTAACCATTGTGGCAAAATGTGTAATTTTCCCCCCCACTACTGTACTTGAATGATCATCATTGGCAATTTAATGTATTTTTAGCACCACTTCTGCTCAAGACATGGGTGACCACACCGATGTGAATGTGAACAGAGATGCGGGAACTCAGACCTGACCTCTCTGGGTGCCCCAAAAAGCAAGAAGAGTCCACCAAGACCTCCGTGGTCCCACAGAAAAAGTGTCTGGTTGACATTTTGAAATCTCTAACAGTGAACCACTTAATGCTCACAGGTTTTTTAAGTGCTGGCAGTGGGTGAATTTCCTACACCTTGACCCTCAGGAAGTTCTAAACCGCATCATGAAATAATCTCAAGCAGTTTTAGCTTGGCAGGCGGAAAGATATAAAATTCTTGGGCTTGTCCTGGACTTTGATAAAAATAATAATGTAAATGAAATTTATATTCAAATTATTTTGAATCTCCATAGTCAGGCCCTCTAATCAGTGATCAGCACTGTGATATTTTGTCAGCTTCTCTGGCAACAGTGAATTAGTGCTGCTGACCTTTCAAACAAAAGCCAAAAACTTGACCTGGTTGCTGGGTGAGCATCTTTAAACAGAGTTTGTTGCACTATTAAACTTTTTCATTTAGGTGTATTTGATTGGTCTGGTACAAAGACTACTTGACTCTCACTTCAGAAGCTCCTCAGAGTTTGGGAAGGCAGGGAAGTTTGTCTTCCCCTCCCGGCTCTGAATAAAGTGAGACTGTGAGAGATGGTACATAATAAATCTCAAATTCTGCTCTGCAGTGATCAAAACCCAATCAATTAAGTTTAAAACATAGAGATAAAGAACTTCTTTATCTAAGAATTTGTCAACACCCTATCTTGGTAAAACGATGTCTTTTTCTTACTTGTATTTAGAGAAGTATTTTGGTAAAATATTGTGTGATTTATTTGGTTTCAAATTCTCATCTAAATGCAGCTTGATAGGTCTGAGTAATGCATGACTAATACACACTAGGCAGGCAAAATGAAATAAATGTGATGAGACCCAGGGAATCTTTCTGGTTAGCAAAAAGGAGAAGCAAGCTTTATTGAAGGAACAGCCTTTCTGAATGGGAAAACGATGAAGAACGAGCACAAAAGAAAATCAGTCTTTCATATAAATTCTGTATGTAGTCAAGAATCTTTCTTATTAATTTTAAACCTCATTAAAATCAACTGTTATTACCAGTCCACCTTGTTTAGTGCTTGGGACACCCTGCCTACTTCTGAATGAGAATGAAGTGTGTGTATAAACAAGCTGTGTTCTTGCTTCTACAAGACATTTGAAGGTTTTTAATATTTCTTTTAAATGAAAAAGTGATGTTTGATTACAATGTCTGTTTCCAGGAGTACTTAGCTTTTATGCTGATGTAAACCAATAGTTTTCACACTTTCTGGGAACATCGTGTAAAGTGTAAATAGAATAGAGTAGAGACAAGGAACTGGTGAGGGAGAGGTAAGGTCAGTACCTCAGATTCCTTCACGTGAGCTTTTCAGGCAGTATTGGAATAGCTGTTATGGCTTGATTTATTTTTTATTTTGGCAGCAGCCCTGCGAGGGAGCCTTTGTGCTGGGATGCCTGCATGGAACTGCCCCTACAAGCCATTTGTCTCATCAAAGAACTTCTGTTTACAGCTGTCTCATGGCACCTCATGGCTACAAGGTCTGCAGTTCTCACATTTGCTGGATGTCAAGGAACTATAAAATAATTAGCCCAGAATCAGGCCGTTTAACCTGGATTGGTTTACAACAAGGTGTTTTCTCAGTGCTTCTTCAATATGCACCATGCAGCCAGCACCATTTGCACCACCTTAACATGGAGCTGATCATACATTAGTTAGCAGTTATTCACACATTGCCCCGTGGAATAATTTCACAAAGAGCTGTATAACCCAGGAGATGAAAAGGAGTTGGGTTTCACTGCTGGTTTAACATGTGCAGCTGTTTCACCCTGACACCCCTTTGCTAAATGCTCAGGATACCCCATGCCCTAACACATCATCAAAAAACAACAACAAAAAAAGATTCTCCTGGGCATCTCAGATCAGATAAGGCTCATAGCCTAAAATATATCATTGTTTAAAGTCCCATAGAACTGCCACTTAAAAAGAAAGCTTCCATAAAACACTTCCAGAAGACATGATCTCGAAGGAGATTAAAGGAAATTTTGTTTATGTGTACAAATACGTATGTGAGTGGGAAGTCAGGCTCTGTGTTTTAATCATGTCTGAAATGATGACTCAATCATGATCCAATTGCAAACATGAGCAACCTGGGCTGGTAGAAGGTATTCCTGCCCATGGCAGGGGATTGGAATTAAATCATCCTTAAGGTCCCTTCCAACCCAAACCATTCTGTGATTCTATGACGGAAGGAGCTGGTGCTGCTACCCAGCCAATAATTCTGACCAAGCCACTTTAATAGTAATGGATGTTAATCACCCTTCTAGATTGGATAAGATTTCACTGTAAGTACTAGGTTGTTCTAAAAGAAGTTATCTTCTGTCTTATCTTAGTTAACTAGCATTGAAACACTTCAGAGAATTAAGAAGATCACAACTAATGAAGGAGGATACTCTGATAGAAGATATTTGCAGTGGTCATAAAAATTTCCCATATGGTGGAAATAAATAAAAACAGCTTGTGAAAACTTTGCAATTTTTAAAGGGGCATCTAAGGTGTAAAATCTCCATGGTTAGTGCCAGGACTAGTTGTGGTATTTGCTAGTGTTGTTCTATGTCTAATCAAATCTCACTGACATCAGCACTTTATTGAATTTATTCATAGTTGGAGTCAGTGCTGTTGAAGAGACAACAACCAAATGCCTCAAAGTTTTAGACCTCGAGTCAATCAAGATGCATTTTTGAGATAGTAGAAAGCTCCAGCCTATTTATTATAGGATCTTCACACTTGTGGTTCACACTTGAGTTCTTGCCCTATTCTACTTAAAAGAGATGCTTCTATAGATTTGATGCTGCATCTTTAACCCTTCTTAAATAAATGCCTGTTAGACATAACCCTGTCCAGAAAACTTAATTCAGTGCCTGCTGGAGGGACAATCTGCATCTCCAGCTTCCAGAACCTTGGCTGGCAGATCTTGTGACTGGCAGAGGTCTTAGAAATGATCTGAAAGAGGCAAGGAAAGTAATCAGAACTTTTCAGGATAAATCTGAGGTGTAAAATGATATGAAGCAATACTTAAATTAACCAGTTAACCAAAGAAAGTCAACAAGTAAAAAAGCAATGCTTCAAATAATAGTAACATATAAATCAGGTGGCTTTGCTTTTTCCTGGAAGCAAACTGGACAGAGCCCAATTCTTCTCCTGGTGTGAGCCAGGAAGAATTCTGCTAAAAGCAGCACTAGTGTGAGCCAGGTCAGACACATCACAGGTTTCCCAGTGCTCTAGACCAGGTTGACAAGCTGTCACCTGAAAGTCCTTCCTGTAAGCCCAAGTCAGAAGGTTTGGGAGCCAGGCTGAGGGTTATAGGGTGATACCAGTTAACATCCCCTTGAATAGCAGAGTGCTATGGGTCAGTGGTAAAATGGAAGGCTTAGCAATGGATCAAATTGTATCTGCCAAGTATATTTATCTTTCTGCCTGCTAAGTGTTAAAGAGTCCTGGTGACACTGATAAGGGAACTGTTACTTATATTTGCAAAGCCTAAATACATCAGGTCGTGACCCCGATTGGATAAGTGGTAGCTAAACCCTTATGGTTCCCTAACAATGGGAAAAAATTACAGCGCTGGTAATTGAGCACCAGCTATGGGGGGAAATGGGAATGGCCAGAAGTACAAAGCCAGATTATGACTTTCTGACTCCTTGGCATGCTTTAGTGAGTATATGGACCATGCCACTTCAGTCTGATCTGCACAAAGGGTTTGTCTTTGAACAAGCCAAGACTGACAGCTTTTTTCTGCCTCTGTGTGGGGTTAAAGTCTGGGACCTGGCACTCATGCCACTGGTGCATGACAAAAAGTGGAGAAGTAACACTTTAGAGACACAGTGGGCCTTCTGCTGCTTCTTTTGTTGCCTGGACAGGGCAGTGTTCTTCCGTGTCCCCAGATACAATAAAGGTGCTGGCCACTGCTTTGGTCAAGGATGGAGCTGGCATAACAGCACTGCAGTGGTGCAGAACTAATCTGTGCTGGGCCTTTCCTGTGTGATAAACCCACACCCAAGTAAACCAATCTGCAATGTGAAATCCCCCCCCCCCAAAAAAAAAAAAAAAAAACAAACCCCACAAAAACCTAAAAAAACCAAATCAAAACAAAAAAAAGAAAAAAAAAACCAAAAAAACCCCCCAAAAACTAAAAAAAAACCCAACCAAAAAAAAAAAAAAAAACAAACCCCACAAAAACCTAAAAAAACCAAATCAAAACAAAAAAAAGAAAAAAAAAACCAAAAAAACACCCCCAAGTGCCCAGCGTTTAGTGATGGCTTGAGTTTTTTCACAGTCATTTGAAGGTTTCCTTTGGGGACACCGGTCATTTGATGTGACAATTAGCAAGAGGACTTTTGTACTCCACCAAGATGAAACGGCCCTCTACAATAATTATTTTATGCCTTGAGCAGAAACAAAAAAAAAAATAAAGCCCAGAGAGCAGATAACATTGTTACATCAAACAGCAAATGGGTTGTTCTTGTAACTAGTTATTTTCTTTTATTAAAGTGAAGTGTTCCTTTTCCCATGAGGAAAAAACCCCTTGAAATTATAAGACAAAATTTCCCCATGGTGCCTTTAGTCTCCCCACATTTTTACCTTCATAACCCAGTCAGTTTGCTTTGACCCCAGAGAATTTTTAACTCTTCTCGTCTTTTAATCTATGTATAAAATATTAGCAACCTGAAGGGGGAAATTGTCAATACCACCTGCAAGCACTTTTTTTTCTTTTGCCATCAGGGCCAACATGCTGGCAGATAAAGTGCCATACTTAGGGTACCTAAAAGCTTTCTTCAGCTTTTTTTTCTTCTCCAGCTATAATTTTGTCTAAGTAGAATTGTTTGTCATTCTGAAGAGATGATCAATGACTTTAGGAGTAGTGGATACAAGCAAAGATATTTGACCAAAAAATTAATAAAAACAGATCTCCAAGCCTGTTTTTAGAAATTTAAACAAATAACGTCCTATTTTTTTCTTTACATTATTGAGAGATCTGTACATGAAACTGGAGATTCCTTCACTGGGATTGCAGTTTCCTTTGCAGAAAACCAGATTAGGTATATCTTGACTTCCCTGGGATAGAATTAGAGGTATTCTTCTCCCTTCTGGACACATATGCTCAATGCACATTTTTAACTTGTCACTGTAAAAACCCCTAACTCACCCAGCATGCTGCTATCAGCATTTAGCACTAACAAAAAAAAAAAAAAAATTAAAAGGCAGAATGGGTGGGACTAATCATGTACTCACTTGGATAATCTGAGTACAAGGGATACTAGATTCAAGATTCATTTTTTTCCCCAAAAGACAGAGTGAATAATCTTACTAATTTAATTGGCAGCTACGCTTGCACTTTCCGTTCTCATTGCAAAAAAAAATAATTTATCTGTCCACTCCCAAGGAGTTACCTAAACTTACGTGCTACAGATTGCATTTCATAGCTCCACTCCTTTGCAACATGCAGAGGTTTATTTCATTAATGGTGAGGTTTTCTGTAAATGCTTTACACCAGCATAAAATATACCCAGTTCAAAGAAAGGTAATGGATTGTTTGTGTCATCTGGAGCTGGGTGAACAATTTGCACATTGTTGCTTTCTTCACCAAATTCTGTCTTGCTTTTGTGATTTTATTGCCTGTGTGGTTAGATGGACATCCAGTAAACTGTTTATAAACAGTATTTTGCTGATAGTTGAGATCCATAATTTAAGATGGATTGCTAGAACCCCAGTAATACAGTTGAAAGGCTTAAAAGCATGTTTTTAGTACAAGAACTCACATTTAGCAATTAAAAAATCACAGCCTGACCCATTTTCAGTATTTGCTTAAAATTAATATCTATTTCTGTGAAGGAGCACCCAGAGAGTGATCCAAATGAACTGAAACACAGCTGATTTGGATTTATATCAACACAAAAAGAAATATTTCTGGAAATGTGCTGTGTGATGTGCTCAGTCTTGTGCAACTAAAAGTGATCCAGGTGACATTTACCTGAGTCGTGGCAAGCAGCAAGACATGAGGAGCCCACACAAACCTGGGCAAAAGGTTGCAAAAGTGGACAAAAGGGTGCAGGAGGGCAGGGTTAAATCCCTGCTGGCTCACCCACCCTGAGAGCAGCTACTGCACAAACCAAAACTGAATAAAAATGGTTCAGCAGCACCTCAGAGCAGAGCTGCCCACACACCCAGACACAGCACACCCACTGGGGAGCCAGGCAGAGCAGTCTGCCAGGAGCTTGCCTGTGGATTCATTGCTTCTTTTTTTGCCAAGGTCGGGATTAAATGCACGAGATGGTATTTCTTGTTCGGACTCAGAAGTTTGTTAGTTCTTATCTATGGTACAGTCTCACAAACCCCGAGTTCTACAGCACTTCACTCTAGCAAACTAAAAATGGGGCCCCATCTCTCTCTCTACAAGGCCTTTTAATGATACACTGTCCAATTAAGAAATGACACCTCAATTAATTTTACTTTTAACCCAATGACCAACCAACCATGCCCTGCATTGAGGATTTTTTATCCAATTACACAATACCATGAAGAAGAAGCTGAAGAAGAAGGACCAGCCTACACCCTAAAACCTCCATCTTACCTTATATATATTACTGTATTCTAAACCCTTAAACTCTAAACTTCCACCATGTGATATTACACACTTCTATTCAAACTCCACACCCACAATCGCAGTTCTACCATTCCATTTTTGAAGCCTTCTCCACGGCCTCAGGTCAAATGCAGTGTTCTCTTGCCTGCCAGCACAGAAAGTCTCAAATTCTCAGTAACCAGGGTTCCAACACTTGCCCATATCAGAGGAGTGAGCATCCAGTTAGTGAGGGAATCTCTTTCTCCTCCTTGTGCAGTGGCCTCCACTCCTCAGGGAAGTGTAAAGAGCTGGAGATGTGAAAGCACCACAAGCTCATCTGCATTTTGACAGTCCCTGATGCTGTTTGGGGTCCTCTTCCCTGTACTAAATAGAAAAAAAAGTTACTTTTTCACCTCTGGGCTGCCAAGATCTAATTCCCACACCCAGAGCTGTGGGGTTTGTATGAGAGAAGCACCACTTTCAATGCACCCAACCCTTTCTGCTGCTTTTCAGCACAAAAGGTGCTCAGTGCCTGACTAGGAGTCCTGCAGTGGGTGAAAACATTTTGTCAGAGCTTTGTGGGAGAGCTGGGCACCAGAATTCCCAAACACCCAGCAAGAGCTGACCTGCTGTCATGGGGAAGAGGTGCAAATCCCAAATGGGATTGCTGGGAGTTGCAGTGGTAGTGCTCTGGTTTTAAACACAATTCTTATGAGCTTGTGGAAAGATAAGGACTCAGCACAGGCACAGAGAACAGCTATTACAGATGAGCTTCGGAGCAGTACAGAGCATTGACTCCAAGAGGATTCACACTGCAGCCTAAGTGTTTAACTGAGATAGTTATCTTTAAAAAACTCTTTTTAAGGCTTAGTTACATGGGAAAGCTGCACTGGTTTGACCTAGGATATAAATTTAATTGGTTTAGGGAAATCTGTGAGAACTCCTGTGGGAACATATTCATTTTAGCATAAAAGAACAGTGATTAGTTTTTCTTAAATTAGCTTAGCTTTAAATTAAATTAGAAGTGGTATTAATCTACTTACCTAATTATTTAACCAAGCTTTAATGATGTTGATTTAAAAACTGCCTGGAGTTAAACCAGTGCACTTTTGCTGTGGACACAAGAGTTTTGACCTTGTTGTCTGAATTATGCAGTCTTCATCCCTGATTAAATTGATTCTGTAGCCACCTCCTAGAGTGGGTGTGAAGAGAAACCAACAGCTTATTTTCCCTCGAGTCTCTTAACAATAAGATCCAGCTACTTTTGGTTGACTGGGTCCAAAAACCTGTTTGCAGTCTGCTCCAGGGGTGTACATGTGCATGTGTTTTAACTGCCAGGGATGGTGTGAAAAACATGCAGAGTTTAGGAAATGACAGAGCAAGTGGGTGGCAAGGAAGGATCACATCATCCTCCAAGGCAATCTTCATTCCAGGATGTGAACAGCAGCTGTGGGATGTGCATCAAAGTCCTTGCAGATTTTCAAACTGGGACATAATGACTGAGAATCTGCAGGAGCTTTAATGCAGGATGGCAGCCCTCTGAAATCCTCCCTGCCTTCCTCCTCCCCACCCTGAGCCTTCCAGGAGAGGAATGGTGGAAGAAGTCTCATGGCAGGCCTGTCC
The DNA here is from genome assembly GCF_014805655.1 of Passer montanus. Classification (NCBI taxonomy): domain Eukaryota; kingdom Metazoa; phylum Chordata; class Aves; order Passeriformes; family Passeridae; genus Passer; species Passer montanus. The sequence continues at coordinate 6,953,863 of NW_024370374.1, read as the reverse complement.
CAGCAGACTTCTTTGAGTTATTGTGCATGTACAGAGGGATACTCCATGTCCCAAGGCAGATGCCACTGGCATTCTTTCTCAGGCCTTGATGGTCCATTTTCCTCAGAAAAATACACCTGCTCCCTCACCTGTTCATGTCTTAAATATCCAGGTAAAGAGCTAAAGGAATATGAACAGAGCCCTAAACACAACAGAAATTAAAAAAAAAAAAATCTCCAATGAAGGGGCAGCTGGTCTAGTTCAAGTCTCTGATGCCAATTGTATTAATTGTGAGATTAAGATCCAAGATACTAAATACTGATATGACTCAATTACTCATGGGATAATGGAATGCCATTCAGCTCCTGGGCTATTTTGTTCCCTCCCCATGGGGTTGTCTTGTCTGCTCAGATCATGAACTCTTTGGGATCTGAGCTTGCCCCTGCTGCCTGAGCACCTCATACAACAGTGCTCCTTTCACAGCAGCTCCCCTGGCAATCCAGCAGGACTGCCCTCACTATTGCCGTGGGCCAGTGGGAATTTTCCCATCCCGTTTCACTGGAATTAGATAAGGCTCATGGACCCTTTGAAACACATCACTCCAAATACTGGAGTGGAGCCGTGCTCCAGGATATGGTTTCATGGAATGTCAGAGGTCGGAAGCAGGAACAATCCCAGACATTGTTCCCGTTTCTAGCTCCTGACATTCCACAAAACAACCTTTCGGGTGGCTTCTATAGCCATCTTCTGGCAGAGGATGTAGGTGGGGTTGGACTGATGCCTCATCTCGTTTCAGGAGCAGCTCACCTGCAAGGGAGCAAGGGCAGTACCCAGACAAATGCTGGGCCTTCTCTGCCCTTGCTATGTTATTATTGCAGTTACATTTCTAATTGTCACACGTGCCCTGCACGTGTTTAATCAGACAGATCAAACGCTGGCTGTCAAACCAAACGTGGGTTGGAATGCCCTAAATATTGTCCAAGGCAGCTGCAGGTGTGAAATCTGTGGGGTTTTACACCAAGGGTTTGTGAAGAGTTGCAGTGTCAAGGAGATGACAGCATTTAATTGGGTTGTCAACCAGGGAGAGAGCCGAGGTAAAGCTGTGTCCCCAACTCTTCTCTCTTCAGCCAAACAAGTCCACATGGATACTGGAGAACTTATTCCAGCTGGGATTCTGCATTACTGATCTCAAAGCTGCCCAAAAATGCACCTGGCACCATCTAACCCCAAAAGTAATTAAAATGTCTGGGTTAAAATATTTATTGTTGAAGCATGGCCTTTTCTCAGCATAAACTCTTTATGTGTAATATTATAAATTGGATGGATATTTTTATTTTTAAATGGAGATTTTTATCAAAATGTTTTCAATAATTCTTTTTTTTTTATTTCCACCTGTTTACATTATCATTTCTTCCCACAACTGAGAATCTAAAACTAACTCTTTTCAAATTATCTCAGAAGGAGGTTCTTCCATGTAAATTTTGAGGCAAATATTGTGAAATTTGTCTGACAACTGAGCCAAGAGCAATCAAAGGAGTGCATGAAAATTTTACTATTTCACTTTTTGCCTCAGCACATGGATTGTCCATAGTTTTGCTCTGTGACAAAACTGGGAGAAAAGAAGATCATGATTGGTTGGAAATGGGAAAAACAAAGAATGCAGAATTTCAGGCCTGGTAAAGAGCAGCCTGTCTGCCATCAACACTCTAGAACACAACCTGGGGTGGTGGCAATTCACCACTGCATGGCCTTGAGCTGCAGGAGCTTTTTGGGCTCTAATTCAGACGCTAAGAGACCTAGGAAATGGAGGACAAATGGACAATTTCATCCTCAAAATGCCACTGTACTGATAATCCTGCTCTGCAGATTCATAAAAGGTTACTCCATTAAGAAGACCACTTGCTTTGCTAAAACAGAATATAAGATACTAATCAAACTAAAAATAGTTCAGAATATAATCTAAACAAGTTAATTCTGGATAATTTTAACTGGTTCAAAATGGTTATTGGTCTTTGAAATTTTCAGACATTTAGCTTGGTAATAATTTGTAAGATTTTGTCTTGTGGTGTTTCTAAAGATGAAAGGCTAAGCTAAAATTAAAACAAGATTTTTTTAGTATTGCCAAAGGTGAAGGAAAGCTCCCTAAGTGTTTTCCAGGCAGGTACTCACCATGGGTTAGAAAATTGGTGGTTCAAATGTCACAGGGAAATGGCATGTCAGTGCAAGTTCTTTAGTGATCAATAAAGTATTCTGCATTCAGGCTTCACAAAAAGGTTTCTGAGAACCTTCTCAGACTCCCCGTGGGACAATCCTTTGACATATTCATTGACACCTACTGGGGTAGTTGTCTTTTTAGTTTTGCCATAAGACAGCAATTTGCCACCTCATTATCCGTGTGATTGATGAGAACACCATCTGAAAATCTGTCACATGATGATTGTGGGCTTGACTGCCTCTCTAGATTGATCTTCTTAGAGTCATACACTGATGTGCATGACAAAATGTTTGCTGGGCAAAGATGTCAATGACAGGTTTTTTGAAAGAAACTGCAGCTTCTGCAAAAGCAATTGACTCTTCTCTCCCTCCTCCCCAGCCCTCCAACTCTCTCTTTTTCCACCCCTTTCTTTGATATTTGTGCTTAAAAAGTAGAACATTAGACAGCATTTGCTTTTAATAGAATTCCAGAGCTGACTCCATCCACTGGCAGATGGGGTGGCTTTGGCAGGAGTGTGTGAGGCCCTTGCAGATCCCTGAATGAAAAGTGCTTTGCAAATCAGTTAGAAGCAGTGCACAAATAGGAACCCTCACTGAGAGCCCTAAACACCCCTTCACTGCAGTCCTGTTGAGATTTCACCCTCTCTGGTTGCTTATTGCACCTCCACACTCTCTCTGTCACTTTTGGAGCTGCTGTTTGTATAACTGAACATCTCCCATTTCTGCTTGTTCCATTTGTCCTTCTCATTTCAAGCAGCTCGTTCTCATTTAAGACTGGGCTGAGACTTTACATTCAGTAAGAACCTGGGTAATAATCTTTAAAAAACCCAAATATTATGGCCAACCTAGATTTGCAAGCGCTTTTCTTGAAGTTTTACGGAGTATAAACTCCATTAGTAATACTTCATTGCTTTTGTTTTTCTGCATTTTTATTTCCTAACAAGAGTCTCACACTTCTCTCTGTCCATGGGCAGATTTCCATTCTTTCCTTTTCTTCCCTTTCATTCTGCTACAGCTTTTTCCAGCAGAGAAGATCACCACCACAACATTCAGTGACATAAATTGGCAGCTGACAATCAGGATGACAAAGATGGAAATGTTGGGCTTGAAACCCCTGCAACTCCCACAGCCCAGAACATTACCTTGAGATGCAAAATCTGCTATTTTAATTTCTTCACAACTTCTACAGAATAACCCTAGAAAACTGAAATTGTTATATGATTTTAAAAAATAGACTTTCACCCCAGTTTTCAGCAAAGAGGCTTTTGCCTATTTGAGTAGTAGACATATTTTTTATTGGCTAATATTTGGGAAAAAGGTCTTGATCTGCAAGATATTCAGACCTGGTCCCTAGTGAGCAGTGGATGTATTTAACTCACTGTCCTGAAATGGCTGTTATACAAACATATCCAAGTGTTCATATAAAGGTTTTCAAGCAAAGGTTGCCTTAAAAGTATTTAAAGACATTCTCATTAAATGATGATAGAAAAGCAGTCTGTTAAAGCACGTCTGCTGAGGGCTTTGAGAGCTTTGCTCCACAACATAATTTTAAAAGTAACAAATTTGCAGGCTAGTGTCCTTTGAATAGAGATAAAAAGTGCTACTTCTCACACCCTCTGCCTTTTCTCAAGTATTAAATAAGATTCATTTGGGATAGAAATGTTACAAGACCCACCCTAATACCTAAAAAGCATAAACTGCTCGTAGGTTGAATCGAACAGCTCCATGAAATACATCCCAACAGCCCTGCAGAGCACAGAGAGGGGACTGGTTTGGGTAAATGGCTGTGTACTGGGAACTGCAGTGAGCACACTGCAGTGGGGATTTGGAATTCAGCTAAATCCTAAAGGAAGACACCCTGGTCTTTCCCTGGGAAAAACCCTCAGCCAGCACAGGTTGCTGCAGTGTCTGATTTCCACCAAACCAAGGATTCCCAAGGCAGGGCTGTGGTCCTGGGCACTCTCCAGGGCTGGCAGTGCTGGTGGCTGTGCCCTGCTGCACCACAGGGGGATTTTCCCTGTTCTGCATCACAGCAAAGAGCCCCCAGTGATGCGGGTGCCCAGGTGCTACCCTGGTCGGAGGCAGGACAGTGTTCCTCCAGTGTTCCCCCAGTGCCACTGGGGCTGCCAGGGGGACAGAGGGAAGGGAGGGAGGTCGTCCCCAGCACAATGTGGAGTGACTCCAGGCAATTAAAAGGAAAATGAGAGAAATATCTGGCTGAATGCCAAAGCGCGCCTTTTTCTTTTTCCTTTCCTTTTCTTTTCTTTTTTTTTTTTTTTTCCTTCCTTCTTCGATGCCAACAGTTGTTGAAAATGGGAAGGTATGTGAGGAATTCCTGCACTTTATATTCCAGCTCCCAGCCATTGTGTTTTGGCTGTGGCAGAGCAGCACTGCTATTCTCCCATGCAGCCTTGGAAGAGGCAGGCACCTTGTCCCACAAGACTGATGATGGGGCTGGGGCTGAGTGAGCAGCACCCAGGGTTTGTCAATGCAGGCCCAAGGAATCTGCTGATCAGATAGGGAAACTAGAGCTCTGCCTTCTGCAGTGAGCCACCTTTTGGGGGGGATCTCTTTTGTTGCCTCTCTTTGATCTACAGGAAAATAAACAGCCTTTGCTTGGTCATTCTGCTGGCAGCAGTGGGAGGTCGGCAGCAGCAGATCGATATTGTGGCATCTTAAAGAGCTCTTGGAGATGTCCTGCTTTTGCTCTACTCCTTGGGTTACATTAAAAAAAATGTTCTTTGGCTTTTGTTGTACAAAAAATTCTCTCCCTGCTGAAGCCAGTGGTAAAAATCTTGCAGATAACAGTGATTGTGATGCAGTGATGGAGCACTTTCTAATTGTCTCCAAATTCATTAACTGACTTTAGCAAACATCCAGATGAGGGAGATTAATATCAGCAGCGTGCACCTGCCAAAAAATAATGGCTCCAGAGCTGGAAAGGAAAATGAGAGCCCTCATCATAACAGAGAGCTCTGGAGAGGCACCAAACCTGCTCTTTGCAAGTGCTCTTACTCCTGCACTGAAGAGATCCTTAAGGTCCCTTTCTGGCCAAAACATTCTGTAATTAATTCTATGATCAAAAAAGACACTGAGTGTTTATGATTTTTTTCTGCATTAGGAAAAAATCATGTGCCGTTCTCAATTTCAAAATCACTTCCTCCTGTGCATGAAATGTATTTGAATAAGCTCTCAGACCTTGAAAGTTGGACTTCTGTATTCAGGAAGTGAGGCCTGGTGAAAATAACTTTGAATCTTAGCAAATATTTTTTGAATCTTACAGGTGGTTATTAAAACAGGTGCTGAACTCTCTGCAGATTTGCCTTTTCTATAGAAAGGTTTTCAGTGTCTCAGGAAAACATGGTGGCTAAAGTGAAAACAACAACCACATGAATAGTATGCTCAAAATTACACTGTCTGAAATTGAAAGCAATGCTATCTACAATTTTATCTTGCCCATGTGTTCTAGAATACAACACAAAATCAATATTTGAGAAAAACAGCCTGCTTCATCTGAAGTAACCGTAGTGGTAAAATAACAAAAATTTGTGGAATTTCAATTTTCTTCCTCAGTCTTTTTTAGAATTCTTATTTTTAGTAAATTTTTCTGAGCAGCTCTACTAAAATAACAGCAGATCTCCCCTTCTCTCTCTTTGCACATTCAAATACACATGCATGTAGATCCCCTTCATAATTTCGTGATGGTTCTGTTGAAACCAAAAGACTTTTGTATCCAGACGTATGGAGAGGATGCACACACACCTTGTTTTGGGGATTTTGTGGTGAATATCTTCCTCCAGGTCCTCCTGTAGTTTGACACAAGGCTCCTTGAGCAGATCTGTGATTTAATGACCAGCAGCTGCAGCCGCAGGGATTTCTGGTCCAGTTTTGGTTGCATGCATTCAGAGAGCCACTCCAAACTTGTTTTATGTCACATTACATAGCAACAGAGCACGGAAAGCCAAGTGCTTCTCCTTCTGAGCATGGGCAGTCGAGAGGCAATAAGAATCACAATTAATAACAAGGAAATAGCAACTAACAAGGAATGACAACACTGCAGGCAGTGATGATGCCCTTAAATCATGCAGCAAATTTGATTTGGGGCACATAAATGATTTATCTTGTTGGTGTAATTGATCACAGACTTTCCACTCCTCCAGCTCCTTTTCACCAAGGGCTCCTTGCATGGAGAATGTTCTCCAGAAAGATAGACATGGCTAGAGTGCCCCAGAGACATGAAGGATCCTCCCCTGCTTCCAGAACTGCTCCAAGGAATGTGTGGATTCATGGGCAGAAGGTGAGGCTCCATTCACCTTCCCTCAGGTGCCTGCAGTAAACATTCATACAGCTGAATCCATGTTTTTGGAGGATTAAGGAAAAACAGGCACGTTAGTATCAGCATTTCTCTTACTTCCAGCTTTAATCACTAATTTCAGAATTTATTTCTATTTATTTCTCTCCAGCCCCTCTAGGAAAACTAAAGATGGTAACTCTGGAGCTGAAGCATGTGAAGCTGGGAGGCAGGAGGCCTCAGACAGCACCAGAGTGTGTCAGACACCACACTCCATCGTGTTTGCCATGGGTGCAAACTATGTCTGAAACCAGAACTGGATGAATCAGCTTCGGGGTTGTATCATCATCAAGGAAGACATAAGTTTCCTCCATCTAAGCATTTTTCTTTTTTTTTTTTTTCCTACATGGAAAAAGCAAATAAATAAATATAGAATATTCTTTCAAATGTTCATTTTTGGGCCTTTTTTTTTTCTGTTGATGCCATCTTTGTCTGGCATTTGTCAGTTTTCTAAATATGTGATCACACCAGAATATCTTTTTCTTGGCTAATTTATCTAAATAATAATCTACATAGCTACAGCTGGAAAGAGATTAAAGCAAATGCAAACAGAAATCACCCTTAATTCACTGTTTGATATGATCAGCATTTTTACTAATCAGGCATTACAAGAAGTATATTTTGCTCCCTTCTTCTCTGAGAGTAAATAAACATCACAATATCTTTAGGCCAAACTTTTCACACTCCTTTTTTTGTTTGCAATTTTTTGAAACTTTTGCATCTTTCTTTTCTCTGTGGATGAGCAAAGAGATAAGCTGATACTCAGTTTTTACTGTGTGCTTCAGAGTCTAATTGTTAAAAGCCCTGGTTCTGGTGTCCTTTTCAGGCATGGCCTGCCATCTCAAGGTCCTGAGCACTGCTAATGGTGAGCTGATAAAAAGGTGATGTGGCACTTGCTGTGGGTAAACACACCCTGCCTCCTCATAGTGACAACTTACCATGGCAGTGCTGATGTAATTCAAATAAATACAGCCTGGAGGACGCAGGAGATTCAGCTTCTGCTTCAGGCCAGTGCCTCTGGTTTCACACCTCAAAGTCTGCCTGCGTGCCATATGCCATGTGAATTTGAGTTCATTTCTGCAGAGTTAAATGCAGGATGAATCTGATGTGTGTCACTTCACAGAATGTAGGGAGCTGTACAACAGGTCCCCTTGAAATATTCCAGGGAGATGGGCAGCAACAACCCCACTGAAGGCTGGTGAAGCATGCACACAGGCACAGACCCTCATTTATATTCACTTATTTATGCCTATTTTTATGTGCAATCATGCATATTTACATACATTTTATAACCTCCCAGAACCCACTCTTCCTAAAAGCTGAATCACACATGCACAGATGGAGAGCTGCAGGGAACTGTACTGGACAATAAATGGAATTTATTGTGGAAGAAATTGGTTCTCCGGCACACACAGAGTGCCTCTCACCTGGATATAGAAAAACATGTAAATGAGGATGTCTCCTGTCCTCCTGAGGAACCTCCAGCCCACTGAGCAGCAGTTCCCTCAACAGCAGGCATCAAAATGTGAGTTACCCAGTGCTATGCTATTGGCAAGATTAATTTGTCAATGGTGTTCAGAAGCTGCAATAAATAAAGGACAAACCCACATCAAAGACAGGTCTAGGTTGCTTTCCTAAAGGCACTTTACAAAACAAGAAAAGATTATGGAGCAGTTGAGGATTAAGGGCTATCAAGTCCACTTTAAATTGTCAGGTAAAAAAATGTTTTGTTGTTAAAATACCAGAGTGGATTTCTGATTTGATAAGTATGTTCAAAGAATATTTATTTTAAATTATGTAGGCAGATTATTGATGAAAAATCAATTGAAGGTAAGAAGACTTGCCTTCAATTTCAAATTGAGACCAGTCAAATTACAGAGTGAAGTAAAAGGAATTTGCAAATGCTCCTACCTGGATCTTTAGAAACAAACCCAGCAGGTGCTGACCTCTGCAGCAATGAGACCCTTTAATTCACTTTAATTAAAGTGATCGTGATTAAAGAAACTTCATTTCTAAAGTCAGACCTGGAATCCCTGGATTTAGATTACCATATCTTCACTTCTGCATTTGCATTCAGTGGGATTATATAGTTTACACTTGTTTTGAGGATTCTCAGTATTGATTGTCTGAATGCAGGCAGCAATGCCTTGCAGAAGACTCACTTGTTCCCTGGCAAGATTTACTGGTCAGAATGTATCAATGGCAAGAGAACAATTGCTAACTTTGTTCTAAAACATGTAATTTTAAGAAAATGCATTTCCACAGTTCCAGCAAGGTGGAAATATGTTTATTTTGTACTGGTATGTTCTTAAAAAGTCAGTAATACATATTTATACATCCAAAGTAATTTCTGTAGGTTTATGCTTGTGTGAATCAATTTTGACTCCTAGGAGTTTTATTCAATTATACTGCAATTATTGTACTGCGTTTTGGATCGCATTTCTGGGTTCTAAGTCCTCAATCCATCAGGTTTGAGTTGGATACTGAAAACCACAGGATAAAATCTGCTTCAATATATGATATGCACCAAGTGAAGTCAGGATTTGCTCTGAATTCAGGATTTGTTGAAACCTTGACAAAGACTTTTGAGGACCAGGGCTGCAAAGAACTAATGGACTGGCTGGATCACAAAGCTGTGCACAGCATGGAATAGATGCTGGACAGTACCACAGAATTATGAAGCGTTCTTCCAAAGTTTCCTCCTGGTTTTCAGCCACCTCTGCACTCAGAGGCTCTGACAGCCTCATTGATTGCATATCACACCTTGTCACTGATCAAATTATAAAAGGAAAGTCTTGATGGCAAATTGACTCTGAAAATCTAGAGCCAGTTATAAAGGGAAAGTCTTGATGGCAAATTGACTCTGAAAATCTAGAGCTGGCTTTTGGTTACGTGACATGCAACAGACATCCCCCCCAGCTCGTATTCTGCAGATTTCTTTTTGTCCAGTGATAGTTAACAAATTATCTTGCTGGACTTTCAGAGCTACATCTGCCCTTCCTTTTTTTCCAATTTCCTTCATTAGCTTCATTAGACCAATAGTTGTGTATACTGAACACCCAGAAATATTAACATTTAATCAGAAGATCAAGGACTGGCCCTTTCTTCCTTTCCTTGTTTCCAGGAATTATATGATGATTTTCCCCACTGATTCCTAGCCTTGCTATTTTTCCAATGAACACTGCTTCACTGCTCCCCCTTCCCCAGGACAGAATGCCCAGGAATTAATCTTGTGTTTGCTAAATAATGCTGAATTAGGACAGTTTACATCTAGGTTACAGGATTCAAAATAGTTTTCTCTTTTTTTCTGTCCTACCCTTTGTTTAACCTCTTTGATTTATTATTGGAGGCTTCTTTTTGATCTGGCTTTACCTTGTCAGTCCTTCGTGTCCCACCCACAGACTTTTTATTTCTTTTTCATCTAGTGATGCTGGCAAAGAACTTTAAAAAAAAAAGACAGAGGGAGGGATTTGGGATTGTCATATAAAACCTGTGTTACTCACTTTTCAATATCTCATTGAACTTCTCACAGCTTTGATATTTTAAGTAGGTATCACAACAAAGGGAAACAGAAGTGACTGGAAAGGTAATGCAGTGTATTAGGCTTGTTAATGGCCCTGAAAGTCCCAAGAAAAACCTGCTGAAAGAAGGATCCTTTCCCATGAGTACTATTTAATTTCTCTGAGAGGGTTTTCCTAGTGAATCAAAACTCTAAAGAGCACATTTAGGCAATGTAACTGCTGTCTTAGCCTATGCCGTGTGCACAGTGACATTCACGTTCATTTTACAAATCCTTTTGTGAAAAACCCCATGGTAGAGAGATTTCTGGAGAATCTGACTCTGCTTTAGCCCTGCTGCTAACATACTTGAGAAACATAGAAAATTGGAATAGAAAACTGTTTCCTGCAAGGGCAGAGAAAGACCAAATAAATAACATGAAAATTTTACTCAATAATTCCTTTTATGAGTTGCAAGTAATGCCCCTGCTCCAACACTTCAAATTGTTCATTGTGTGAGTATGAACAGGTCAAACATTTATTTTGAATAATTTTAATAGACAAGACATGTGAGTCTAATAGGCAGAAGATAAATGCTCCAGAACTTATTATGTCAATTCAAAGCTCTGGCTGCTGGATTTCTTCAGAAAAAAAAAAAAAAACAACCCCAAAACAAAACCCCAAAGAAAACAAAACAAAAAAAAACCACTGAACACCTTTAAGCATTTCTATCCCACTGGAATCAGTAGGAATGGAAGTTTTAGGAAAGGAGTATTTCCTAAAGGATCAATCCTTGACCCTTGCAATCCAAACCATGCTGATGTTAGCATATGTAAAAAGACAAAGACTTTATATTACACCATCCCTTCTTTCTTGAAAATGGAATTTAAAAAGTCAATTATTCTCAAGTGTTTTCCAATTATTTTCAGTTTCTGAATGCCGATTGCATTGCACCACAGAGGAATTTATCCGTTTCCAAACTAAGTGATTATTGAAAGAATGCAAATTGAACATTTCCACACATAGTAGATTTTCATAAAATATTGATCATCCTCAAACTGAGCCTTGACTTTCCCCACTGAGGCAAACTCCCATCTCCCTTTGTGTGACTTGCTCTGGAAATTACACATTCCAACAATTGCTTGCATCTCTTCATTTTGTGATCTCTCACATTAAAGGCCCTTCAAACCTGACCTGCACATTGAGGTGTTTCAGGCAGAGTTGAGTTAAAGCCCTGCTTTGGCTTTGCAGGCCCTGCCTGTTCCTCATGGCCAGGGTGCAGAAAGGGGCAATAATTGGGGGTTTGCAGTGGTAACAGGAGAGCTGAGCCCTGCTCTGAGAGCTGCATCCCTGCAGCACCTGGCTCTGCTCAGGCTGACAAAAAAGCCCTGCTGATGCCTCAGGTTTGGCTTTTGTATTTCTCACATTCTGTGCTGCTTTAGTGTGTGGGTCTGGGCTTCACATGAGGGCATGGTGAGCTCTGTGCACAGAGCAGGGAGACAAAACAATTCCTGCTCCAGCTGGGCACCAAGGACAAATGATCCCAATCTCAGCCCCAGAGCACAAACCCCGTGGGCTGCAGAGAGAAAAACAAGCAGGATGGGACTGCAGGGGCTGCAGCTGGGATTGGACAATGAAATCAAATATGCAAATGGATCAGAACTTATAAAAGTGAGAGACTCCATGACTGATCATCCATTTTGTGACTATTTTGGGTTCATCTTGGGTGCAGCCCTGGCTGGGCTCTTGTGCTGCCCAAGGTGGATGCACTGAGGCCTTTTGATAAATCCCTACTTTATTCTTTAACTCCATCCAGCCTCTGTTCCAGGTCAGCCTTCACAAGGCATCACTGCCACCATTCATCTGTGAAAATGGTGTGCTAAAAAACAGTCCCCAGAATATTTTTTTTTCCTAAATTATTCCTTCATTTGAAAATCCCAAGGTCAGGTGATATCATTAAATCTGAGAAATCCAAAGTTTGATAGCAAAATTCATATTAACCTTAGAGTTGACATTTATTTAGAATTTATTTTCTGTTGTAAATTGTCATTCTGACAGGACTTATTTACTGTCTCTAGGATGGACTGGCAGCATCTTTGAAGCTGTTTTCCTCAATAAAATCAGTGCAGGACACACCAGAAATTAGCATTCTGGTGGCTGCAGTTTAAGTATGAGAATCTGAAACAAACTCCTGACAGACAAGATCAATTAGAAAGTTGTTTATTTGTCTTTGAGACATAACAATGAAGCTCCTCCACTAAAGTGTGCTGTAAAACACAAGAAGTGAAATTCAGGCAGAGTCAAGAAAAGACGAAGAAGCCAGAGTAGAACTTTGAAGATTTTTTCTGGTATTATGCAGATTTTTTTCCATGAATTTTTGTTGCTGATATGAAGAATCCAGAATTTCCATCTTCAAAACAAATTTGTGTACACTAAATTTATTTTTAATAAAAAAACTCAAAAAATCACTTTTTTTTTTTTTTTTGCTGATATGAAGAATCCAGAATTTCCATCTTCAAAACAAATTTGTGTACACTAAATTTATTTTTAATTAAAAAACTCAAAAAATCACAGTTGTTTGTTTTTTTTTTTAATTTGTAAATTCAGACACTGTCTTCTGGTGGACAAAGAGGATTTTACTCTTCTTTGTAACAGACACAGTCCCACTTTTTTTTTTGATGATTGCTTTCTAACGATCACAGAAGTTGGTTTTTTTTCATGATTCAATGCAGTTTATGTGAGGGAGGTGTCCAAGGAAGGACTGGATGTGGCTTATGGTCTGGTTGACAAGGTGGGGATCAGCCAAAGGTTGGAGTACATGATCTCAGAGGTCTTTTCCAATCTAATTGATTCTGTGGTTCCTAATTGGTTCTATGATAACTTCCAAAAAAAAGAAAATTTAATTTGTACAACACAGCAAAGTCCAGACTAAGATCCAAGTCAAAGCTTTGCCCAACTCTTTTGGAATCTCCACTGACTTCCTGGTAAGTATCCTCATCTTACTTTACAGTAATGAAGAAACTGTAAATGTTTGCTGTTTCTGAAAAAGCAAAGTCGTTGTGAAGCAGCACTTTCACAAATGGTGCTCAAATGCCAGTTTGCTATGGTGGATCCCCGTCTTTGTGTGCACCCATTATTCCCACATTTCACTGCATTCAGTTTGCAAGTTATTTATGATACCTCCATCAAGAATTTGATACTTGGTATCTGTAAATGAACTCTTTAAAAAATGGTTATATGTAAAATCCTTACCTGCCCATCTGAGGATCATTTTGTGTGTGTAATAGAAAATATTTAGGGTTGTTGATTTGAAACTCAAGCATCCAGCAGTATTTAATAATAATTTTGTACTCCTTTAGATAACTCCTGTCCCATTTAAATGCAACTGTGGGTAATAAACTTGAGCTTTACTGAATTGAACTCAGCTAGGAAATAAAAATTTACTGATTGTTTTGCTGCTGTTTTTAAGAACACTGTAAGGATTTCTCCAAGTTGCCTCTGAAACGCTCAGCACTGATGCTTTTTTTTTCACTGCCAGATTCCTAAACACCTGCAGAAGGGCATTCATGCTCCTGATGGAAGGCAAGCAGGGCTGTGTTAAACATGGAATGCAACAGGGCAATGCAGCTGCATGCTCGGGCAGGAGCCCTTGGCCACCTCAGCCGGGAGCAGGGGCAGAGGGGACCAGGATGGCTCCTCCAGGAGCTCTCTCTGACAGAAGAACGACTCTGCTGCCCCTGCTAGAGAGCTGCTCCAGTCTGCCTGACACAATCGTTTGTTGCCAAATAAGATATTTCAGCCCTGTGGTGGTTGAAAGCACTAATTAGTGATCGTTTAAAGTACTTAGGTAATGTTAACTTCGGCGCACAAGGGATGCTCTTGAGTCTGACCCCTGCTCATTCCTTTGCTTTTTGGAGCTTTGAAGACAATTGGTTTTTGAAGACTGCAGGCTTCCCTGAAAATCAGGGACTAACAAGAGGGGGGACCTAATCTTGATTCAACCATTCATGCCATCCTTTAAAGACATGTTTACTTTTTTTTTCTTCTGGATGTCAATGAATAGATTTTAAAGTCAGGGAATTAACCCAATGTGAAAGAGTTTAGAGCACAATTGTGTGTGGGCAGTAAAAACTAATTATAAATAATCAGGCTCAAAAACAAAAAAAAAAGAAGAAAAAGTGAGTGCACCTTAAATAGTTGATGGGAACAGGTTAAAAAAAAAGGCAGGGGAAAGGTTTTCAAACCTAGTTTGAAAGCTGTGTGTAGAGTTACATGGGGGAGAATGTCAGTCAAAACAATTGATAGGAAAGGTAACTTGGAGCTGACTTTTGCACAAGTTGGGTCAAACACAAGCTGCATTTTCACTTCATAAAAACAAAGAAGTGCTCTAAGAAAGGCTCTAATTTATACTGGCTAAAACAGAAAGGTCAGTGGTAGCCATAAAGATATCTGGAGAACATTATGGTGAAGGAGCTTCTCCCTGGCATCTTTTGGCAACACCTCCTTGGAATTTTTATTCCCAATTGTTGTATAGATTGTTGTCTTTACAGAATTTTGGTTACCATCTCCCCTATAAATGTACCTGCAGCAGTGCAGTTCAGCTTGGGTTAACAGCAGCAGCATCACCACATGTACCACATATTTATTAGGTCTACTACTTCTCAGAGCTGGCTTAGATGATCTGGCCCAGCCACAATCAGGATCCCCATGAAATTCCTTGAAAAATGACCCTACTCCAAACTTACTGTGTTCCATTAACAGAGAATTCCCTGTTAAAAACGATGCAATTTAGGATTAATTGCTGAACAGCTGGTGGGACAAAATTATGCTCTGCACAAATTGAAGAGGATTCTCAAAGATTTCTCTCAAAGGCTGAGTGCAGGAGACACAGGGCATCACCAAAAAAAGGGTGGTCATGAAATGTGCTTGAGGAAGACCTGCAAGGTGAGATAGGAAGGGATCCTGATCCTTCTGAAGAGATCCTGACTGTGTTTGGGAATGACAGGTGAAAATGCAGAAGCCTGTCCATTTTCCAAGGGTATGGTCACAAGAGGTGGTTCAACCCCTCCACCATGACTGGCCTTTTTTATGCACGGAAGGAAATGGAAGGGCACTCTCCTGGGAAGGTTCCACCCCTGGGATTGTTCAAGGCCAGGCTGGATGAAGATCTGGTTTAGTGGAAGGTGTCCCTGCCTGTGTGAAGGGGAATGGAACAGGTTGAACTTTAATGTCCCTTCCAACCCAAACCACTTAATGATTCCATCATTCCATGAAACATGCAGACAAGCCAACAATTTCTTCCCATCCAGCAAAATTTAGCTGATACTGAGATTCTGCTCTCATGCTTTGGGGACTGGGATTTCAGAACATGAAGCTGTACTTAGGTCAATTTTCAAGAAAAAAAAAATCCAATGCTTCACTATCAAGAAGCAACAGCATTTTTATCTCATATATTTTAACAACATTTTTATATTTTAACAGCATTTTTATCTCACTTATCTTTAAACATTATCAGGACATCAGAACAATGAAGAAAAACTGAGATTTGGTAATAGTTTTCTTTTAACATTTAGAACCACTTCTTAAACAGCTTCTTTCCTTTTAATTTCAGAGGATTTTTTTTCTGCCAAATAAAAGATTCTCTCCTTGTGGAGAAATCAGCAGAGTAACACTTGAAGGAAAAATTTACACACTCTAAACCAAACAAATATGTGGGTATATACTGATATCAATAAAATAATCACTACTGTTTGTATCAGGTAAGTGTGGCAGGAAAATAGAAACATTGAACTTTCAGCTATAAAATGTAAATTAAATATTTTTTTGTGCAGCCTGCCACTGTTACATTCATATGTATGTTTGACAACAGGTTTGAATGCTCTTTCTCCTTTTCACCACTGGTGTGGCTTTGCTTTCTCCAAAAGTTTATATTTCTTCTTTCAATCATTTTAAATAGAAGAGAGGGATGTGTTAAATTTCCTTTCTCTGAGTTCAACATGTACTGCTAGGCTAAAATAAAGGTGGAGGGGTATTTTGATAAAAAGCTGCCTTTGGGTAAACAGGGCTGCTGCTGTGGAAGGAGGCTGGCACGTGGGGGAAGATAAATGGTAAACAGCTGGAATACACCTATGAGCCTGCAAATCCCAAGGACTCAAGGAGCTCAAGGACTGGATTCCTCCAGTATCACAGAGTGAAATGCACAGAGTCGTTGCCAATTGCTACACAATGTCATTTCTAAACTTTATCTGATGAAGAAATATAGAATTTAAAATGAAAATTAAACATTAAAAGTTACTGAGATTAAACTGGGAAAGAAACTCACCTATGGCTAAGTTTGGATGTTGGAAAGGATTCAGATATCTCTTTAAATACTCCAATGGTTATTTACAATAGGATTAATTTCATTCACATTGTAGAATACCTATTATGTTTCTTTAGTTTATGCCTAAGCAGCTGTCCAATTAAAGGGAATCGATCTTCTACAAAGCTTGTATCTGAGCACAGCACTGCCCACTGTGCAATAACTCCTTTGTACCTGAGAGAGAACATGCCATGCATTTCTGTCCTAGAGAGATTTGGGGACTTTTTTCACTGTTTTTATTAATCCTTCCATTCCTTGATAAATTATCTTATCAATCCACCGTAACCCAGCATTCCCTCCCAGTCCTGCAGGTCAAGAAAAGGGTTAAAAATTCTCTATCTTGATCTCTGCTGAAAATGGTGCACAGGAATGAAATGGTTGCCAATTTGTTTGCAATGCATTCTGACTGTACGGGAGTTCTTTTCTGCCTGACAGGCAGGTGAGATCAAAGTGGTGCAGGACAAAAGGGGCTCAGCAGTGATTTGTCAGGGGACGAAAGGCAGTCCTGTCTGGGAAAGTGGCTGTAGCCCAGAACGAGCCTTCAGATCACTAACAGACTAAAGAAATCATGGCATGAGAAAAAGTACAGCAAAAAAGGTTCAAAGGTCAGTTTTATTTGGTTTGGATTATTGGTGCCTCCTTTCAAACCAAAGAGCAAGAAGGGGAAAAAAGAACAGGCTAATAACCTTTGTTATTGTCCAGGAAAAAAACTCTTTTGTACACATTGCTCGGGGATTGTCTGTAATTAAAATGCTGTTGTTAGATCCAGGACCTGATTCTGCAAAAGTTTTACTCATGTGAGTAATTCTCCATTGCATGAATAGTCTGGTGGGGTTGCTCACGTGAATAAAGATTACTTCCATGACAAAGAGTTTGCAAGTTCAGGCATTACACACGGGTAGAGGCTGCAGGTGTGCCTGTGTGTGTCTGTGTTTGTGTGTCTGCTCAGAGGTGGGTGTCCTTTCTGGGCAAAGAATAGATTTTGATGAGTGACCTGAAAAAAATATTATACATTTAAAACCTCAAAATTTCAGGCAAAAGCAAATAATTCTGTATAACTGTTTGCATTCTGCCTCAGTAAAATTTGGGTGATTATAAAACTCACTGCTCTCTTTCAGTCCAGATGTTTGTCTGACAATAACTTCACTGATTTATCTCAGTGGACCCCTGTGAATCAAAATTATCCAATGAAATATCTCAGAAAAATAGTCCAAGATTCACTATTGAAGTCTGTTACAGGTATCAGTTTTTAAGGAGCAATGTTGCACTCAGATGTGGCTGGAGCACAACCCCAGGATCAGCATTAATAAATTAATGGACAAGGTGCTCCTGAGACAAGCAGGTGATGGTGCCCTGGACTTCAAGTGAGTGATCTGACTTCTTCACATTCCAATTTACCCTTTTTCATACAATAAAATATCAGAATAGGGCAGTAGAGAAAAATGTTCCTGGAATAGGAGCCTCAACCACTAACCTGGGTTAGTGGTTAAGTGTTAAAATCAGAGGACAAGTGATTTCAGAAAAGAAAATAAGCATGAAAGTTTCCACAGACCCTGGGGGTTTTTTTTTTGGTTTTTTTTTTTTTTTTTTTTTAATTTTTTGACTTGGTTTATTAAGGCCAAATGACTAGATTACCAAGGAGAGATTTATGGCAACAAACACCCTTTGGAGAAAGCAGTGTTCAAACATAAAGACACAAAACAACACAAATAAGTGCTGACTCTGCCTCCTGTAACTCCCCAAAGAATGGATTCTGAGAGATGCATCAATTCTTTTTAAGTGAGCCACAGGAAAAACTCTGCTCTGTACATACCTGCCAAAGAAAGGTCTTAGTAAAGTTCTCTAAGATGCCACATCTATGGGATGCAACTCATCTATCCTGGGAGTCTCTGATTTATTTTTTTATGCAGAAAAAAAATCAGCTTTACTTACCAGTCGGCCATCCCAGCTAGAGGAGAGAAAGCAGATTTTATATTTTTATTTATTTTCAGGAGAGAAAAACACCTGAAAGAAAACAGTGAAGAGGATTCAGATGTGGCAATGATGTTTAGAGACATAAAAAATAATATTGGTCACTAGATCCTAGTTTTGCTGACCTGAGTCTTTGAGCTTATGTTACTCAATTGCAAGGAAAGAGAGATTGCTGCAAAAGAAGTGCTGGGAAAAAAAATCCATTGCAAATTCAGTGGTGGCTTCCAGCACATGGAGGATGCTGGCAGTGCAAAGACTGCCCAGGGCTGACCCTTGTGTGCACACCTGGGCTTCACCTGGAAGGTGGGATCTGAGCACAGGTACCTGAGCCACAGCACTCAGCCACCTCCAGGAGAGGAGATGCTCTGACCTCTTCTGTCGATCATCACACCACATCCCTTTGCCTCCAAAAAGCCCCGTTCAGTGGGAAAATATTCTACTGGGGCTAAAAATCACTAATTTGAACCAGAGGCTGCAAGTAGAGAGGGGCTGGGTAGAGTCCTTCCCCTGGGACTTGGCAGCACCAGCTTTGTCACAGGCAGCCCTCAGTCCATTTCTGTGTTGTCACCTCTCACAACTTGCATCTGCACCTTCCTTCTGAGGTATTCCAGGCACGTTTTATTTATTTTGGATAATTTTGCTAATTTGGGTCACCGCTTCTATGATATTTTTCTGAGGACAGGAGAAATTGTAGAAGACTGTCTCAGATGAGAAAGTGCACTGAGATAACACACTATTCAATTATTGAAACTCCCTCTTTATATTACAGGTGAAAAATATACCTTCAGTTCTAGCAGCTCAGGAGGCCAAATTGGGTTGAAACAAGAGACCCAAATTGTGTTATCTACCCTACACTTTCTTAGATGCACTGCCTTAGGTACAGGATATCTAGAACATGGTATTAATCAGTTGATTAGTACCCTAATTAATGGAACTGCTATGAAAAAAAAAAATGTGTTAAGTGCTGCAGAATAGCGCCAGAGGAACTGAGGCCACACCTGCTAACGTGGGGTAACCAGTGGCAGAACAAGACAGATTAATTCCTCCCTGTTACCTTGGCTTGTTTTGAGGATTTAAGTAGTAGGACTTCTGCTTTCACAAAATAGGAAAAAAAAGATGAAGACAGCTAATATGTGGGTTTTTCTCAGCAGTTTATTTCCTCTACAGAGTTCCAGGTCTAGCAAGAGAGGTTTTTAATCCCTCTGTGAGATTAAATGCCCATTTTGGGAAGGGTATGTATCAAGTGGAGGCCACTTTTCTGCTGGCTTGACTAAGCCCCAGAGCCTGATCCCACATTCTCCTTGACTGCAGACCTTCTGGAGGGGAGCAAAACAATACTGATTCCATCCCAAGGCTCTCCAGGTTTGTCCTGAGTGCCTCCCACCTGCCCCACAGAGGTGGAACAGAAAGGTCGTGGCCACTGTGTGAAACTCAGTAACCAGAGAGGCCGTAGGGACTTGGGGTCTAGAGATAAACTCCCATATTTGTACCCCCAGGAGTTATCCATCACTCCATTTTATGTCCCACCCAGGCTCTGAGAGATAAATGCAGGGAGTACAAAAGGGAAATGTCCTTTCAGCTTGTTCCTCTTTGCACCTTTCCCTTTCACCATGACTCTGTGGCATCCTGGTTTGTGTGGTGTAGGAACACACCCGGGATCATTCTTCTGTGGGAAAAGAGGAATTCTGCTGAAATTCATCTAAGGTACTAACTTTGTGTTTCTGTTGTTCTCTACATCAGCTTTTTTTAGATTTTAAAATCACATCACCTTTCCTTGCCTGTATTTCTCCTGATTCCTTGGTCCCATTCCTTGTCCCTGGAGACAGCAGGAACTTTAAGACACTTTGCATCATGGCCTTCTGAGGACAACATATAACCATGGATGGGATTTTGGGGAAAACCCCAGGCATATGATGCAAACCTTGATCTGAAGTGATCTTCCCAGAAGAGTTTAAATGCAACAGCTGCTGATCTTCAGAGTGGAGTGGATCATTCCTGGCACCAGTGCTCTCTCCCCCAGGGACAAATGTCCATGCATGTGGCATTTTCCTAAGGCAGCCACTTCCAGGTTTTATCCCTGGTGTTTGGGCACAGACCTAGGCCTGACCCCTCTGCCTGTCATCTGATTTTGCAAAGTGCTGATCCAGCCACAGCTTGGAGAAAGAGAGAGATCTTTTATCTTCGGGTAACCCAATTCCCAAAGATTTGCGGGGCTGAGTAAGATCATAACAAGCCTCTGATTGTGAAAGCAATGGGGGGATAAATTCTAAAAGTAGTAGGGTATTTACCAGAACAGCAGGTACTTCAGGCACAAAGTGCAATTTCATCGTGGGTATGGGCCAGATATTTCTCCCAGGCTCCTGTGTAAATCTTTGATTTCAAAGACATGTGCTGTGTTACCAAAAACAGGGAGTAAAGTTTTTCCTGGCTATTAAGTTTTTCAGGCTATTAAGTGAGGATTGAGATATCAAAGGTGTGAAGCAGGTATGCTAACACGGTCTCCAGGTTGCCACCAAATTACATTTCTATTGTTTTTGCACTCCCTTGCTCCTCTTCTGGACCACCCCTTATCTTTGTGCTTGGCGATTTTCGTGGCTGCACTTTACAGTTCTGCATGAGTCTGAATATCCCTATTGTAGCCTGCTTTGAGCCTGCCACAGATCTGTGAGAGCCACCTGACAGTCACCTAAACCTCACCATCACACATTTTCCCCTGTTACATTTCTTCTACTGATTCCTTTGTGTCTTGTGTTGAAAAGGAATAAGCAACAGAGGGTAAAAAATTTGGATTTTTTTCTCCTTTAATGTTGCTGCATTCATCGTTTTGAATATTTTCATTCAGTAAACCATTAAGAGATTATCAGAGCACGACAGAAAATAATTTTTTTAGTAATAAGATTGGGCCTGATCCAAATTCACTGGCATTAAAGAAAAGGCTCTTAGTGAATTCCATGGATGTTGAATGAAGGATTAATCCCTTGGTCCTCAGACAGAGAAACTCACCAACTTTGGTAGGAATTCAGTAGGAGTAAGGAATTTAGGCACTTGGATCTTGAAATATTAATAATGGTAACAACAACAAAAATAGACCTCAATTATATAATGTTTTAACCAAAATGAAGAAATGAAGAAGAGCAAAACTTTTTGCTTGAAAGGCAATACATCAGTAGCTCACATAATATATGTAGAATCAGCTGTGTCATCCTAAAGATCTCAGATAGTTTCTTCATAAACTGCAAAAAAAATTACTATAAATGTGAAAAACATTTCATATGAGTGGATAAAGGGAAAAATATTTCATGCATTTTATGTGTTTAACATTTCTTTCAGAGCTGTCGTTCTGTGTGCTTTCACTGGAAATTACCTATATCTTATTTCCCCCACCTGGAAAAGCAACCTGAACTTCAGAAGCTGTGAATTCCCTCTCCGGAGCTTTCCTCCTCCACTCTGCCTGCATTCTGCTTTCGGGGAGCTACCAGTGTCCAACACAATAAGCAGCACTGCCTGCTCCTGTGGAACAGGGCAGTGCGATGCTGTGTGGTCTGGAAAGTCATTTAAACAAGATTATATTGTTCGCGGGGTGCAGAACAACCCCGCTAGGACAGCACAAAGGAAACAAAATATAGCGAATGAAATCAATTGGATTTCAGGGGCTGTTCCCGGTGCCAGCAGGTGTGAGGGGACTGCAGCAGGGAGGAAAGCTCCGCTCGGAAAATGCCATTAGCGCATCGCAAACAAACACCTCATCAGCACCGCGCCTGTTTTCTTTGGGACCTTCCCACGCTCCGCAGCTGAGCTGGGATGGATTTTTAATTGGAGAAGGAGAGCGATTTTTTTTTTCTTTTTTTTTTTTTTCTTTTTTTTTTCTTTTTTTTTTCTCCTGCTGGGGGCTCCACCCACCGCCCCGGTATTTATTGCTCTACAAATTGTGACTTCCTTCTCCTTCGGGTAACGGGCCGGTCGTAAATCAGCACCGGGCGCGGAGGAGCAGCACATCCTGAGTCACAGCCCCATCGCTGCAAGATGGGCGTTTGTGAGGTTCATTACAGCTTAAAGTTGGCGCTCTCAAAGTTTTTGTCCTTTTTTTTTAATGTTTATGCTTAGGTAATATGTAAGTAAAAATTGTGTCTCCATAAAGATCTTAAACGGCTATATCCGAATACATATATATACATATATATATATATGTATATATATGTGTATATATCTATATATATGTTCCTTCTCGGAGGGTAATTAGCTCTGAGTACGAGTGCTTCACGTGCTTACAAGGATAAAAACCTCTGAGGCAAATGCTCGCTCTCGCCCGATGGCTTTGCAGGAGAAACGCTTGCTTTAAGGCTGAACTGAGAGGAGCCTTCGGAACACTCCGTTAGCAAAAAAAACCCAACAGATCCCTGCCGCGTTCCATTTAGCATCACACACTTCGAGCGAATTAGGAGATCATTATCTGCCGTAATTTTGATTTAGTTACGTACGGTCTAGAGCCTTTTCTCCCCCCACGTGGAGTCACAGACCCGACCGCTCTCTGATTATTATTTTGGGGCTACAAGGAGCTCTGGGGCATAATTAAAAATATTTCCAGAAAGACCCGGTAGACCACATCTGACGTCGCAGGCCCTGCTAGAATCAGACCACATCAACGGGACCCTTTTTGTTTTTAAAAATGGTCACCAGACAAACTTAAAATGCACAAGAGCGGGCTTGTGTTTTATTGTAGAGATGCCTGAGCAGAGCGAAACGACTTGGGGCTGTTCAGGGCTGCTCCCAGTGAGACGGGGGAGTTAGGGCCCTCGGATATTTCCGTGGGGGTCGGGTTGGTTTCATTTGAAAGGGGGACCATTAATGGCAGACCTGCGAGCGCTCCCCTCCCTAACAAGCAGAATCCACATCGCTCGGGAAGCCTGGCTGCGGCAGATGCCCAGGGCGGAAAGATTTGTGGCTGATGGCGCTAATTATGAAAATGTGATCAAGATGGAAACAATTTGAGCAAAAGTCATTAGCGTGTTACTCTTCCACCCACTGGTCGTTGGGGTTTATTGCTGCGGTGGGGGGCGGGAGGAGGATCTTGCGGGATTGGTGTGGGGTTGTTTTTTTTTTTTTGGTTTTTTTTTCAGAGCGCTAATGAAAATGCCCTGCGAATCCCAAACCGGAAAATGTCAAGATGCACATCCACAGGACGATGCACCAGGCTCGGGACAGAGCCGAGTCTTGCTCTTAAGAGATCGCTGTAATTACTGTCAGTAATTGTGTTTTATCTTCTCTTCAAACGGCGCCGGTGAAAGCATCTTTCAGGAGACTCGTGGCGCGTTAAGAGTTATTTTTCTGCTGCCACAGTTTTCTCGCAGCTCGTCGGAGGTTACGAGTCCCCAGGAGACGATTTACGGAGCATCCCCGAGAGGAAAGTTTTCCACCAGTCTTCTTTTAGGAGAAACTGGAGGATTTGGCCAGCAAGCAACACCCCTCACCCCATACACTCCAAAATTGGCGTCCTGCACGTTTAAGATTTCCATATTTTTACTTGCATATACTGCTTTTTTAGCTTACAATGGATACGCTGGAACCACTTGACTGCCTGGCAGTGGCATTGTAGGAGAACAGCAATAAAGAATTAATTGTACAAACATTTATCATCCCCAGATCAAACTCTCCTTGTGAGGCTGGGGCTTAACTTGTGGAGAAGAAAAGGGGGAGGAAGGGTGGTAATGGCGGAGAGGGCGTTTGTGGGTTTTTTGTGTGTTTCCTTTTATTCCAGACGACTGTATAATGAAAATCCTTTTAGCCTTGAAGAACTACTAAGTATTAAGCACAGCTTAAAACGGGGAGTAGCTTTCGAGACAGTTTGGTCCTCCTGTCATTCCTTTTAGGAAAAGGTCGTACCCCTTCCCTTATTTTCCCGCTAGTAAAAGCTTCCCTTTTCAAAGAAGTTTTTAACGTGTAAGAAAATCGTCCTGCTCTACATAGGAAGGTACTTTAAAAAATATATAGACCCCTTCATGTCCGCCAGTTCCGGGGGAAAAAAAAAAATATATATATATATATATATTGATCAAGGTCAAACGCTCGAATTGTGACGTGACTCACTTCAGAGGTGTATTTGTGTGCCCTTCAAGCACATTAATACTAATTATCTCTCAAACACTTCCCCAAAACTCCTACTGCCTGTTTCAGATGCAAATCTAATTAACGAGCTGCCTTTGAGGAGCACGCAGGGACAGCGTAATTCACGGAGCTGTTGAACCTTTTGCCTTCTTTTGTATTTATTTATAGGTAGCTCCATCCTCTTTTGAAAGCGTAGGCAGTGGTGTGAAGCGACAGGGTAGCGAGGGCAGCTCCGCGCTAGCTAATGAGACTTTCCAGGAGTCAAGGAAAGGGATTAGCCACGACTTCTTGTAAATGCACTCAGGGACGTACATCAGAACACTTGCCGGGCCTTACTTTGCCTAAGTTAATTTGGGAATGATTAAATCGTGAAAGCTCTATCTAAACAACGCCTATTAGTCCCAAACGTGAGCTGGATGATTTAGGAATGGCTGTTTGCTCTCCCCGCCGGGGGCACGCACACGCAGAGCGAATCCCGAGTGCCAGCCACGGGGCTGTTTTCTGCCCCCACCGCCTCCCGGGGAGCCGGGACCCGCACCCCCTCCTTCTCTCCTCTTCCTGCAGCACCCGCACTCCCCAGAGCCGCCTCACGAAGATGCTCCCGTGGAGCATCATCCCCCCCTTCCCGGAGCGCGGGGGGCCCGCGGCTGCAGCCGGCCCCCGTGCGGGGGTGTGCGGTGCCGGCAGGGTGAGAGAGAGAGAGAGAGAGAGAGATGCTGTATAATTTTATCCACGCTGCACTCTGGGAGTTCACACGAGACTGATACCTTTTGCCTCCTCTGCTCTGTATCAATTGGTCGCAGATCAGGCTATTGTTGCAGGAAGCTCCTTTTATTTCTATGCTCCGTCGATCAACTATTTTCCCCGCAGTCTCCTGCCGAAATTCAGCGGCTCCCTCCCTCCCTCCCTCCTTGCCTCTCTGTCTCACGCATGCCGTCTGTCTATCTGGAAATCCAAGGAGAAGGCTGATCACGGCAGCTGCGTGTAACACAAACAGCTGGGACTCTTCGGTGGCCTTTGCCGATGTCTATTGATTTAAGTAAATCTGAGACAGATAAAAGGGCCAGATCGAGGCTGATAAAACCTTGCCAATGCCGCACGGCTCGAAGCAGCAGCGTGCGCTCGGCATCTCCGGAGTGCTGCTAGCAAGACGCCTTTGATGGGACCCCTGGTGCCACTCGCTGCGAGCCTCGCTCTCCCCAGCAGACCCAGCGCTGCGGCCACCATGCCACAATGGGCATAATCTGGATCCTGTTCCTGACTCTGTTGCAGGAGCCGTGCTCGCCGGGGCGG
This sequence comes from Passer montanus, assembly GCF_014805655.1. Lineage (NCBI taxonomy): Eukaryota > Metazoa > Chordata > Aves > Passeriformes > Passeridae > Passer > Passer montanus. The sequence continues at coordinate 6,928,095 of NW_024370374.1, read as the reverse complement.
GCCGAGGCCGCCGGGGCCGGTGCCCGGCCGCGCCGGGATGCGGGGGGACGCGGCGGCGTCTACGAGCACCTCGGGGGAGCGCCCCGCCGCAGGAAGCTCTACTGTGCCACCAAGTACCACCTCCAGATCCACCCCAGCGGCAGGATCAACGGCACCCTGGAGAAGAACAGCGCCTTCAGTGAGTACCGGGCTGGCAGGGAACGGGGATCCCTGGCGCGCATCCCCGGCTCCTCGGAGGGGACCGGGGGCATCCCCCGGGGTCGGGGCTTTGGTCGCCTCGGCTCCGCCGGACGCGCAGCTCCGCTGTGCCGGGGCTGGCAGCATCCCCGGCCCTGGAAGCGGGAACTCCCGAGCCGGTCCTGCAGGCTGCGGGGACCCGCCCGCCGGCGGAGGGGCGCGATGCCCCCGGCGCAGGAGGAGACCCCCCAAACCCCAAGTTTCCCCGACGGGCACTGCGACCCTGCCCTGCGCGGCCGGGTCGAGCTGTCACTCTGGCCAGCCTTGCCCCAGCCCGGGCCGCCGGGCAGCCGGTGCCCGGCATCCCCCGGTGCCCGGCATCTCCCGGTGCCCGGCATCCCCCGGTGCCGATCCCGCAGCCCTTTGGGGCTGCCCGCGTGTCCCCGTCCCGTCCCAGCCTGGCTCCCGCGGCGGGCTTGAGCCTCCTCCGGCTCAGTCACATCTGTCCCCTGTGACATGTGCCGGGCAGCGGCGGTAATTAGGATGAAAGCGGATATGTCGGCAGTGAGGGGGTTTGTGCGAGGGCGGCGGGAGGGGGGAGAGCGGGGCTCAGCACCGGGGGAGCCCCCGGCGCCCCCGCACCCAGCCTGGGCACGGCCGGGCCCCGCCACCCCAGGATGCGTAAATCCCGCCTGGTGATGGCTCACAGAGATAGGGAAACCTCAGGGATCTGTCTGAAGTCCATAAAGGAAAACCACTATTTCCTAGAGAAACCCCCCTGGCTGTCACAGCCCGGAGGAGGCTTCCTTCGGCAGCGAACCGGTGCCTGATTCAAACCAGCTGTGCCAAACCCAGCCCAGCTCTCCCAGAGCTCCCAGCAATCCAGCTCTGCACAGGGAACAGGCCCCCAGCTTTGCCTTCAGGCTTTCCAAGATGCAGCAGTAGGTTTGGGTGCCGGGGTCACCTCTTGATTTAAAGCACTCACAGAAAGTACAGAGCTATCAGGCCATGGCTGGAGAGCTGAGAGCAGGGTTTGAGCGAGCCTGATGGAGAGCCATGCACCCACAACAGCATCCTCTGAGTGATTTGTGCCTCCATCGGCGTCCTGGTGCCTTTGGCTGGACTTTGGGCAGGTGTTGCACCAGCCTTGGCTGTGGCACTTCTCGTGTGGCAGGACCCCACCTTGGATGGCCTGAAAACATCCTCCCCTTTAATTTGTCTCAGACAGTCATACAGTCTTTGTCTGGAGAGAAGCACTGACTTCCTAAATCTCAAGTCCCTTTCATGATTATGTACATGGCTCCAAAATGCAGCAGCCTTGCTCTGGCTCACCCTCTGGAGACCTCAGCAAGGGCTTTGTCCTGAAATGGGTGGCTTTGTGACTGGCTTCAATAAGTCAAGAGCTCTTTTGTTCCTAAGCATTAAAAAAGATTTAAAGTTTTTTATACACATATAGGATTGAGTGAACCTCTAGTTCAGTGTCAGATCTTTTTTACTTTTGAAAGAGTTCAGTCTCAATCAGACATCTTGGGGTTTCTTGTCCACCTTGTCTCAAACAGTTCCCACATCATCCTTGCTTTGTATTGTTTCAAATAATAATAATTTCATTCACATGGTTGCCCTGATTCTCATGTGAGCAAGTAGTAGCTGTGACAACACACTCCTCAGGTAAGCAGCCATGCAAATGTAACTCAAAAAATTACACCTGAGCAATAACACATCTAATTCTGTTTCAAGGTATTCTGGAAATAACAGCTGTGGATGTTGGAGTCGTTGCCATCAAGGGCCTGTTCTCTGGCAGATACCTGGCCATGAACAAGAGGGGCAGACTTTATGCATCAGTAAGTTTTCCTGAAGTCTGGCACATGCCTGTCATTTCCTGTGGGGGGAACAGGTCTAGTGGGGAACATTGATTTCTTATAAATCCACACTTCTAGAGAAGAGTAAAGCTACAAGAGGTTTTTGCCTGGAATTATTACAGGCAACCAATGAGTGTATTCTTAAAAGTGGGGGGAAAGCTGTGTTCTTACCTTCCTACTGCCTGGACAGCCACAGGTATGTGGAATGTCGGAATTGTCCATATTTTACATGGATCTCGGATGCCAGCAGAGACATGTCAGGTAAAGAGTGTCCACAGGTAACTGTGTAGCACTGATGCTACAGAAAAGCAGCCTCCTGATGGGAGTTTACACAGAGCTTATGGCTGAGCAATGGAGGAATTTGCAGTGCTAAAAGGCAGGGCTATGCAAGGAAAGCAAAAAGGAGAAGGCGCAAGAAGATAAAGGTGAAAATAAACACCTTATTTTACTCCTTTGACCTAATTTTTTTTCCTTGATGTGTGAGATAAAATCTGGGGTGTGCTGATATAAGTGGGAGCCTTGCCTTCTCAGCCCAGACAGTATTTCCCCTGAGTGAATAAAATACTTCAGCTTAGACTTCTTCACACTCAGGGACATACCAGGGCACGTTTGTCAGCGTGTACCACACACATTATCTCCCTACTTGAATTTCTTCCACTGTCTTTGATTACATCCCAGCAATCTTGTGATCTCTCACTGCAGGACAGCCAAACTGTGCAGTTTCCCCATGAATCCTGGAGGTGGAAGCAGGTTAGGAGAGGGGAAATGTGGCTGAGGTGAAATTTGCTTCCTCCTAGAAGCCATTAGATGTAATTCTGTTGGTCTGAGCAGCAGGACATACACTTGAGCGGTGTGATCTTGTCCCATGAGGACCCAGCCCAGGTGACACAATCAACTCTGTCCCTCCCCAGGTTGACACCTTTAACTCCAGCTTTTCAGGAATGTTCTGGCAGTGTTTATGACCCAGTTTCTCTAATGTGCCTCATGTGATGCTCACTGATTAAGGGGGTTGTGTGTAAAGATGAGAGAGAGCCACACTACAAACGATTTTGGCAAAGGAAAATGCAGCTGAAGAGGAGTGAGGGCATGGTAGCTCTGCTTGCCAAAGTAAAGGCTGTTCAGTTGTATGCTTCTGGTTAATATTCTGATTGAAATGGGTATATTTTTGCAATGGATCTCCTCCATCAGTTCAGAGCCAGCATCTGCCCCAAAGAAATTATTTGGAAGGATGATTTTTTTCAAGTTCTTTCTCATCTTTCTCTTTTTCTTCTTTAAAATAGGGTTTTTTCCCTTCAGATTACTTACACTGAATTAAAATAAGACTAAACAAATTCTGAGCAAAAAGCTCCTCTCCTAAAGTCCAGAAAAGCCAGGAGCAGGATAGCTCTGAGACTCCTTTTCTTCTCCTGGACTTCCCTTTCTGGTGCTAGGAGCATCAGGCCATCTCCTGGCTGTTCATTCTCTGGTTTGTTCATCTGTCACGTGCCAAAGAATATCAGCCATGGAAGTTTCTGTATAACTTGAAAAGATAATTTGTCCCCTTCCAGCTCAAGTTTGAGAGAGACTGGTTCAGACTTGTGTTTCAGAGCTGGAGGGACAATCCAGGGAATGCTATTCCATTCCAGCTTTTTTCACAGGAGCAGGAAGGGGTGAGGGCTCAGCTCAGAAGAAGCTTCCTGTCTTTGCTTGCCTGTCCAACAATTTTGATGTTGCTAGCCCAAGACCCTGTGCAAGGCTCCTGTTTAAAAAACCTGGCTAATTCAGGGATAATTATCCAGGGAGCATCTTATGAAATGGTATTGGAATAACTCTGTTATCCCTCAGTTCACCCATTTCCCCATGTCAGCAAGATGGGTTTGTTGAGCCTGCAGAATTCCTTTTTGCCCTTGTCAGATCGTGATAATCCTCTGGATTTATCCTGTGTGATACACGCTCCCCAGCCAGAAGGGAGGCAGGCAGCAGGACAGATCCACCTACATCTGGTGGCTGTGTGGGCTCCAGCACCACAGCATCTGAAAACCTTGTCCTTGCAAGGAAGGGCGCTTCCGTTGTGCAGCTGCGAAGCCAGGACATGTGGAGTCTTTTAAAATCTTGTTAAACGCCCATCAGTGTTTCTGGGGAGTGAACAGCACTAAAGACAAGCTGCTCAGGGGCTTTTCTGGCTACCTGTGCCCTTTCTATACCCTCCAGACAACGAAAAATAAAAACCCATGGCAGTAGTTCCCTTCTGCCGCTGTGCTTCACACGTTTTAGATCCTGAAATCTTAATCCCACAGGTGGAGCAAGGATGGGTTTGGAGTTAAGGAAAGATGGACAGTGTGGGAGGTCCTTTGTCTGTGCTGGTTCTCCTGCTCCCAGGGAGGGGGAAGAAGTTCCTCGTGCCAGGCTTTTGCAGAGAGGTCTCTCAGTCAAGGAGCAGGTGAAAAGGGGCAATTTTGGACAGATCATGTGAAATGTGAGCAGCTGGGACAGGTGAATATTGTGCCTTACAGTTTGTGATAAAGGAGCTGCCTGGCATTTTGGAGGAGCACACTGGCAGGCAGAGTGTGCTTTCATTTTGTTGTGCTGACAAAGAAGCTCCATAAAGGTATGGTTTTACTGCTCAAATATCCAGTCTGAACTGGATGTAACAGGCTGCAAGTGTATCTAATGACTAATACGCAAATTGAAGAGACACATTTTACATTACACTGTAGGATTTTACCTTTTCAATAGATGGCAGAGGTTGGTGGGCAGTAATTAAATAATCTGTCCAGTTTCACAGCTGCATTAAATTCATAAGCACACAAAAAAAAAATGGCAGCTGAACAACCAGCAGAGCTATTCACTCCTATTCACATGCCACCTTTTTGTTTTCAGTTTGGTCTGGGGCCTCTTCCCAGGGTCTGTCACACTGCCGACAGGGAGCACCTTGCTCAGGCTCAGCGCTTCCCTCCCGCCTTCAGTGGTTTTCTTACCACGTGTGTTGCTGTCCTTGTCCTAAAACCGAGGAGAGTCTGGCTTAAGATTATTTTTTCCCGTGTTTCCCTCCCAGGAGAGCTACAACTCTGAGTGTGAGTTCGTGGAGAGGATCCACGAGCTGGGTTACAACACCTACGCCTCCCGCCTGTACCGGACTGTGCCCAGCAGGGCGGGCGCCAAGCGCAGAGCCAGCGCCGAGAGACTCTGGTACGTCTCCATCAACGGCAAAGGACGACCCAGGAGGGGCTTTAAAACCCGCAGGACACAGAAATCCTCTCTCTTTCTGCCCAGAGTGCTGGATAACAAAGACCATGAGATGGTCCGGCTGTTCCACAGCAACGCGAAATACCGGGAGGGTCTCCTGAGGGCCCCGAGCAGGAACCAGCGCAGAAGGAGAGGACACTGATGGGGTGGGGGAGCTCGTGGTGGGGCTGGGGGGGACTGGGAGCCTTCAAAGAGCCACTACGAGAACTAACAGCTGTGATTGTACCGGAGGCATTAACGGTGACAGGTTTTATACTCTGTGTAATAGGACCAAAAACCGCATCGCTTGCTTTTAGCTGTTGTAGGTTTGTTACCTGTGGGGAAAGAGATGGGAGGTAAGCTGAGGCACATTCAAAGGTAAATTAGCTGGATGTAATAATTTTGCAATGACTTTCATGTTTTCTTTTCTTTAAAAAAAATATTTCAAGTATTTTCATTCTAACTTGCCATAGGCTATTATCTCAGTGACTTTGCCCTCCCAGATATTTAACACTTACCAAATTTATGTCCTCAGAGAAGGTATAGTGCTTTCATAGCTCTTCTGGCCACGAGAGGCTACATTCTTATTTTTACATAATACAGGAGTTAGAAAACTGGTGGTTTGTTTCTTTAAATCTACATATATTTATTTTTATTTTATGGCCACCCATTATCAATTATACTTTTTCCAGGACTGTCCAAGAAAAGTAAGATTGTAAGTTACTTCAAACACTTCAACAGACCTGCACATTACCAGATTATCCTTGATTTTGTAAAACTAAAACTCCAAGACACCTGACCTTGTGATTTAAATAGATGAATGGTGGTAAAGTGGCATTTGCATTGGTCAGGCTTTGACAGTATAAATCTCTTTACCAACAGATGACTCTTCTCTTAGAACAGGACTCAAATGTGATGTGAAAGAGAGTAAGTTTGGCTTGGATATTGGGAAGTAATTGTTCCCTGTGAGGGTGCTGAGGCCCTGGCACAGGTTTCCCAGGGAGGCTGTGGCTGCCCCATCCCTGGAAGTGTCCAAGGCCAGGCTGGATGGGGCTCTGAGCAACCTGGGATGGTGGAAGGTGTCCCTGCCCATGGCAGGGGGTGGAATGGGATGAGATTTGAGGTCCCTTCCAATCGAAACCATCCCATGCTTCTATGATTTTTCTGCTGTGATTCTTCTTCTGCAAAGCCGAGGGGAGTCCCCATCACAGATTCAATTTTGGGCAGTTCTAAGCTTTAAACGTTTTTCTTGGCATCCAGAAGATGACAGAATAGTACAAAGACTGAGATGTGCCTGACAAGCACAAATAATGGTAATCTCAGTGGGGTTTGGCCTTGTGCTCTTTGTTTCCCAGAATTTGGCCCTGAGAGTGGAGAGATGGAGGAAAAAAAAAAAAAGACTGCACTGAAATAAACCCTCCATCTGAATTTAACAGAAGATCTGTAAGTTAAATCTGACATTACATAGAAACAGACAGGTGTGAATCCCATTCCTGATCATATTGAGAAAAAAGGTCTTGTAGGCTGCTTTTGAATAGACCCATTTAAATGTGCTCATTGAAAACTAGGTAGGGAAAAATCTTCGTTTTGCCAGGAGGTGAAATCCGTGTGAGAGAGAAGTAAGATGAGTTCACAGAACGGGGTGACCAAGCCTAGGTTTAGCACTGCTTACATCTCCATAAAGGTAAAACCAGAAAGGTATTTTTATACCAAATAATATGTTCCATTCCTTCCACCCTCCTATCTTTCCTGTAATATTCTAACAAAGGAGGAAACTATGTTTCAATAAGAAAGTCAAAGTTTCTTGATCTGCATTCTTCTTTATACTGAAATAATGTAAAAAGACCCTTAAATTATGTACATTAAATAATGGTGCATACAGAATAGGCCTAGGTTTAAAGAAGGGCAGGGAAAACAAATCACCCACATTCCCAAATTTTCCTGCTTTTACAAAGCAACAAAAAATAGTGATGGGATCTTCATGGAGTTAACCAGGCAGCCTCATGTCAGGAGCCACTGACAAAGAGGAAACAGAGAGACGGAAAGGGAAGCAGAAGGATTCAGGTTTTCTCTTTGTTCACTGTCCTGCCAACCACACAGGGCCCAAACTGCTGCGGGATCCAAGGTGCCTGCTGAAAGTTGGTCATATCAGGGAAGAAAAGGAAGTTTTGCCTCCTGGGTATCAGGGCTGTTTTGGGGACACACTCTTGGGTCTGCCAGTTCCCCAATCTCAATTCCCAGCTGCACTTCCCACTAGAGGTGGGAGATGACTGGGCAGGAAAGGAGGACACGAGGAGTCCTCCCAGCTCTCCAGCTCCAGGAACAAAATGCAAGGGAAGGAAAGTGTCAGCAAGCCCAGCTGGCAAGAAAAGATCACATACAGCTGAAGGTTGAGAGACAGTGTTTCCCTCAGGTCTAATTTCTAAATAAATAATGAAAAAGATTTCTTTTTGACTGCAGTTTCAGATTTACTTGACCTCAACTTGTAGAAATCCATTCTCAGCTTTCTCTCCCCTAAAATTGCTGTTGTAAAGTTAATGACTACTTTATATCTGCTTCAGATATTTTTGATAGAGCTGATGGTCTGAAGAAAATGAACAAACTCGTGTTTCCCATGACACAAAGCTTCATCTTCACCCCTGCTCCAAGTCCATTTCCTCTCAAACGTTTGCTCTTCACTCCCAGCTTCCTCAAGGGCAAGTTTTTTGTGCTGGCTGTATCCCTTGCTTTGCTGCACCTCTGTTGGTACCCGTTTTTCCTCTTGTTCTTTTCTCCTGCCTCTCTTTTCCAGATGGCCCAGCTCCCTGCTATAAAGGATCCACAGGTAACTGCTGTGGGTGATACAGGAATATCACTAATTACAAAACACCTGCTTACTCCTGCCTTTGTTTAGAGCTGTATTTCATGCTTGTGGGAATATGGTTTCAACAGTTTTCCCATAGGAAATCACAACGAAGTTTAGCTTAATATGTGAATTAAATTCTTATTTTAGTGTTAGTTTTTGTCCCAACAAAGCCTAAAAATACTAACACTGAAAAAGAAAGGAGAGGGGAGACAAAAGAAAAAAATAATTAACTCATTGAACACAATGGCATTTTAACCACTGTAGGTAAGTGATGATTTTCACATCAACCTAAAACAATTTCACCCACATTCTTAGGATTTTTCTTTGCTCAATCTCATTGCAGCAATTCAAAGGAGATGGCTTTGGGATTTGGCTTCTTTTTTTTTTTTTTTCCTATCTTTTAAGAAACATTAATGTTCTTGTTGAAATGCTTTTCATTACAGACATTCATTGCTTAATATTCTTTTAGCAACCTTGAATTCCACAGTTCCCAGACACTGACAGGCTGAAATCCTATTCATGATAATGATCCCAGTTGTAGTCTATATCCCATTTTATTTATTTCGACCAGAACCATAGTGGGTACTTTACAGGAGGTAAGGAGTAGATTCGAGCTATTTTCTCCTTAAGATTAAAACATCAAGATGTGTCTCCTCTCTTAAAAGTTCCTTGAGTGAATCTACACCTTTCCGTTGTACAGGCTGTTAGCAGGACTCTTTTTCTTTTGTGTTTTTTGAGGAAGATGAAAACTTTACCCCTTTGAGGGCTCCAGAGTTTCTGCAAACTTCACATACTTCAGAGCACAGAGCTATTGCTGTTCTCACCCTGGAGCCAGGAGAGGATGCTCACCACAAATTCATTCATTGCTTTCTCCTGGGCTGCCTGCTCTGGATGACCCTGCTGGTGGAGAGGGCTGGGATCCCTGGACCCTCCAGGGCTCCCATCCATCAACCTGCCTGTGATTCAGTGATCAGCTGCACCTAATTCAAACTGATTATTATTTTGTTCTCACCTTTGGATGTTCAGGTTCCTGCTGTGCATTTTAGAGTCCAGCTCCCACTCCCAAATCCCTCAGATTTCTCTGCATTCAGAAACGCTGTTCATTTTGGGATCAGTAGTTCTCCAGCCCACTCTAACATCTGGTGTACTAACTTTCTGTTCTCTGCCTTATTGCACATTCAGTAGGGTTGCCCAGTTGGCAGGTATGAACAAGAATGGAGCTGGTGTATGTACTTCCAAAAATTATCTTTTCAGGTTGCTCTTCTGCACCATCTCTTTCCCACACTCTATAAGGTACCTTTTCTTCATCCTCTTCACACCCTCCCCATGGCAAAAGTCTTTCCACTTTCCATCTTTCCATTGGTGCCATTTCTAGCATTTGTAGAACCATTTCCTCACAGTTTTGTACTTTTAAAAAATATTTTTCTCTAGAAATTGTATCTTTTTTTTTTTTTTTTTTTCCTCACAGTTTTGTATTTTTAAAAAATATTTTTCTCTAGAATTTTTTTTTTTTTTTTTTTTTTTTTTTTTTTTTTTTACTTTCCCACTCACTGAAACATTACTCGAACAGGGCTTGAAAGTCATTGTCTTTTCATCAGGCAGAGGACAGTGAATTGAGGGGTTTTGGCAAAATTTTCATTTACTTGCTTCCAGACAGAAGATACACAACCTGGTCTGTGACTTCTTGATTTATATCTGGAGTAGATTTTTTTAGTTCCTTTAACCCTTGCTTTAGCCCATCCTAGCTCTGTTCACCAACCTCATGTAAAATATCCTGGCCTTTGTGTTGGGACTTTTGTGGCTGTCTCTTTGTAAAAAGCAAGAGTTGTGCTTGGAACATGAACAGCTCCCCCATGCTGAAGAACTAAGCCACAAGGCAGGAATTGTTTCTAAATTTGTTCACACCATTTTTTTCCTCCACTTTCTAAGCATGGATTTCCCTTCTCTTTGAGCATCATTAATTTGCCATCCTGAGATTATATTCTGGTAATTCTGTGATATTTCTGGCTCTTTGTTTCACCACTTTATGGAGGTCTGATATGGCTTTCTACAAGCCCTGCTCCTGTTTCCTGTTTGCCTCAGCAAGAGCAGCAGTGAAATCCATTTGCATTTGGAAACTGCTTCACAGTTATTCCCCTGGCATTTAGAAGAGGTGATATTTCTCAAGGTAATCTTACTTAATTACAAAAAATGTACAAAATCTGTTTTTCTCAGTCACCACAAGCATGAAAATAATGCTAGAGGGGATGTTTTGTTCATACTCTATAGCAGCACTAACCAGCCCCAAAACCCTCTCTGTTCCGAGTCCTTTTGTGAGCTCTTGGATTTCCTGCTTTGCTTCCTGACATTTCCACTTTCTTCTCTGCTTTTCTTCCACAGATGTACAACCCTCTGGAAAACAATAGGCACAGAAATCCCTTTGGCCACACGTGCCTTCCCTTTGGATACTTGCATGGGGCTGGTGGTGGAATGGGGCTGGTGTTAGTTCACCTATTCAGAGGACAATTCAGTGGCTTAAGTGTGTTCTTATAATTGTCTGAATCGAGGATGTGGTTACACCCCCAGCTTTCAGAAGGTTTTCTCCCATCCAGAGCAGCTCGGGATGAAAAAAATCTCTACAACAAAGCTGCTACAACAGCTGATATTCACCATCACAACTTCAATTCACAGCCTCATCTGTCAATATGAACTCAGAGGAGCAGAAAAGTAAATATATTAAAATTGTAGCCAGGCAGGGCAATATATGAGATATCACAGAAAAATGCTTTTGAAAAACGTCTCTTTGAGTTGTCTTGAAAACCTTCCCCCTGAGCACCTGCCACCACTGAGCACTGACATCCAAAATCTCCTTCAGACCTAGACAAAAACCAGAAAATAAAGCTGGTAACAACAACAATGAAAACTTTGTATCTTAGTGCTTATTTGTGTCTGACACAAAGCACAAGATTCTTCTTACTTGGATGGTCATGTATCTCATAGAAACATGGAATTTTCCTCTGGGAAAAAAAATTATAACATTAAAAATCAGGAATCCTTTTTCTGCCTCAAAAGCTGAGGGAGAGCACTAAAAGACAGACAATGTACCTCCCCAAAAATGATTACAGACAAATTAAGCCAAAACTTTCTAAGGTTAGTTATAACAAAATCACTGACTGCCACATTGATACAGCAAAGACATTAACACCTTTGGACTCAAAGCAAATGAGATTCTACATAACTTTACATTCCTGGAATTGAAATGCTTCATTATTAATTTCAATATTAATTACCAGTGACATGCTGAAGGTCTTGTAAAGGGAGGCATTCAGTTAGGACAGCTGTTTATGCATTGTTGATGTGCAGAATTGTTTTCTAAGAACCAAAGGATATCAGCTTATTACTCTGCCAAAAAGATTTTGCTAGGAACTGTTGAGATCTGCCTTATGAAAATAATCTGTGCACAGAGGGACCTTACTGACAGCTTTTCTTCTTCTCATTCTTGGAACGCAAAATATTTTCCTTGGTAATATATATAGCACCTTTCTACTGGCCACAAAAGAAGTATCTTTTAACAGGAAAATGCACCAGAAAAAACCTTTTCCAGCCCAAACTATTCCATGGTTCTCTGTGGAGAGGTAAGACAGAGGGGAAGGATGCCAACCTGTCAAAACCAGGAGACTGCAAAGGGCATCTCCCCATGAGTCAGATCCTGGCAGATATTCCTGCATCTCCTGGAGCTGAACAAGAGGATGTGAAATGTCTTCAATCACTCCTTGGATGCTTCTGGTCTCCTCTGCTGTACAGATCTTCAGGGACTGAAGAATTCCTGGTTTTCCTCTGTTCCGTTAATGGCATTTTTTAAAATTATCATGGATTCCTGGCTGCTGCCAGAGGGGTTTTTCCAAGCAGTGAATTCCTTGGTTTGTCCCCAGGAAAACTTAGCTGCAAGTGTAGAGATGAGCAATGTGAGGGAGGTCCCCTCCTTTGTGGTTGCTTCTCACATTTTTCACTTGTGGTATGTAGGAAATGAATTTGTAGAAAATTTTCAAAGTTTGATAGAAGGCTTATATAATATGTATTTGTATACAAACTTTAAGAAAAGTGAATTATAACATCTGCATTGTCTCAGCCTTCACACGAGACTGAAAACAGAACAAAAGTTTTTAAAGCACCTCTCAATTGCCCCACCTCTGGATCAGAAAAGGGCTTAATCCAACACTGGTACATAGCCTGAGAAGGCACCTGGGATGGGAAATGGAAGTTCTCACCCTTATCTATGATGTGGACACAACCATTAAGCACAAACTGACCCAAGGGAGAAAACATTGCCAGTTGCAAATGTCCCTTTTTTATTGTGGCCATTAAGATGACAGCAAAAAGAAGTGACCAGCTTCTAAAATATGAAAAATTTTGACCCCAAAATACTTCATTAATGAAAGCAGACACAAACATATCTAGGTGTAAAAATTTGACTTGAATTTGATGTATTTTTCTCCAATTTTAGGCCAAAATTCTTTATTTTTTTTTTTGGTAAGCAAAAGGTGCCTTGGCTTTTTGGATGTGCTCAGGAAAGAGCACTGCCCATAAGGACGATGTTGGAAAAGTTTATTTCAGCAGAATGAATTAGCAAAGCAGTGGGGAAAAGAGAGTGAGAACATGTAAGAAATCCTAGGGAAATTTTGGAAACTTGTTCTCCTATGAGAACTAGGTGATACAGCAAAACTGAATGGGCTGGATAAAGTAGCAGACCTTTAGTCCACATATCTGCCTCCTCTTCTATTAAAGATTTGCTCTATTCCTCCTTGGATTTTCAGAGGTGAAATGCTTTCCATGGGGAGAAAATGCATTGAACTGATTGGTCATTATTTCTTTTTAAAGCTATCTTCAACAGTCCTTTGAAGTTTGCGAGTTCAAATGTCTCCTGTTTCCTTTCGGAAGGTTTGAAGGATTTGGGAAGGTGAACAAGCAGATCTATAATTACAGAGCAGTTGATGGTAACTGCCCTCCTTTGTGAGCATTCGGGGGCCACCTCCAAATTTAGATGCTTGAAGAGAACTGTCCCGTTTTAGTCCTGCAATAGTTCAGATGCCACCACTGCATAGCAGAAGGGAAGCCTTTCTAAAATCCAGGGAAGATCCCCTTTTTGGCACAAAACATCAAGGGTTTTGTTCGAGGTCTTCACTTTACAGGTTAAAGAAAATATTACTTTTTTTCCACAGCATCAATCCTAAATGCCGTGCTGCCTTTATTGCAGAAATATGTGGATTTGAAGAACACTGAGGAGAGACGTGAGGAGAATTTAGAGACATCCTGGTGATAATGCAAATGTGAGAAACACAGGACAGGGGGGAAACACCTGCAGTGGCTGCAGAGCTCCTGGAGGATCCAGCCCCCTGTGGGATGTGCAGTTCTACCAGCTTGGAAATATCTCTGGCACCAGCTGCTTGATTTGCAAATTTTTATCTTAAAAAAAAGAAATCCAGGTCTGATAGTATCAAAATATCACAAGATCTCACACTTTGAGCTGAATGTCTGTTTCATTTGGAAATACCCTTTTTTTTTTAATTTGGAAATAATCTTCTGTTAGTAGTACTTCATGTAGGTTTGGTTATTCTGTCCAATAATGCATCATATGTGATAACCAGACAATAGTTTGTCTTAAATCAATTCTTATATCTAGAAATTACATCTTGCATGAATTTTGGAGGAGGAAATGGGCTCATTCATCAAGTGTGACCAGAATTCAATGCCTTTGGATGCTTCATTAAGAAAGAACTGACAGCAGGTCACGGCTCCGTCTTCCTTTTGTGTTTCTATGAGGAAAAGCCACACAAATGTTACTTTAGGGAGCCAGAAATGATCTAGTCTGAAAGAAGTCCCCTGAGACAGTGTCCCTAGAGGATAGGTGACACACTGTGCTGGGCACAGCATAGCTGTGCTGTGACCCTGCGTGCCTGGTGTGCACTGCAGACACTGGAGGCTCACAGGCATGTGTTGCTCAGACCGTGAAACCAACTGAAAATTATTCTTAAATCCTTAGACATTTTTTCATGGCAACATGGGTCTAAAACTACAGCAGCAGAAACTGAGTTTATTTGTGTCCCATGGCCTGTCTGCTCCAAGTATCTGTTACCCATTTTCAGTAGAGCCTATGGAAAGAAAGCCCTCAGGATCATATTAACTCTTTCTTTCCCCAGTTCTGAATGAAGAATGAAGCTGTATTTCAAGTGCTTTACAGGAAATGTGTTCAAAAGTAGCCATGAAAACTGAGATTATCTATTGTCTTTGATGGTAAAACAAAGCTCTTCAGAACTGAGTCACAGACTTTAGAGAGTTTGCTTTCTTGATAAATCTTGGAGACAACCTAGGTTATGTTCCATGTAAAGAACATGTTGGTTAAACAAAGGAATAATTATTCTTTATTTTAGAAACTAGTGAAGCATTTGGTAAAAAAGCTATGGAAAGACTGAAAGACACTTTGTGCCTCTCTTCCATGCAACACTGGTAAAATAGAATAGGAAAGGAGACCGGACAGGTAAAAATGCAAAGAGACAGAAGAAAAATACTCTTACACCTTGAGCTGCTCTTGTGGGGCTGTTTCCTCCGCGAGGCTGATGGAAGAGAAAGAAGAAAAGAAGCAGAGGCAGGTGGGGAAGAAAAAAGAGCATCAGTTTAAAAAACTGTCCTGGAGAGCCCTGCCAGGTGAAGGCCAGTGGGTTTTTATTCTGCACACACCCGCAGGACTGAAGCATTTTATCTGAGACAAACAAAATGCATCTTCTCACACCGATGACATCATCCACTTGTCAGTGTGACACTTCAATTTCACTGATTTATGAAACAAACTCGTAGTTTCAATTTGGCCGGATGGCAGTAGCAAAACAGGGATGTATTTAGTGGATGCGAACCCAAGCTGTCTGTTTTGGGTGCACATGTGTGCTTGTACTCGGAGGCACCACAGGAAGGGAAGTTCATATTATCCCAGGAAACAGTGGGATGAGGCTCTTGGAGCCCATCACGGCAGCCTGGGCAGGAGCCCCAGGGCAGTCCTGCAGGTGCTGGAGGGAGCAGGAGCTGGCACAGACCTGCACAGGCTCCACATGTGCTGGTGAGGAACTAAAATAAACCTGAACAAACCAAATGCTAAGCCAAGAACAAAGGCTGCTCCCATCCCCACTGGGTACTGTGACTGTGCAGGAGTCGGGGCAGTAGAACCAGGATTACGTTTCAGGAACTGGCTCAGCTCTACAACCCCACTGCATTTCAGCTGCTCTTCAACCTTAGTGGTTGCACAAGGCAGCACTTCCAAATAATTCTGCATTTCAGACACGAGGTTTTCTTGCTCCTGCAAAGGTACAAACCTGCCAACAGTTCCAGGACTACTGGGGCTATGTGAGATTTCTTTCTCCTTTTTATTTCCAACTAAAACCAAGGTAGGTCTCTCCCTTTCTGAGTGATTTTTGTGCAAATCTTTGCATAGCTTGTGAGAGGGGAAATGGTTTTGAGCCAACTGAATTAATTGCAAATTGATTTAATGGGTTCAGCCACTGAATCTGAGTAACCAGGGTTTTGAATAGCTGAGATACTTTTCAGTGTAAGCAATAAATGCCAGGGATAGAACTGTATTATAGGCAACAGAGACTATGACTGAGCTTTGGATAACCAAGATTCTACTTTGTATCATGTATACTTTGGCAGCAGATGATTCCTGTAGGAATAAGAAAGAAAGAACATGTGCAAACTGCAGCATGACACTACCACTGTGACCTCGTCGACAACTTCAAGGTCATCATTTAGAAAATCCTTCAGCTTTTTTTTTGTCGCCTGGTTACACGTGGGTTGTTAAGATTTATTACAATCATTGCTAGAGGACACCTGCTAAATGTCAAAAGATTCCTGGGAATCTTCAAGTGTTTTGCTAAGGCAAAACTGCACCTTTTACACAGCTTTTGAGAATTCAGCCTGATGGAATACAGTCCAGTCTCCACTGACTCAGGGTATTTTATGATTCTGATTCTATGATTTGATCATGCCCGAAAGCAGAAGCATAACCACGAGTGGTATTCAAACATATTTGCCCTCCAGACAAACTTACCACTGTCTGAAATGATCCGGTTTTGTTTCCTGGGATTCCTGATGTATTTCATACTCTAAGGACCAGATCCTTGGCTGAAGTCAGATGGCATTGCTGTAATGGCTTTGCTGAAGCTGAGCACTCAATCAGGTGCCTAAGCGCTGTCTAAATGTATTTGGAAAAATTAAATTTTGACTTGTGAAATTTACCCTAAACAAACATGGAGAAAGATCTTTAAGTTCAAGTTTCTAGAGGTTTTTACTGAAAGTCCCCATGTGTCTCCTTCGCGGAGACAAAGCAATGTTCCTCCCCTACATCACCATTTTATTTTCAGCTCTGCAATTCTCTGCTTCTTTTCTTTTTTTTTTTTCTTTCCCTGAGCAATGAAACTCTGTCTGCTTTTCAAGACCAATATACGGCCCCTGAGTGAAGGCAAGGCTGTGATTCAAATCAAGGGTTCTGTTGACATTATAATCCTTAGAAGCACAGCTGGAGCATTTCATGAACGGTAGCAAAGACCCTCCATTGATTTACTGCCTTGGTATTCTATCAGGAGTCCATGTTCTGTGTCATTGGCTGCAACTCACAAAAAATAACTCAGTGAACTTCTAATTAAGGCATTTAGCTCCTTGTCTATCTCGTAAGAAAGGAGCTGTGCTATATGTGAGATGCTGCTGCTGACTTTATGGATTCTCCCCTATTTTTATAGCAGGAGGGCTTCAGGCCCTAAGAAGGTCCTGTGGGCTATAAACAGGATAAACACTAAAGTCTCTCCCTGACCCTTCCAGCAGTGTGGGACGGCAGGAATTTTCATGTGTCTCCCCAAGGCTCTTTCCAAGTTCCTTTCCATCCCAGTTTTACAGGAACCTTTCCCAGCCTCATCATTCCTCAAGCAGAAAAACACTCATCACAGCAAAGCAGGGACCCCCAGCTCTGCTTCTGGGCATGAAACAAACCCTTCCCATCCTGCAGGGCCAGTCCCCAGGCACAGCATGCACGAGAGCAATTTGGGAGCCGTGCTCTTTCTCGGCTCGCCCCTCGTTCCCCGGGCCGAGCTGCCAGCCCCCACTGACCTGAAGATGAGAGTTCCCTAGATTGTTTCCAGCTTGCACCGCTCGCCCCGCTGAATGAATAGCCCCGGCAGTATTTTTGGGGTGGTGACTCACCACAAAGTCATGAATGGTCCCTTAAGAGACCATCAAAAGCCCCCTGGTAAAAGGTTTTTGTTGTCCTAAGCTCCAACACAGTTTTCTCAGTTCATTGTCCAAGCAGAGAGTTGGGGCTACAGAAGAGGAGAGATGCAGCCTCTCATCTGACACCATTCCTAGTTATCCCAGCCTACAGCAACAGCCAGAACAGCCTTCCCAGTCACTGCTGGGGCTGCCAAAGTGCCAGCCAGGATCTCCACTTGCTCACCTGCCTGCTAATTCCAGCAGTACTTCAGGCAGATAAACGTCATAGAAATGCCAGGGTTTAGGGATAAATGTGTCTTGGCAGATCTGGTATCAAGTGTGTCAGTCATATTTTCTTTTGCCACCTTCAAGAACCGCTTCATTAGCTTCATTGATCCTCTCAAAAATAACATCAAGTTGCCAGGGATTGTTATCACAGATCCCTGTACCTCCAAGTGTGATGAGATTCAACAGCTTGGGTAGGACCAGAGAAAAACTGGTGTTGATGCCTGGTCTGGATTCAAAAAAGGGCTTGGAATGGCTGTAAGTTCTGGAGTTGTGAGTGTTATATTTGGACAGAAAGACAGCTGTGAAAAGGAAAAATGGCATATGTCCATTTTTTTGTCTGAACACATGGCAGGACATGCAGCGCTTTAATAGAAGGTGTTGCCTGTTTACCTTCCCTCATCTCTAACATTTGTGTTCTTCAGGCACCTTCACTGGGCTTCAGGCCTTGGTAGGCATCTCTTACTGAGCCAGAGGTGCAGCTGGGCAGAGCTCTGCCAGAGGCACCTGGTCAAAACCTGCCCAGATGTCTGCTGGTACACCCAAGAGCTCAGTGACACAGATCCTAGCGAATAATTATTTGCAGGGCCCATCAGTGTTTCATCTGACCCACATTTTTGGGACTGAGTACTCTAGGAGGGAACATGAAAATGTTCTGGAATTGCCCTCCCTTGAGCAAGGCTGGGTCTCACCTTAGCAGCAATCCCTCCCTGGAGGCGATACCCCAACCGCATCTTCTCAAAGGTGGGCCATTAGAGACAAGAAATAAGTCAAAGGAAAGCTGAGGACAAAACTTTTGAGCCTGGAAATCTCACTGGGCAAAGCAGAGCAGATCTCTCCTGAACCACTTTCAGTGGTGCAGGGTGATGGAACAGGTTTGAACGCTGCAAGATGTGCAATTCTCCTGACAGAATTTCCCAGTTTGACTTCCCAGGGTGGCCCTGTATCCTGTGAGAAGCTGGAAAAGTTTCTGGCAACACCAGGCAGGATTGTAAGAACAAAATTCTGTGTGTTGGTGGACTTGCTGCAGTAATTTTATCCCAGTCACCTTGCTGTGAACAACTAGGCGGAGAGAGTGGCTAAGGACAGAAAGGCTGGGCTGCTGCTTCATGATTCAGCTGGAAACCTTTCTCAAGAATTGCTCAGTGCATTCCTAATGAAAGTGTTTAGCTGTGGTTTCTCTCACAGGCCTGAAGAGGAAGAACTCTTACCACAGTTCACTTTCAGAACAACAGAAAGTTTTCTAGTCCATGTATGGCTAAAGACTAAGAGCAATGAAGCCATGAAGCATTCCAATTATTGCTTCTTTAAAGGAATATCTTAACATTGTTCTTGTCCAACAGACTAAATATTCCATCATATTCATTTCTCTTGGAGCCCTGATTCCAATTTGGTGAAAAAAGTGGTGAAAAAATCCCAGGATCTGATATTAGCAAAATAATGTAATGTAAAATAAAGAGAGTGTGAGGTTTATGACTGCTTATTTGGTGGGGCTGGCATTATCCAATGGGAGAAATACTACCAAAATCCAGTGAGATATGGTTACCAGACAGGAATCCCAGGAGATTCTGTTACCACGCAGGAATCCCATGAGACAGTATTATCAAGAAGGAATCTGTAGTATTCAGTTCAACACAAGGCAGTAATATTAGATTTTTAGAATTAAATCCTGTGGTATCTTGTTTTATAAGAGTTGGCATAGGAGGGAGAGAGAAAAATGCAATGGAAGAAAGATGCCTCCCCAGAACCTGAGCTGGGAGCCTTAATTGTTACACTGCTTTCCAGCTGAAATAAAACATCACAAACTTTTCCTCATGGTCCAGAGATATTTTTACTCCACATGATATAAATAATTTATTAGTGAAATGTATTTTAATTTTTTCCTTTGTTTTTGCAAAATACAGTTTCAAGCATTAAAATGCCAAGGTGTGAACATTGACATGACTATTTTTTATTGGCATAAATACCTTCTGGATTTATTTATTTGTAATGGGTTTACTTTTGCCCTGAACAGTACTGTTTTGTTAAAAATGTGCAAAATGGCTGTTTTATTTCAGCATCGAGCAAGCTTGTGAGCTGTTCAGAGCAGTGCCTTACACTTCAGGATTTTGTGACACCTCACACCATGTCTGCAGTGTTTGAACAACACAGAAATGTTAGAGAATTGTTTTCCTCAGTATCTCTTTTTTTTTGGTTTTTTTTTTTAGTAGTAGTTTTGTTTGCTGTTTTCACCTGTTCACAACAGGTAATTCTGAATGCTCATAATCCTTTACATAAATTTTGCCTGCCTGTATCATGGTACATCTGTATGAATATTTAATAAGATAACATCTGGTCAAGGACAGAAGTCATTCAATGTAAAGACTTTAGTGTGAAGAGACAGATCAGTTTTGTGATTAGCCTGAGTAAAGGCTGAGTGTGTGTTAAATTAGGACCTAAAACCAAACTCCAGTTGTACTTTTAATTAATCTGTGTTTCTAAATAGGCCCTTTGAGAGTGAGAGCTCTGTGTTTTGGCAGGTGAGGGACACACACAGTGGGTCACAAACTCACGTGGCTCCACGCAAACAGTCACAAACCTGTCAGGATGGTTCATCTCTCCAAAGCTGATTTTATGGACAAGGGAGACAGAAAAAGGCAGGAACTTTGGCGAGAAGTGAGAAATGAGAGTGGAAACCTATTGGAAAGAGCATTGCTAAAACATGCTGGGAAACTTTGAAAAGGAAAAGCCAGCAAACATGGGTGCTGTGAATTGAGACCGGAAGCCATGAGGTGGCTTT
Organism: Passer montanus; assembly: GCF_014805655.1. Taxonomy (NCBI): domain Eukaryota; kingdom Metazoa; phylum Chordata; class Aves; order Passeriformes; family Passeridae; genus Passer; species Passer montanus. The sequence goes on along the minus strand of NW_024370374.1, from coordinate 6,907,721 downwards.
GCAGATCCTTGTGGCTCCCTGGACCCAGCCCTTGGTGTGACATGTGGCCCTGCACCCTCCTGGCTGTGCTGCCAGCTAAGGGACACCGCCAGCTATCCCCGGGGCTCTCTGAAGCTGTGGAAGGACTTGTCCCTGGCATTCAGCTGTGCTCACAAGCCAAGGAGAAAGAAAAAGAGGTGGCAGGAAGGAATATAAAACTCAAGAGGCATTAGCCTGTTTGCTGTGTTTGTGAATCCATCTGCTTGAGTGCCTGTGAACAAGAAAGCTGGCGCAGCTGAATGGCAGGCTTAAGGAAAAGTCAGCTCAGCTTCAGAAGAGGGTGTACAAACACTTTTAGGGCTAAGATCAGATCTTAGCCCTAAAAGACATAATCAAACAATGCTGGGAGCCTGGAAGACCTCTGAATGTGCTAAGTGGACCATTAGAAAACACAACACCTATAGTGGGGATGTTGGTGATACAGAGGTACCAGGAAGATTACACAGAGAGATTACTGGTGATGACAGATGGAGAAGTTACTGGACCCATACTTGGGGAGATGCAAATCACAACCTCTGGTGCTTTTGTGATAATGATTTCAACCCTGTAGGTAATGGTTTGGGACCATTAGTTCACATACCATGGCTTTACCCGTGGATGCTAATGGATTGCAGCCCTGGGGACAGGAGAATTGTGTCACCCCACTGTCCCAGGGCAGCTGGACTTCCCTCTGTGGTCTCTGTGAGCAGCTGAGGGCACCCCACACACCTCTGCTGCACTTCTGGCTCAGTGTATGACACATGCCTCTGCCCAGAAGCCTAGGGAAATTTTAAGAGGGAACATAACATGTGAGTGAACCCACAATGAAATTCATTCTCCATGTGCAGTGACCATTTTCAAGTGTTGCTAGAAGACAGAAAGGTGAAATGACTGAGCTGTCTTGGAAGGGTTAACAAAATTGGTACATTCAATATCAACCTGAGAGCCAGGACAACAGTTCATGGATCTCTTGAGGCAATCTGTCAGGGAAATCTCACTGGTATTCAATTCATGTAACATTTCACAAAGTTTGTCTCATCCTGCTTAGCTAAATATCTTCTTCTTGATATGGTGTGCTTCTATTTGCTTGTACTGCAAAGAAATAATTCTCATCTTCCTCATTTCCCACAAATAACCCTCACTAGGGTCAATCTCACCAGCAGCACCTCCTGTGCTTCCCTGCAACACGTATTTTCAAAAACTTGACTTGGGATCCACCAGTTTTGGTAGGAGTGGAGTTTTTGCAGAGGGGCTTGGCAGACTCAGTCGGAGTTTCGGAGCAGCCTCCGTGGCAAGTCACAAGATTGAGACTTGGAGCAGAAATCTGGTCCTGAATTTGGTTTGGGATTTATTGCTCAGCAACTTGGAGCACAGCTAGTCAGCAGCTGGCTCTCTAGCCAAAACACACCGGCAAACAGAGCAGAACTGTCATGGTAACAGTGACACAGAGCGTGCTGCAATGGCACCCTGGTCTCCAGAGGGAATTCCTCAGTGGTACCACAGTAAAAATTATGGCTAATAATAACCTTAATAGTAACTATTGCTGCTACTAATAATAGCAGTAATTATATTTATGCTGTAACAACAGCGAGATATATTTGGCTGGGATTTGGTGATTCCAAATTGCTCTTTAAATGTGTCTGGCAGATTTCTTTGTGACCTTTTTGTTGAGGTGTTGCAGCTCCTTCAGCAGTGCAGGGTTAGTCCATGAGCAAAGGTGTTCTGCATTTTTTCCTCTGCAGGTGATGGAAATGTCATTCCCTTATCCCTGATTGTCACAGAAGTTTTAGAAATATGTAAATTATAGTATTGTTCAAATTCCAGGAATACTTCAAGTAATATGCAACTTTGTCATAAATGACAAAGTACAGTGTTGGTGATGCAGGAGTAGCTCCATGGCAGGGCATTCCCAAAAGGGAAGAAAAGAGTTCCTGAAGCCACTTTGCCAACATGATCAAATCGCGATCCCTTGCATTTAGGAACTGATCCTGCAGCCATGTTGAGTTGAAAGCATCAGGAAAATTGAGAATGGCTGCAAACCATTCCTCAGGCTTGGTAAAAAATAGTTAAATAATGCTGCTGTTAAATAATAATTACAACAGTGTGTGTAAGGTTTGTTCCCATGGTTCTGAATTATGATTGCACCTACAAAGTTGCTACAGGAGGGAGTTTGGGGGTAATTTTTCAGATATACACTCCTCAATTTGCCTGCTGCAGTTTAGATAAACTACTGTGGTGACAGAGAGGGGTGGAGAGAAATTTTCTAAGCTCTGTCAAAAGATATTGTATAACAACACTTGCCAGCAGAGCTCTTCTCCCCTCTCTCCTTCATCTTCCTAATTTTTCAGCAGTGGCCCCAGCCAGTGTGAGAAAGAGCAGGGAAGTTTCATGGGGAAAGGAAAAGAGGCAAACTCGCTGTAGGTGTAACACATCCCCTTGCTGCTGTTAAGAATGACATTTCTTGCCTCTTCAGTACTTACAGAGAAAACTGTCACTGCCACCAAAACTAACATTTTATTAAATTATTTTGGCAGCAGTTCAGTGAGGACTTCCAGGCAAGCAAACAGGGGAGCTCTGAGGGCTCCCTGGCTCAGCCCACTCCAACCCCTTCCAGTCCTCAGGCAGTGGGATTTTTACTGGGCCCACAGTCCCTCACTCCACACAAAAATGGGTTCTGAGCCAGGATTTCCGCCCACCCTCTCACCCCACACCAACAAACACCCACCTTCTCTGGGGTCCTTCAGCTGACAGGATCCTGAGGACTGCTCTGATCTCTCCTAGGCTGGCTCTGGTTTGACACAGAGCTCTCATTCCCAGAGGTCCCAGCATGATGTCTTGACCTTACTCAGCTGCTCCCCTTCTACAGATCAGCCAGCAGCTGACTTTTTGCCATCCTGTTTGTGGTTTGATTGTGACTGAAGTCTTAGAATTATTTTTCCCCCCCTAGAAAAATAATAATGAAGATGATAGTGATAATGTAGGCAATACAAGTGGCATTTTACAGAAAGAACCATTGTACCATTATGATGTTACTTCGTCTTCCAATCCAAGAAATGCTCATAAATACTCCAATGTTTTTCCTTCTGAAATCCTGCATTTGAACTTGAAGTGACAAGTAGCTTCCTACAGTGCTGGTCCAGCAGCTCTCAGGAATATAAACTTGCAAATTGAAAAATTGGAAAGAGGGGAGAGAAGGAAAAAAGACAGATTAATTTTGAAAGTACATATTTTTTTAAGGACAGAATCCTTTTATACCCAATACTGGTACCTGAATTTAGTTTTCAACCACTGAAATAAATGGATACTCTGAAAACTCCAGATAGTTTTGTAACACCTCATCCCAGCATTATGAAATTTCATTAGGGGAGCCAAAAGTATTTGTTTCCCTGTTCCAGAGCAGCGCTAGATGTCCATGAAGGCACTGAAACCAGCCCCTGTGACTTTTGCCTGACTCTTTAAATACAGAACAAACTGCATGCAGCGTGTCCCTGGCAGGTCACTGGGAGCACTGCTGGGCTCCTTTTGTGGAGGAGGGTGTGCTCCAGGGGTTATTATAAGACTCCAAGACTTTGGGGTTCGCAGGGCTTTTTCTGGCCGTGTCACTGAGTGAAATATTTTGTGACTGGATATAGCATGTGGCAAATAGCACAGCAGTGACTGCACAGCACTGTCTGAATTCCCTGGGCAGGGAGTTTTCCCGTCGCTGTGTGTTCTTCCCATCCTGCTGTCCTGATTGCAAGAGCTGTCATGAGCATCCTCCATCCCCACTAATATCGAGAATAACACGCGTGGAGTTTTGTATCAAAATAATCATCCTCAGTGGGTGTGCTCTGAAGTAAAAACAGTGTCTCTGGTGGAATCAGACTTTATGCAGCCACAGCTTCTTTTGGTTTATTCTATTATCCCAAGAAGTTACATGGAAATGAGCTCAGTGGCACCTTTCATGCAATAATTTACGTTTTATTTCAGGTGTATGGTAGCAAAGGGAAAATGTCAGGGAAAAGCTGCTGGGATGTGGCAGCTAAGAGGTTCTAGATGGCCACGCTGTTGCACTCAGCATTTGTAAGACACACACATTCAGGAGGGACACTTGGCTGAGTCCCAATCAATGGAGGGAATCACATGTTGGTCCTGGAAATTATTAAAAATACCAAAGCCTTCATTCTGTTGTTGACTGCCTCATTTAAGACTTTTTTTTTTCTCAAGACAATCTTCAAATTGGTAGTTTATAATTTGAATTCATCTCATTCTGCTTATTAATAAGCAGTCCCAAGTTAGGTAAGTATCTGAACTAATTCCCTGGGGATCTCTTCCCTCAGAGCTCATTAGCAGAATGAAAACGGTACATTCTCCTGGTCCAAAGATAAACATATTCTGAAATGCAAGAAAATTCCTAATCTTCACTACTCATTGCTGAGAGCTGAGGAGGCTGCGTGGCTTCATGGAGCAAACGGACTCAGAGCCTGCTCCTGTTCCCTCTTTCACCTACGGGAACAAAAGCAAACCCTGTGGAAAATGTGCTCTCAGAGCAGCATGAGGAGTCAGCCAAAAGGAGATGAACAGCCTTCACTGTTTTCTTTTGCTTGTCTTTTCCTAAAGTGCATGGGTAATTCCTGTAATGCTGATGTTTCTGTTGCTCTCAAAGCTTTATTAGTGAAGTGAGAAAGATGGGAGTAAAAGTAGTTAGTATCAAAGTGGCTGACTGGAACAAGACTGCTCTTGGGCCTTGAATAGCAAGGGGAATTAAACGATTAAATAAAAAAGCAAGGCATGCCATCTCTGCTGGTTTCTTAGTGTCAAGGGGATGTTTCTGGGCAGGGATCATTCATCCAAATCTTATTTACTTGTAACTCGTGTGATCTGAACTGGGAGTGAGAACTGGCTGCCATTGTGATCTGCCTGGCCTGTTACTCAACAGCACAAAGAGAGTGAGTAACAAAACCTGTAGCAAATCTCCTGGACAGGTCTGCTGACAGATGACTGATGTGTCTGCTGACAGGTAACTTGTTTTACACACTGCTGCAATATGCTCCTCAGCTATAGAGCTCAGCTGTAGACCTCCTCAGCTTTGCTTTCCAAATAAAGGGGAAGAAAATACATTTTGCCTGACATGTTACTGCTGTCACTACCCTCAAACAAGACAGGATTTGGTGAGCAACCTCCATGCTGGTTGATCTTCAAGCTCTAGAGCTGTTACCTGTGCAGAGTTCATGGCTTGCAGTTTGCTTTTCAAAAACTCACCCATCAAAACCCTGCAGATGTTTCTGGCTGGCTCCATCAGGAGTAATGTCGTGCTGACCTGGTTTTATACCTTTTTTTAGGTCTTTTTGTGTGCCAGAGTGAGAGATAAAGCTGTTGCCACTGCTAATACCAGTGGTGGTATCAGGAAAGCAGAAGATTTGTTTCACAGTTGTGACACGAAAGGTCAACTGGAAAAGCTGGTCTCCTGCACGCTCAGAGAGGCCGTGGATTGTACAGCTGTGTCCATATATGTTCTGACAGGTTCTGAGTGGTGCTTTGCTAGGGAGTTCGAAAATTCAGCAATACACGTCATTTGCTTACAACAGCCAGTTTTCTTCACTTTAGCCATGGGTAAAAAATGATTCATGCAAGAGAGGCCACATGTTGAACAGATTGGTGTAAACCAATTATTCTACGTTCAAAGTCAGCTAAAACATTCTCACAAAAAAAGTTAACTTAAGCTACTATTTCCCACAAAAATAATAATAAAAATAAGCTTAACAAACACTTACTCCGATTCTCAAAACTAATTTTCTATTATGTTTCCTTTTTCCAGCTTTGTTTGGCAGAGTGCCAAGTAATGTATCAGCAGAAGTATGTGTGTCATAATCTGACAAAAGGAAAAAAATGTATATTTTTAGTTTTAAAGTGTTTATAATTTCAATAGGTAAAAAGCATACAGGACAAGGAAGGACAAAATAGCACATGCAGAAATTTCAGCAGTGAGTATGAAAGTATCAGCATGTGAGCTTCAGCCTAAGAGTGAGCCTGGCTGGGAATAAACATTTCCAAAGACCAGCATTAGCAACTGGAGCCTCCTGGGCTTTATATTTCTCCATCTGCGTTCTTAGCAGACTTCCCTCCCAAACTTTGGTTCAAACTAAAGGATGAGGGGCGTGGGACTGTGACAAAACCCCAGAACACGTTCGCCCCTCAAAGCGATCTGCCTTGACTGATGATCTGCCTTCCCCTTGCCCCATCCCACTGAGTCCTGCTCTTCAGCGACACCAACTCCAGCGGTGCTCCCGGGGGCTGCTCAGGTCTCCACCCATCCCACCACTCAGTTAAGGCCTGGCTGATGTCTGGGAATGTTGCTTCCATGAGGGGTGATTGTCCGGAGAATGAACAAGGGAGGAGAAAGCTCCCTTAGGAGTTGGAAAAGAGAGGACAGTGGACAACATGAAGCACAGAGCAGCCAGAGCAGCCGATAAAGGAGCAAAAACCACTGAGTGAAGACAACTGCTGGAAATACAGAGCAGTAGTGACAGCAGGGTTGGGATTTTTTTGCTCTGGACCACACACAGAAAAGCATGGAGCAAAGCTGCAACCTGGGAAACAGGCTGAGGAGCAGAAGATGTAATAGACTGTCTGGACGTGTTGTTTCACCCCAGAGCTGTCCATATGCCAGGAGGACAAGGAAATGGCTTGCCAGGACTACATCAGGTTGCTTGTCAGTGGCCTTGGGTCCCCCAGAGGGCCACCCCACACCTCTGCAGCGATGTTGAAGGAACATCAACCCACACGGAACAAACAAATCAAGCAAGGCAGCCGAGAAAGGGCTGCCACAGTGTTGAATGGTGTACCCAGAAAGTCAGAGGTCTGGGCCTTGATCTCCCAGCCCCCCTGGGCACCAGGTGGGTGTAGGTGAGCAGGGAGAACACAAGCTGGAAGTATGAATTGCATCCTCTGAGCTGTTGAAGCCAACAGACGGGCACAACCGTGTCCCCTCTGCTTGGCACGGGGATGTGGCACTGCAGGAGCTCCCCAGCAGCAGAGGGGAGCATCCACACCCATCCCAAACCAAGCCATGCTCAGTCCCCTCACTGAATCCATCCAAACACACACTCCCAAAGAGGGAGGTTTTGCTGCCTTTGTTGCCAGCCTGGCTGTGGCTGCCATACTCCACTGCCCCTCTCCAATTGGAACAGAGCAGCATGGCCAGGGATAATGAAGTTTTGATCACGGCGAGGCGCTCCCACCAGCAGAGAGCCCAGGCACACAGAGATCAAACAGAGCAGCTGCAAACAGAGCGGGCAGGAAGGCTGCCCTGGCGCTGGCTGGGCTCGGGGTGTGTGTGCTGTGCAGGAGGCACAGGCGGCATGGCCCAGGTCTCCCAGCGACCCCGGCATTCCAGGCAGCCTCCTCTCCCGGGGCCGCTGCCCTGCTCGCACACGGAGGCAGCCAGACGTGAAGGGCAGAGAGCTTTCCCAGGCTCTGCCCTTCTGCAGAGCGCCGGGTGCTTGTCCTCCAAAAGCATTGTAATTAAAAGGGGTGTAGGCAAAGGGGGAGCTGGGTGCCTTTTTGCCACATCTTCATAGCATGCAGACAGGGTGAAAGGGATTTTTTTTCCCCTTCCAGTACAGCCCCCCCATCCTTCCAGAGCAAAGGATCTCAGTGAAATATTTGCCTTCAGGAGAAAAGCTCATGAGCAATAACTTTCAGGGTCATTTACATTTACTGGAGCTAATAAATATGTAAATTGATTTTTAATTTGTGGACCTGGATCCCTTTAGAAAGGCAGACACAGAGCCCGATTTGGATGGCTGCTAAGCCAGTGTAATTACAAAATAATGCTGTAAAGATTCCTTCTTCTTTTCCCTTTTTCCTGTAGAATCCATGATATGGGGCTTGAACCTGGGTATGGACCTGAATTCTGTGGATCATTTCTTCTTTCTTATACTTTACACTTAGAGGAATTTGGAAACAAGAGCTGCCTGAACTGTGACATCCACATATGCTTTTTAGGGAAGAGAGCCAATACAGAGGTGGAGACATTTCATCTGGTTTAACATCTAAATTGTTGCTGAGCAAGTGTCCACCAGGAGTGGGGACACATAGCAGCAGGACAAGGCATGACATGAAAGATCCAAAACTAATTATGGGATGATCTGGAAACACCCAACTCCCCTTCACTGCCTGAAAGCTGATGGCACATTGAAGGGTCAGTCCCCCTCTAGACTGGGACACCTGACACTGATTTTTGGCTTCCACGGGCAATATCCTGCTTTAATGGTTTCCTGTGCCAATAATTTCCGACTGACAATGTCTGTGTTACAGCACTAAGAGCTGCAGGTGGGTGTCTTACACCTGTCATTTACACCTGGTGCAAACTGAAAGTGGTGTGGCTCTGCTTTGCCTCCATCCCTGTGGGTTTGTTTTTTTTCCCAGGAGCAAACAAGAAAAACCAGAGGGTTTTGGAGCAGCAGCACCAGGGTTTCAGAGGTAGCCTGCACACAAGCTCACACACACGTGAATATAGACAGCTTGAAAGCAAACCCACACCTCATGGTTTCATTCTTAGCTGGAAACTCATTGCTTTTCCCCTCAGAAAAGTTCATTGGAAGCCTTTATGGAAAGACTGATGTCTAATCCTGTGGCAGGTTTAACAATGGAGCTACAGAAGCATCCCTTATTAATCTGTGATATTGTGGCAGTGCCACCTGATGCTCTGCATTCTCTGTGTAACCACTTAGGACCTGACGTTGCAAACATAAGGACTAGGAACCTCACAGGTTGTTCTAGCACCCATTTCCATACTTCCCAAAGGGATGAATCATCCCTTGCTGAGCCTCCAGGGCACATCCCTACCTCGAGTTTGAAGGTGCTTAGAGCTCACAGGGCTTTGGACCAGGCAGAGCTGGTCAAGTAGGCCAAGCAGACCCGGCTCTGGGCCAGCAGCCACGGGCACTGGGCCACCCCTGCTGCTGCAGGAGGGAAGCTGCTGGCTAGGAGTGCCAGTAGAAGCGCCACTCCTTTTCCTCATCCCTCAGAAGGTAAATAAACTTAATCCCAATTTCACCCGCTGCTGTTTGCGAAGAGCAAATAATCCAGAGTTTGAAGTGAGGCGGGATCACAGCATCCCGAGGGCCCTGGGAAGGAGAAGGTGCCCAGCACCTTGACCAGCGCAGCCTGCAGAGCAGGGCAGCTTTCAAGCCTGGGAGCAGCTGGTCTCTGCCTGATGCACCCACAGCTGAGCCACTCGGCTGATCAGGTGCACGGTGGGGTCTGGATAGACCTGGTGGAAATAAAAACGTAGCAAATATCTGTGCACCCCATATCAGTGGATCTCATAGAATCACAGAACCCCAAGACAACATTAGACCTTCAAGATCATCTCATTCCAACCCCCTGCTACACTTCCCATAGACCACTGCTCAAAGCCCTGTCCAACCTGGAACATTTCTAGGGGTGAGGCATTTTCACCTCCACAGCGAAAAATCTACATTGTGCTGTCTTTGAACGCACACAGGGGAGTGAACTTGCTTGAGGTTGGGACGAAAACTACACCGAGGAGATTGCAATCGCCTCCAAAGCAGCGGCATGTGCACCTCACAAGAAGGAAAAAAAAAAAAAAGAAAAAAAAAAAAGCACATCATCTAAGTTTGCTCAGGTTTAGCGAAGGTCAGAGATTTTCGCACCTAGGTGAGCTGTCATCTGCCTCGGGGCAATTCTCTTTTCTCTCGCATCCTTTGCTGGAACAGCGGGAGAGCTTTACTGGCGTGAAAGGCTAAACTGGCTTCAGGCTGTAAAGGACTTGAGTCACAAACTACTTCTCCCCCCTCCCCCCGAAAGACACTTTCATATTAATTCAGGACCTTCCAAAATTGTCCTAATGTCTCCTCACCTGTTTGTGCTGAAAATCAGTGGAGGGCCGAGGCTTAAGCTATGGGAGGTTACAAAATATATGGGATTTGCTCGAAGCAAAGTAGTTCTAAACTGATGGGCTCAAAACTTCTCCTTCTTTTAAATACCGAGCTTCACTTCCAGGAACCTAAACCACATGAAGCAATTACCTAAGAACAAACGCATCATTAAAACACAGCAGCAGCAGCAGCAGCATCGAAGTAAAGATTAAAAGTAACAGTTCCATTAAAAAGTGCAGCAATACTTGCACGAGTGGGCAGCCTCTAGGCACTGGAATAAACTTGTCACCACGGCCCCTGTCAGTACAGTGACCAAGAGGGAGCTCCACATGTCTGGTACTCTACATTTCTTAAAGGGATATTTAGAACCAAAAACTTTATCGCCGCTTTTGAACACTTGCTGCCTCTCTAAATGTTTTCCTCTTTATTAAAACCTTAGCCCTTTCCTTTGTTTTGGGGTTGTTTTTGGTTGGGTTTTTTTGTTTTGTTTTGTTGTGGTTGGTTGGTTTTTGATTTTTTGTTTGTTTTTCCCCTTTTTTTTTCTTTGCAAGTTCTTTCATTTTTCATTTCTTAAACTTCTCATTCAAAAACTCTTTTGGCTTTTAATGAAGGGAATTTTTTTTTTCTGCATCCAGCAAACTGTAAACCATGTCGCTTGGATACAGCAAAAAGCTGAAATTCCACAGATCTACATAGTCATACATTGTGTTGGGGGGAAAATGTGCTGGGCGTTCTTTGATTTTTGTATCTTGCATTAGCATTTGTAGGCATTTGAGAAAGGGAAAAATATAAAGAAAGGAGGTAAGGGGAAAGAGAGAAAGAGAGAGTGAAAGAGAGAAAGAGAGAAGGAAAGAGAGAAGGAAAGAGAAAGAGAGAGAGAGAGAGAGAAAGAGAGAGAGAAAGAGAGAAAGAGAGAAAGAGAGAAAGAAAGAAAGAAAGAAAGAAAGAAAGAAAGAAAGAAAGAAAGAAAGAAAAAGAAAAGTTGCTATGATGAAGGTAAAATATGACCTTTCCTTTTTAAAAGTTTGTGCTGTCCCTCTTGTTTAGCACCAGTGCTGCTCACCCTTTCCCTTCAAGACGCTTCAGAGCTGTTAAGCATCTAGGGGTGATAATTTGACTTTCAGCTAAGCCGGAGGGCTGCAGCAGACAGCAGTAGGTGGTGATGTAATAGGTACCAACGCACATGGATATATAAATATCGTGGCTAGGGCTAAAGCGCTATGGCTGAGCAGCTATAGAAGAAGATCAGCACTTCAGACAAGACTCCTGGAGTTGAGATCAAGTTCAGAAGCTCTTGCTCCCGGGATTTCCTCTCCATGCAGCCAGTCCAGGGAAACCGCAGATCCTCAGGGGATTGAGCACTAAGCTCCCTCCCTCCCTCTCCGCTTTGCTTTCTGGTCTTCTTTTTTTCTCCTTTTTTAATTTTTTTTTCCTGGCTTTTGGTTGGTTTTCTTTTTTTTTTTTCCTCCCCTTCTTTGACCTCAGCATAAAGTGGGAGCTGGGGGCAGAGCGCCTTTTCGGAGCGACCGGCGGCCGGCCCGTGGCTCCCCGCCCCTGAACCGGGATGCCTCTCCCCGCGGCGCTGCTCCCGGCGCTGCTCCTGGGGCTGCTGTGGCCAGGGCCGGTGCGTGGCCGGTCGCCCCCGGGTCGCCTCCCCGCCGGGCCCCGCCAGCGCCGCTGGGACGCGGCTCTTTTCGCCCGCTCCGTCGCTCGCCTGCCGGCGGAGCGCCGCGACGCCGCCCGCGACGGCGACTACCTCCTGGGCATCAAACGGCTGCGGCGCCTCTACTGCAACGTGGGCATCGGCTTCCACATCCAGGTGCTGCCCGACGGCCGCATCGATGGGATTCACAGCGAGAATCGATACAGTAAGCCAGCCGCAAGCCCCGCGGCGGGGCAAGCGAGGGGCTCCGCGCCCGCGGGACGGCCGGAGGGCAGTTCTGCGGGAGCGGAGCGACTGACCTGCCCGGGAGAGTGGCATGTCGCGAACGGAGGGTGGGTGCATGGCAGACCTCGAGGTTCCCTCGAAAGTCCGGGCGCGGGCAGCACCGCGGGGCTGCGCGCCTCGGCTCCGCCGCGGGTGGAGGGAGCCCGGGGTAGCGGGGCGGCCACGGACCCCATCGGGAGCTCCGGAACAGCTCGTCGGGCGCTCGGGAGGGGCTCGTCGGCGCTGCTCACTGCCGTGTTGTCCCCTGGCCGCCGTCAGGCATCAGGTGTCGGGGTTGCCTCAACATCTGGAGGATCCGCAGTGCCGTGGGCCGCCCACTCCAAGCAGGGGCTGGGGTGAGCCCAGCTCGCCCCCAAACTTGAAAAGCATCTGCTGGGGACTTAACCCCGTGGCCCCGTGACTCTGATATCCAACTGAAACAATAAGATCCGGGAGTGGGGATGTAAGCTGCGTGATGACAAATGTTTCATTTGCCCTAAGCATACTCTGGCTTATTTTAACCTTGCCTACACAAGAGGATGCCTGGGGGCAAAATAAAAATAGATACTTAGCTAAAAGAAGTCCCAGCATGGGGCATAGGACAGCACGTGGGGTATGAGGCTGGGGTTCTGTGGACACCCACAGCAGTACTGGGATGGGGGAATCCACAATGGGATGGCAGCCTGTGGGTGAGCACAGCACTGTCACTACACACACCAGGGCACACTCTTTTGTTCCCCTAATTTCTGTGTCTCCTGTGTAGGTCTGCTGGAAATTTCTCCCGTGGAAAGAGGTGTGGTCAGCATATTTGGTGTCAAAAGTGGACTCTTCGTGGCCATGAATAGCAAAGGCAAACTCTATGGATCTGTAAGTAGCCACTGAGTGTGTGCCTGGGGAGGGAATGGTGGTCAGATGGAGTGAGATGTGTGCATGGTGCTAAAAGCTGCCCAAGCTCCATCCTTGCCGCCCCTGGGTCAGACAGCACAGAGCAGCCCTTCCTGCCTTGCCAGCAGAAGGTGTGCTGCCCAGTCATGCTGCTTACTGAGCTTTTGGAGTGAAATCCTCTCTTCTGCATTACACTTCCTTGCTTCTCACATAAAAACTGAGTCACCCAGCCATGGCTGCACATCTTGCCTACCTCACAGACCAACAGAGCAGTCATTTGTGTGGCAAGACCACAAGCTAGGCTTAGTCCATATATTTGTTATATCTAAGTACAAACAGCCTTAGGCAGGGGTGGCAATCACTCTATCTCTCAGAGGGAACTTGAACTTGTGATCAGCCAGGCCCCACAAGTGACCCTTTATGAGGTGATGGATCAGTGACCTATTGATCACTCTTTGTTAATGCTCTTGAACAGTTAGTTCCCGTGGCAGTTCAGCATCCTTGGGGTCTGAATTTCTGTTTAGGAAGACAATGCAGACCTTCTTTAACGTGGGATCTTTGGAAATAGATGGAGACATCTTGTAAAATATACTTGAGGTGGACAATAACAGGGTGTATCTCTGCTCATGTTAAGCTGTCTTCCTGCTTTTGAGTTCAGCTCTGTACAAGTGACTGTGATCAGCATAGTCTTAAACTCATGTTCCTGGCTCTCCTTTCTCACCATGAATTTCCCATGTCATGTTCCCCAAGTGAAGAAACTTGGGATGAAGAAGAGCCAAACTACGTCAGAATTAACTGGGGTATTTTCACATGAAGGCATGAAGTATCCAGAATTATTTTCTGGGCCATTGGTCCTGTTGTGGAGGATTATGCCTTATGTAAAAGCCAGGCAGAATCAGTCACCAAAATGCATCCTTTTTTAGGGATACTGCTGCCTTGGTGTCCTGGGTAAAATAATCCCTAGTGTAGTGTTCAGCATGGCAGGCTGAGGCCTCTCTCATAAAGTTTTTGCCCAACAATAAGAGATGAGTTCATTTGTCCCTTTCCAGATAAGACACTTGCAGGACCTGTCCCTCTTTGCACATACCTGCTAATGAAATCCCTGAAAGGTTGCCTGCTGTCAGATCTGTTTTCCTGATCCATTAACCTGTTATCCAAACCCTACCTTTAATTTTAAATCTAAAGAAGCAAAAAATACTGTCCATGATGAGTGGCTTTAAAATGTCTTTTTCTCCTCAAGCAACATAGCAAAGTGCCAGCATTCTGGATTTTCTGAAGCCTCTCAGGCAATTTATTGCTGGTGGGACAACCAGGAGCAATTGAATGAGCAGGACCATGGAACTGGGCTTGGGTCTTACCCACCTCAGCTCTGTTAAGGTGACCCCGTCCCTCCCATGGGTGTCCTTCCCAACTTTAGGTGTATGTGCCTGGCCTGGGCACAGCATCTCTAATTGATCCTCTGGCTCCTGAGTCCTGTTTGAAGCTTCAGAGGCCACATCAAAAGATTACTAAGTGGAGGGGCTCACCTGCACATTTGTCCACAACACACCTTCTTACACCTGGTAGCAAGAATATTTCCACACCTGATGTTTAAAATTCCTTCCCTCTCATTCTTTCCTTTTCATTTCAGGCCCATTTCAATGATGAGTGCAAATTCAAAGAGATTCTCCTGCCAAACAACTACAATGCTTACGAATCCAGGATTTATCCCGGGATGTACATAGCCCTGAGCAAAAATGGAAGAACAAAGAAAGGCAATAAAGTATCTCCCACAATGACAGTGACACATTTTCTTCCTAGAATCTGAGACATCTCCCTTCAGACCTACCTCAGCACAGGGGAAGACGCAGAACAGAAAAGAAACATGGTGCACTTTTACTGGAGAGTTTTATGCAAGAGTAGGTGTAAAATATTTAAGTGAATTATTTAAATTTGTATATATTGTCACAAAATTTATTTATGGTTACTTTTTTTTTTTTTTTTTAATTTTAATCTCTAAAAACAAAGCAAACCTCCACTCAGCATAAAGTGGGAGCTGGGGGCAGAGCGCCTTTTCGGAGCGACCGGCGGCCGGCCCGTGGCTCCCCGCCCCTGAACCGGGATGCCTCTCCCCGCGGCGCTGCTCCCGGCGCTGCTCCTGGGGCTGCTGTGGCCAGGGCCGGTGCGTGGCCGGTCGCCCCCGGGTCGCCTCCCCGCCGGGCCCCGCCAGCGCCGCTGGGACGCGGCTCTTTTCGCCCGCTCCGTCGCTCGCCTGCCGGCGGAGCGCCGCGACGCCGCCCGCGACGGCGACTACCTCCTGGGCATCAAACGGCTGCGGCGCCTCTACTGCAACGTGGGCATCGGCTTCCACATCCAGGTGCTGCCCGACGGCCGCATCGATGGGATTCACAGCGAGAATCGATACAGTAAGCCAGCCGCAAGCCCCGCGGCGGGGCAAGCGAGGGGCTCCGCGCCCGCGGGACGGCCGGAGGGCAGTTCTGCGGGAGCGGAGCGACTGACCTGCCCGGGAGAGTGGCATGTCGCGAACGGAGGGTGGGTGCATGGCAGACCTCGAGGTTCCCTCGAAAGTCCGGGCGCGGGCAGCACCGCGGGGCTGCGCGCCTCGGCTCCGCCGCGGGTGGAGGGAGCCCGGGGTAGCGGGGCGGCCACGGACCCCATCGGGAGCTCCGGAACAGCTCGTCGGGCGCTCGGGAGGGGCTCGTCGGCGCTGCTCACTGCCGTGTTGTCCCCTGGCCGCCGTCAGGCATCAGGTGTCGGGGTTGCCTCAACATCTGGAGGATCCGCAGTGCCGTGGGCCGCCCACTCCAAGCAGGGGCTGGGGTGAGCCCAGCTCGCCCCCAAACTTGAAAAGCATCTGCTGGGGACTTAACCCCGTGGCCCCGTGACTCTGATATCCAACTGAAACAATAAGATCCGGGAGTGGGGATGTAAGCTGCGTGATGACAAATGTTTCATTTGCCCTAAGCATACTCTGGCTTATTTTAACCTTGCCTACACAAGAGGATGCCTGGGGGCAAAATAAAAATAGATACTTAGCTAAAAGAAGTCCCAGCATGGGGCATAGGACAGCACGTGGGGTATGAGGCTGGGGTTCTGTGGACACCCACAGCAGTACTGGGATGGGGGAATCCACAATGGGATGGCAGCCTGTGGGTGAGCACAGCACTGTCACTACACACACCAGGGCACACTCTTTTGTTCCCCTAATTTCTGTGTCTCCTGTGTAGGTCTGCTGGAAATTTCTCCCGTGGAAAGAGGTGTGGTCAGCATATTTGGTGTCAAAAGTGGACTCTTCGTGGCCATGAATAGCAAAGGCAAACTCTATGGATCTGTAAGTAGCCACTGAGTGTGTGCCTGGGGAGGGAATGGTGGTCAGATGGAGTGAGATGTGTGCATGGTGCTAAAAGCTGCCCAAGCTCCATCCTTGCCGCCCCTGGGTCAGACAGCACAGAGCAGCCCTTCCTGCCTTGCCAGCAGAAGGTGTGCTGCCCAGTCATGCTGCTTACTGAGCTTTTGGAGTGAAATCCTCTCTTCTGCATTACACTTCCTTGCTTCTCACATAAAAACTGAGTCACCCAGCCATGGCTGCACATCTTGCCTACCTCACAGACCAACAGAGCAGTCATTTGTGTGGCAAGACCACAAGCTAGGCTTAGTCCATATATTTGTTATATCTAAGTACAAACAGCCTTAGGCAGGGGTGGCAATCACTCTATCTCTCAGAGGGAACTTGAACTTGTGATCAGCCAGGCCCCACAAGTGACCCTTTATGAGGTGATGGATCAGTGACCTATTGATCACTCTTTGTTAATGCTCTTGAACAGTTAGTTCCCGTGGCAGTTCAGCATCCTTGGGGTCTGAATTTCTGTTTAGGAAGACAATGCAGACCTTCTTTAACGTGGGATCTTTGGAAATAGATGGAGACATCTTGTAAAATATACTTGAGGTGGACAATAACAGGGTGTATCTCTGCTCATGTTAAGCTGTCTTCCTGCTTTTGAGTTCAGCTCTGTACAAGTGACTGTGATCAGCATAGTCTTAAACTCATGTTCCTGGCTCTCCTTTCTCACCATGAATTTCCCATGTCATGTTCCCCAAGTGAAGAAACTTGGGATGAAGAAGAGCCAAACTACGTCAGAATTAACTGGGGTATTTTCACATGAAGGCATGAAGTATCCAGAATTATTTTCTGGGCCATTGGTCCTGTTGTGGAGGATTATGCCTTATGTAAAAGCCAGGCAGAATCAGTCACCAAAATGCATCCTTTTTTAGGGATACTGCTGCCTTGGTGTCCTGGGTAAAATAATCCCTAGTGTAGTGTTCAGCATGGCAGGCTGAGGCCTCTCTCATAAAGTTTTTGCCCAACAATAAGAGATGAGTTCATTTGTCCCTTTCCAGATAAGACACTTGCAGGACCTGTCCCTCTTTGCACATACCTGCTAATGAAATCCCTGAAAGGTTGCCTGCTGTCAGATCTGTTTTCCTGATCCATTAACCTGTTATCCAAACCCTACCTTTAATTTTAAATCTAAAGAAGCAAAAAATACTGTCCATGATGAGTGGCTTTAAAATGTCTTTTTCTCCTCAAGCAACATAGCAAAGTGCCAGCATTCTGGATTTTCTGAAGCCTCTCAGGCAATTTATTGCTGGTGGGACAACCAGGAGCAATTGAATGAGCAGGACCATGGAACTGGGCTTGGGTCTTACCCACCTCAGCTCTGTTAAGGTGACCCCGTCCCTCCCATGGGTGTCCTTCCCAACTTTAGGTGTATGTGCCTGGCCTGGGCACAGCATCTCTAATTGATCCTCTGGCTCCTGAGTCCTGTTTGAAGCTTCAGAGGCCACATCAAAAGATTACTAAGTGGAGGGGCTCACCTGCACATTTGTCCACAACACACCTTCTTACACCTGGTAGCAAGAATATTTCCACACCTGATGTTTAAAATTCCTTCCCTCTCATTCTTTCCTTTTCATTTCAGGCCCATTTCAATGATGAGTGCAAATTCAAAGAGATTCTCCTGCCAAACAACTACAATGCTTACGAATCCAGGATTTATCCCGGGATGTACATAGCCCTGAGCAAAAATGGAAGAACAAAGAAAGGCAATAAAGTATCTCCCACAATGACAGTGACACATTTTCTTCCTAGAATCTGAGACATCTCCCTTCAGACCTACCTCAGCACAGGGGAAGACGCAGAACAGAAAAGAAACATGGTGCACTTTTACTGGAGAGTTTTATGCAAGAGTAGGTGTAAAATATTTAAGTGAATTATTTAAATTTGTATATATTGTCACAAAATTTATTTATAGTTACTTTTTTTTTTTTTTTAAATTTTAATCTCTGAAAACAAAGCAAACCTCCAACCCAAGGTCTTTCATTTCATGGTGCAACAGTGGAAGTCTTCTGCTTTGTGGTTTATTTAATCCAGTGGAGTTATCACAGGTGCGCTGCTACTCCATGTCCTGAGCCAGGTGACATCCAATTCCTCTCTCCCACAAACGTTTTGCACTGTTTGTGTGCTGCTCGGTGTTTCTTGCTGTACAGGTGTGAGTTTGTTTGTTTGTTTGGGTTTTATGGTGGCTTTGTCCTCCCCTGCGCGTTTTTCCACGCCGCCGGTGGCTCATCCCAGCGCGGCTCCCGGCCGGGAGCAGGAGGTGCCAGGGTGGGATGCCAGATGCCAGCACGGAGCCACACACAATGCCTGATCCCCTTTGCTATTTCACTGCAGCAGGATCGGTTTACCCCGGCACAGGAGCACGGTGCTGCACAGC
Source organism: Passer montanus (assembly GCF_014805655.1). Classification (NCBI taxonomy): domain Eukaryota; kingdom Metazoa; phylum Chordata; class Aves; order Passeriformes; family Passeridae; genus Passer; species Passer montanus. Next base: position 6,889,233 of record NW_024370374.1, on the reverse strand, counting down.
TACCCCACAAATCTGTTTTTAGATCCGCCAGCGCTGAACTTTGAACTGCCCTGCAGTCCATCTCCTCGGGGAGGCTGAAATGCCTCTGCCGGCTCAGCAGGGCTGGGGCTGGGGTTTTCTCTGCAGATAAACTGTAGCCCTTAATGGGAGCTTTTATTTGGCACAATTGCTTGTCATGCTAAAATATAATGTCTGTCCCTCCCCCAGCAAACGCACTGTGGAACACACGACAATGAACCAGCTCTACTTCACTCTAACCCAATTCCCTTTCTTATTTGGAAAATATATTCATTTTTCAAAGTGTGGGGAGCTCTATGACACTCCTAAGTTGTCTACAAGGGAAAAGCATTTGCTGGTTTGTAGCAAACACAAGCTCCACAGAAAGAATTTAGATTGACGATGAGGAATTGAGGTTGGTTTGTACTATTTATTATTTTTGCTGCAGTATTTGGAAGGAGAAATATGCTGCTTTTTTTTTTCTGTCTCATTCCCTGACAAAGTTGATTAATTTCTACCTCACTAACTCTCAAAGCCAGTCTTGTAAAAAATTCTGCATGGCAGGAAGGTGCCCACTTTCCTGCTTGGGCTTAAAGTTCTGGAGGAGGGCCTGGGGGAACAATCATAATCCCAAATCTCTCTTTTTTCCATATGTAGCCAAAAGTATTCAGGATAGAGTCGGTTGCATCCTATTTGAGCCTTGTCACGTTTGAGCTATCTTTACCCAATGGTTTACTTTTAGTAAGGGTAATCATGGTGAAAATATTTGCAGGCAGCTGTCAGGCTGCAGTATTATATTGTGATGAAGTAATCCTATATTTTTCCTTATATATTTTGCAAGTGTAACTCATGTCTCTAACGTGATGAAGGAAAAGATAGATTTGATTATGGGGGAATCACTAAACAGATTCATGTGTCTGGTTTTTCCTTCTTTTTTTTTTTTTCCTCCTTTTTATTTTTTATTTAAAAGATACTTTGGGGGATCAACAGGTTAAGTGGGAACCAGGACTAACCACAATGTTTGATGACTTAGAGAGGGCGTTTACAGATCATCTTCCAATCTAAACAAATTTTTTAGGACTACACACAAATATTTGATTCAGCTTTTTTTTGTTTTCCTCTTTACATTCCTACACAAAAGCCTTGGTTCCTTTGTAATGGTACAGACCTGCCTGTATCCTCTACTTACACATGACTTTGAAGAAAAACTATTCACCAGAGTTCAGTAAGATCAGAGCAGACCAGGACCAGACCTTGAGGCAGCTGCCCTTGTAGCAAAAATAACTAAGGAAAAGGAAATGTCATGCCTAAGGATTTTTAATTTTTTTTTTAAATGTAAAACTGGGAATTTTCTGTACTTTCTATGTTTTCTATATGTGAGTAATCATTGTGTATTTATCACCACTACCTCTGACAACTGATGATTTTGTTCCAGATTTCAGATAGCAAAATCAGACCACAAAGGTTCTCTCTGGGAATGGTTCTTCTTTGCCACTTTTCACTTCATTAAATCTACAACCAACGGCCTCACACCAGATATGTTCAGAGGTAGTTGTTGTAACTTTTAAATATTGTGATGCAACCTTGATGACAATGTTACACGGTATGAGCTTTCACCATTTACCAGAATCTGTCTGTAGTTTTATACAGGTGCTGTTCAAGACTGTGGTGTATGTGCTGTGCACACTTAAATGCATAATAAATTATAAACGTTTACAATGCATGACACCCTGATATTGATTTTTAACTCTTTATAACGGAATGCATCCAGCAAGGAAAGGAAGAAAAAAATGCTATTTCACTTTCCCAAAGCCTGGGGAGCCTTTGCACCTTTGCCAGCTACTCCAGGATTGACAGCCTGGATTTCTTACTCAGCTAAAGTTCCCCCTGCCAAAGCTGGAAGTTGTCCAGGAAAGCCCAGCTCCAAGCTCAGTAACAGATACTTGCATCTGCCACATGCTGCTGCTCTCACTTGTGTTATTTCCCTGGTTATTAACAATAGCAGCATCCAAAATTAATGGTCAGGGACACAAACCAGCTGTAAGGTTTTTCTTGCTCATTGTTAATGTTACAAACAAACCTGATTGCCTGGTTTTGGATCGACTGAGTGCTGGTTGCTCTCTCTGCAAAGTGTGACAGCACCAATGCAAGAAACCTTGGGATAGGATTTCTATAAAATTAGTGTTTATACTCAACACAAATGTACAGAAATCTGAAGTGTACCAATGCAAGAAACCTCTTTGGTTTGGGATAGGATTTTTATAAAATTAGTGTTTATACTCAACACAAATGTACAGAAATCTGAAGTGCTGTGTGACATCATGTGGTGAGATTAGGAAACATTTATTCACTGGAGAGTGGTCAAAGCTGCCAAGGGAAGTGGTGGAGTCACAGTCCCTGAAAGTGTCCAAAAAACAAGCAGATGTGGCACTTTGTGATATGTTTTAGGGGATGTGGTGGTGTCTGGTCAAAGGTTGGACCTGGTGGTCTTGGAGGTCTTTTTCAACCCTAATGACTCTGTGATTCTTTGGCACAGCTTTTATTTTATATACTCACACAGGTGCACTTGCACACGCATGTACGCATCATGTCCAATTCCCATGCTTTCAGTTTTACCCCTTCCCTATGACGAGGAAGGGTTTCATAGTGGGAGAGACAACATTCATTTGATTTTCCACACCCTGACAGCAAAGAGAATTTGTCCAGCTCAGTAAGGACCATACAAAACAGAAATCCAGACCCCATCATACAGACTTCTCCACTTCCATTTTCTACTGAGTGATGCTCTTTTTTCTGCTCCCAGCAAGGGGAAGGTGACAGATGAGCTGGGAATGTCCAGTGCCCTTGCTCTGAACAAGGGCAATTTCTCTCTAAAGTTGTACAGGCTCTATAAATATGTGGCACAGGTGGAGTTTTTATAACTGCACAAGTATAGCTGCAGCGTATTTAATGCTGCTATGAATAGAGCCAGAATAAATAGGCAGGCAGACATAAGAATTTCTCATAATGAACTTTTTTGTTTACAATGTTCTAAAAAGAACAAGCACAAATTTATCATTGCCAGGACTGCCAAAATTATAACAAAAAGTTGTCACCAGGGATAAAAAAATTTTTGCAGCCTTGGGGATGAAATTTTATCAATTATAGTTTTAAGAATGGAGATAAATTCTAAGGCTTGGCTCTTAAGAAGGTAAGACTTCAGGGCAGTAGCTTTGCAGGTTCATAGGACCTGGAGTGCTGGTGCTGCCCATGTGTCCTACCCACAGGAAAATATAAAGGCCACCACAGATGGAGTAGCTTGAGATGTCACAGAGGACTCTGGAGAAACTTTCCTCCTCTGGCATCACCATTTTTTTGCTTCATTGCTAAGCCAGCTTTCATAGAATCATAGAATCATCATAGAATCACAGAACCATTGAATAATAGAATGGTTTGGCTTGGAAGGAGTCTTAAAATCCACCTCATTCCAAACCCTTTGCCATGAGAAGGGACACCTTCCACTAGACCAGGCTGCTCAAAGCCACATCCAGCCTGGACTTGAACACTTCCAGGGATAAGCTTTCCTCACATTACCCTTCGAGGCAGTAAAATCAATGCATTAAAGGTAAAAATCAATTTTAACCCTCCAAAAGAAGGCACTGATATGTCATGGGTTGCAACGTTTCTGAGACTGCTGAAAGCATTGCCATGGCCAAGGTTCCCGCCATCCACCGAACATTTATCCGCATGGAATAACCAAGGATGTTTCCTGAGGATGGGTTCTGCCAGCCAGGCAGAATTCCCTCCCACCAGGGATGATCCAGCCTGTGGGATAACCAAAAGGGGAACTGTGCCAGCCTGGCCCTACACCATGCCCTTGCTCTCCAGGGGAAGGACAGAGACCCCAAGCTCCATCCCTCCTTTGCAGCCTTGCCTGTTTTAAACAGCCCGTGCTGAGCATTTTGTGACTCACCCGTGAAATCTCCCAAGTTGTCTGTATCTGATCTGCGCTAGTAAAAATTAGCATGACAAAACACTGCCCTGTATATAAATAGCCACAGGTTTTTCAGAGCGGTCACCGAGTTTATGGTGCCAGAGTGGGTTGTTCACACTTTACCACTTGGTTTCCACCGCAGCCTGTGAACTGACCATGTAAGTGGCCAATTAAAGACACTCTGCTAAGGGCTGAGGAGGCTTTTAATAATGACTAGTGAGCACCGCAGCGAGAGTTGAAAGGAATTCCCTGAAACGCTGTAGCTCCCTTTATATGACACTATACTGTTGCTTGCCAAGCACAGATGAGAACGGATTTTTAATGTGGAAAAGCCAGTGTGAAGTTAAAAAAAAACAAACCAAAACAACCTCACCAAAACAAAACCGCCCAGTTCTCCTACTAAATAATCTAAAAAGGGATGGCACGGTGCAAAATTGTAATGCCAAGCTGCTATCAGGAAATACAACATGCAAAAGAGGGACCCAGCACAGTTTCTGTTCCCTGCATATGAGTCACAATTTCCAGACTTCAGACAAGAAATATTTCCCTGAACCATTTGGATTACTTAAAAATATCATCCAAGAAGTGTCTACCACCAGTCACTTCAGGCAAACAAATACTTAATGCAAACCAATGTCGCTTGCTTACATCATCATTTTCATCATAAGTTCCAAGGCCAGGTTGAATGGGGCTTGGAGTAACCTGGGATAGTGGAAGGTGTTTCTGCCCATGGCAGTGGGCGGAATGAGATGGGCTCTAAGGTCGCCTCCAACCCAAAGCATTCCATGATTTTTTGCTCCTAAACACCACCCAGTCCAGCAGGGACACTTCCCACTAACCCAGGTTGCTCAGAGCCCCTTTCCAACCTGGCCTTGGACACTCCCAGGGATGGGACAGCCACAGCTTCTCTGGGCAACCTGTGCCAGGGTCTCACCACCCTCCCAGGAAGAATTTCTTCCCAATATCCCGTCTAACCCTGCCCTCTTTCCACTTAAAGCCATTCCTCCTTGTCCTGCCACCTTGTCCCCTTGTCCAACGTGCCTCTCCATCTCTTCCAAAGTCCCTTTAGGTACTGGAAGGGGCTCTAAGGTCTCCCTGGAGCCTTCTCTTCTCCAAGGGGAGCAATAGCAAGGTCCAGCCCTTCCTTCCTGAATGCTCAACCAGACTCCATGAAGCGTGACAAAGATGGTGAGCACCCAAAACTTAAATCAGCTGCGGCTGTGTGGTGGGTATAAACAACTGATAATGATAAGCACTATAAAAATCATGCCAGGAAGGTTTGAACCTGGGCAGTTTACATTAATTCAACTTTTTGACACTAATGTCCCTGTGCTTTTAGCTCCTTGTTCCAAGCTGTCATAGACTTCAAAATATGTTCATTAACACATCAAAATTTGTGAGACATGAAGATTCTGGGTTTGCAAGAACATGAGGTCAGTCAGCTTGGGGCTGAACAAAACAAAGTGAGGAATGGGTGCTCATTTATTGAACAGCCTCCATACTGGGCACTGAAAGAGGCAGGACTCCTAACAAAAAAAAAGGTGATGCATGACCAGATTTTAGTTTCAAAGCAGGTTTAATTGAGTTTTTCTTAAATTCTGAGTGATGGATTGACCTCGGATAACTTCTGGTGTCATTCTCTGTGTGTACATGCAATTGCATTTTATTAGTAATCATACTAGTTTATTGTGGGCAGATACAGCAGTACCCATCTTCTATGACTCCCCAGGCTGTGTTGACCTCCACTATCGTTCATTCACACTGCTCCATGTAGGTTAAAGAAAGTGATTTAGTGATGTTTGTACCAATTACCATATTCCAGACTCAAACTGGTTGCTAATCAGGTTACCTCTGAAGTACAAATCAGATCTTTATCAGCTTAAAGGTATTTGGCAAGTGTCAAAAACACTTGGTAAAACTCGGTGGTTTCTGGGGAGCAACTATTTACACACTTTTCCATTATCCCTGCAGCCACATCTGTTTGCTTCCAGTGCCTTCAAGAAAGGTGTTTGTAGTGCTGGGGCCCATACAGCTGGTGAATGTCACTGAGGGGAAGGGGGCCTGGGAGAAGAAAGGGATGAGAAGCACCACCTGCGGGATGAGCATCCCTTAGAGACGGGAGAGACCCCAACCCTATGGGGATCTCCTTAAAGGAGATTAGAAGGAATGTCCAGCCACGCACCTCTGAGAGATGGCTGCTTGGCAAGCTTGAGGGTTCACCCATGAGGAGCATTTTGAAGCTTTTGGTGGACAAACCTTTTATAAACTCTTTCTCTTGGCCAGATGGTAACAGGATCCCCGCTCTGATCCCTGTCCAGGGTGGGGATGGTCCCAGGCTGGTTCGTGGCTGAGCGGCACAGTGGGATGAATGCCCTTCTCAGGGCTCCTTCATCAGCAAGCCAAGGCTGCTCCAGAGCCTCCCCATGCCCAGTACCAACACTAAAACCCAGCACTGTGATGGCCCTTTCCCATCTCAACCCCCTCCTGGTCCCATGGCAGGGCAGCCCCAGCAGCCAGGAAAGACTCAGCTCCTCCACCAAGAGTGAGTACCACTGCTCTGCCAGGCTGGGGCACTTCTCTCCTCTTCCTCCTGGAGGGAGGGAGACCACTGTGCTCCAAACCTTTCCCCTTTCTGGGAATGGGCATATACAGCCCCTCAGTGCTCACCTTCCATCCCGAATCCCGCTCCGAGGCACCCTGATGCTGCCGTGAGCAGGAGCTCAGCCACGAGGAGTTACACATTAACCCGGGCAGTTAGCTCCCTATCTCGCCTGTGTGCTCTCACTCTGGAGCCAGAGTGTCTTTCTGTCGGTGCCTTTCCTTCAATGAGCTCTGAGATAAGGGCTGATCTCCCCGGGCACAGGCGCTGCAGCCCTGGGGTTACTCCCGTGCGACGACCCCGCGTCTCCTGCAGTGTGCTCCAGGAACCCGGGCAGGAGTGACCTGCCAACAGCCAGAACTTTAGCTGCAATTTATTACAGCTTTTCCACAGCTCCTAGGCAAGATTACCTTGCTTTTCACCTGGGTTTTGCCCTTCCTCTGCCAGGGCAGGGTGACTGGCACTGCCTTTCCCCAGAAGCCCTGCCTGTGCCCAGCTTCCTCCTCACACTGAGCCCAGAAACATCCCCCATCCAAGCCAACACCCTTCCTTCTTCCACATCCTGTTTTGACACATTTACACACCTCTTTTGATTTTCTACCACCTTTCCTGATGTTTTTCAGTTGCGTTCTCTCTGATCGCCTTCCAGTTCTCTCCCATTTTTTTTTTTTTACACCTTGATCTCTTTTGTGTAAATTTTATTCTGGAGACCTTATGCACCATGTTAAGGCCAAAGACACTCAAGAACAAAGACACTTAAGCTCTACCCAAGCATTGGCCTGGACCTGCCTACTGGCCAGGCAGGGTCAGAAGAGCAGTGATGCAAACTCTGCCAACGTGGGAGCGACTCATACCTGCATCCAACCCCGTGACTCAGATTTGTTCCTGCAGATGTTAATATGCATGGACTGCCTGCTATGTTCTTGTCAGGGTGGGTTTATTTTCACGGAATCACAGACTCACGAGATGGTTTGTGTTGGAAGGAACATTTAGAGGTCATCCAGTCCAATGAGCAGGGACATCTTCAATGAGATCACGTTCCTCAAGGCCCTGTCGAACCTGACCTTGAGAGTTCCCAGGAATGGGGCATCCACAGCCTCTCTGGGCAACCTCTGCCAGTGGTTCACCACCTTCTTTTTAAAGAGGTTGCTCCTCATATTTAGTCTGAATCTACCCTGTTTAAGTTTCAAACTCTTTGTTTCTGCTATGGTCAGTATCTGTATCTGCTCTCAGTTTTCATCTTCTGCGGCAAATTCTCCTTTTCAATTTAGCACAGAGCGTCTGACTTGCCCATATTTCATTTTGGCCCATATATCTCCTTTCCCTCAGTCCTTTGCAGTTTCTCTCCCCACGTCTCAGGGCTGCAGAGGTGACCAAGCAATTTTTGAGCCAGCCACGGCCATGCTCAGCCTGTGAGGAGTTGAACACATCCCTCTGAGGAGCAAGGCGTACCAGTCACGAACCCTGATGGAAGGAGAACTAGAACACCAAGTGTCTGCTTACTAGCATAAAAACCAGGTTGTTCATGCTCTCTGATAAGTTATCAGATGTGATTCACTAGGCTGTTATCTGTTTTAGCAATCACAGCATGGGCATTTCAGCACAGGGTTTTTCAGTATGCTTAGGGTGGTCAAGGAAAAGCACTTAAGTGTTTATAGAGCTATGTAAGTTATAAATACAGCTGTGATAGTCTCATGCCCTGCAGAGGAGGCATGCCCTCATGGAATAATGGCAGCAAAGTGTGTTTTCATCAGAAAGATATCTACATAGATGGCCACCTCACGTGGCTTTGTGTTCAATAGGGATTGACAGTGATTGTGTTGGAAAGAATCTGATTGCTGCTGAAGTCAGATCTATAAATGGAAACCAAAGAAATCACAGAGTAAGATAAACTCCTGCTACAAGGTCTTTGACCTTGAGGGTCAGAAATTTAGCATCTTCTGCAAATCTTTAGAAATACAAGTCACATCCAAGACAGTGATTTATTTTGAATTAATTCTTGTTATTTATTTTGATAATTTAAATATACATATAAACAGAGACACACAATTTAAACTATTTAATGGGTATTGTAGCCATAAAATAACATTGACAAATAATTCACGGAGTTGATGTTGTGGATTAATGGTTAGTAAATAGCAAAGAATGTGACTTCATGGAATAAGATGATGTCATGTGATAATTCCTCAGGGTGTACTAGACTAGAGCTTATTCAGTAAGTGTTATGATTTTGGAATATATCTTAGTCCATATGGATTAAAGGAGTAAACACAAGCACAAAGGTTAATGTGATGAAAGTCTATCAAAATATTCCCTGAGATTACAAATTCAGACATTTCATTTCAGTCTTGGGCTTTTACACTTTTTATTATCAAATAAATACCACAACGACAATGTTCACATTAGAAATAAGACTGTAATTACCACACTTTTAAACAAAGTCCTTCTCTGCAACATGGGTAACTCTAATAAAATAATTATCACATATCATTAGGATTTAATCAGGACCCTGGAAGCCTCAGTTTACTCTTAGTCACAGGTGTGTAGCAAAATGAACAACAGGAAAAATATATTTAAAGCACGTTGCAAATAAGGGCTGAAAAATCACTGAATACCCGTTCAGGTAGATCTGGTGTAAAGAGGAACTCTGGTATTCTGTGCTTGCCAGTTAGGTGAGAGTGAAGTAGTGGCCTCACAGAATGAGGGAAGGCATCTGCTTGGAAGCATTATTAGTTTATTAAATTGTTAGTTTAAACCTCAATTTCTAAACAAGTTTAGTGATGACAGAAAACAAATAAGGCTACCAGTGCAGTCACTGAATGGCCCACACTGAATTAGAGTTTAATGGTCGTGGAAACATTATGCTTCTGACTCTTACAGAAAGGCGAGCAGATGCAGAAATAAGGACCAGATATACATTTAATAAAAAGCTGTGGGTGTTCATGTGGGTGTCAGAGTTGTAGATTGAAAATCACCACATTCCCTTCTCCTCGTGACATAAAACTGAGGTTTCTTTCCATTAGATTTCTGGAAGATGACGGAGTACAAATTTGCATTTATTCATTGTTTGCATTCTCCAGAAGTTAATTAAGAAAAATACAGGAGCAAACACGCATTTGCCTTGCCAATTAGCTCTGATTTTATTAATAGGGGCATCAAACATGCTGTCCCCTTGATTGTGCAGAGCCCCACTCTGTTTGCAGGTTTGCCAGGGACAGTTGGGCACTCACTGCACAGGATGCTGTGTTAACAGAATTACTTTTGCATGTGACCATCAATAAAAATAGTTCTTTGTGTTGGTGGTGGGAGTGTACTGAAGGATATATTCCTTGATAAAAGGGAAGAGTGAATGAACTGGCAACCATAAACCATTAGGTAGATGTAGCACAGGTTCTTTATACAGGGTCACAAAAATACAATAGCCACAGCCCTGTTAATGTGTCTGTAGATGTAAATATTTATACATCCACATAAAAACACCTCTGCTACCTATTAACACCTACTCCTTTTTCACCTGTCATGGGCATTTATGAAATTTCACTGAAGTTTACAGTTCACCTTTTTTTTTTTTTTTTTTTTCAAAATGGTGGTAAATCCACTCAATACTTCTGTTAAAGAAAATGTTAAAAAGCAGTCAGTGCTAATTCATTTTATGTTTGACACAAGCACTCAAAAAATTGAGCTGCTCTAGAAGTCTGTATAGGGACACACAGCCCCAGGAGATTTTTGTGTCTTTCCCATAAAATTTCTGTAAATAAAGTCCACTTGGAAGTTAGTGGAAATAAAAAGAAAGTATAATACAGTTGGGGTTTTTTTTTTAAGAAATAGAAGGCCACAACAATGTTGGTAATAAGATGATGTGCAACAAAGAATAGTCAGTGGTAAAAATACTCCTTTTTTTCCTGCTAAGGAGATTACAAGGTTATAATTTGTAAAATAAGCATATTCCTGTTAATTAAATTAAGGACTTGGGCTGCATAAGCAAATATCAATCACAGGAGAGAAAGAGGGAGAGGGATGCTGAGTTTCACACATAATTTGTTTCTGGCTACTTAGCAGGGCTATGACAGACATTCGCTAAGTAGAAAGCAAACATTTACTATTTAGTTCTCCTTTGCAGCTAACACCTACAAGCCTCTATTAGCAAAAGCCTCCTTTGGCAGAGAGGATGGTTTGTTGTGAAAAATTTTTCCCTGTGATGGCTTTAAAAGAACATTTGCTGCTAATTCAAAGATGTGACAGCACTGATTAATTAACAAACATATTCTTATGCTTTTATACATTATAAGTGGCAGAACAGTTTATCTTGCAGCTCTGATTCAGGTTTACTGGAATGAGCAGGGATCCTTCTGCCTTCACTGAAGTCAAGCCTTAAATCAGATGCTGGAAAGGAAATATATCCAGCATGTGCCCCATCCCATGGGTGTCCCGCTGTTCATCTTGCTGGGACCAGATGGGGTCTGATGCCATCAGACAAGATGGCAAAACGATCCCTACACCCCCAAGGGAGGGGGGAGCTCCTTTTGGGATTCATGGCTCCACACCCCACTCTCAAACTTGCAGCCTCAGCTGGCTGTGCTCAACAAGTGCCCTTGTCTGGGGAGGCATTAATGCCACTCTGCTAAATGTCAGCTCCGAGTGGCACAGCCCCAAAGAAAGCGGGAGGAATGCTGTGTCATGGCACGGGCTGCCAGCTGCCAGGGCACGAGAAAACAACAAAGCCACTTCAGCTGAGCTCCTGCAGGAATGTGTTCCTTGGAAGGAAAAGGAAAAGGGGGAGAGAGGATGAGCGCGCTCAGATGGGAACCGGCAGTTTGAAAACCTGTCTGAACAAACATATATGGCACTTTCCCGCTCTTTATGTTTCAAAAATTAGAAGAGAAAATGTGAGATTCTTTCATTCATGTGTTTGTTAAAAAAAAAAAAAAGTTGCAATGGGTGAGCAATGTAAAAAAAAGGTATTAAAGGTCTTATTTAGATGGAGATTTTAGACCACCCTGAGTACCACAGAGAGATGAGCTGATGAAGTGCTGTTGCACATTTTGCCATATATATAATGTTTTAATTGTCTAAGTGTCCATCCATGGTATTTTCTTTCTATCCTGGGGCAAATCCAATGGAGTAATTAACCACAATGCTCTTGACCAAAGGGTAGCAGAGATGAGCTCAGATGTGGACTCACTGAAATGATTACTGGGACATGACACTTACTACTTGACCAGCCTTAGTATCAGGAAGGAAAGAGAGCAAATGTGATACCTGTTTTCAAAAGGGGTCAAGGGAAGATTATTAAAAAAATTAGAAATCAGTAAATAATTAGCGCTGGATACCTTGTTTGAAACCCCAATGGAAAAAAAAAAAAAATGTAACCTTTGTTTCAAAAAGTCCCTCTAACAAATATTGCCCAGGGTTGAAGAATTACTCTGCACATTCCTTTTTGTCGTGTTCTGTAGTTATCTGTAGCCAACTACAACCAAATTGACATGATCCTGCACTAAACTCATCTTCAACCTGGTTCATTCAGCCAAACTTAGGTCCTTGCACATCTTCCTAGACAGACTCTTCCAGTTACAGCAAAATATCTGAAGTATGTTGAACACCAAGGTTCTGTGTTTAACCAATCCCTAAATCAGATGGTTCTACACAAAACCCAACCAGAAATCAGCAAAACTGTCAATCTAGAAAATGATGTCCCGTGGAGTCGGCTCTAATGTTTAACACAGCAATCTTAAAGCCTCAAACCTCTTGAGGCAGGGACCTGGCACCAGGCAGCATGACCAAAACATTTACCAGGCAAGAGGTAGCCAACTCTCTAAATCAAACAGTGTCTCAAATGCAATGGCATTTTTCCCCCCAAGATTTAAAAAAGCAGTGATGGTCATTCCAAATTTTGAGCTGTGACACAAAGAGATTTACTTCTATAACAGAGTTTTTGAATGGTAATAATCTTTTGTCGCTCTTTCTATACATTGAAGTTGAGTCTAGAAGTAAAAGGTAATTAAATACAGGGGTAGAGAGAGTGAAATTTGTAAGGTTTGTGCCCACACTGCTCCCAGCCCATCTCCTTTGATTTCCTCAGCTCTTTCATGGTGGGATGGGGGCACTTGGCACCACAGTCAAGCCTTCCTGTGCTCCTCAGTGGGGCTGGAAAGAGCTTCCAAGGACAAATGCTGGACCCTGGTCCTGACCATCCCTACAGCAACACAGCAAAACCTGTGGGGCCAGATTGCGTATTCTTTGAAGGTAAGGAGGAAATGAATGAAACCATCACCAAAGCAAGGTAACAACGTACAATTTGAGGCAAGCTGACGAAGGAGAGTGGCCTTTCAGAGTGGTGTGCATCCTGCTGGCCTTTTGTAGAGCCAGCTGCGAGGCCTGGTGGCTGCAAGGTGTCCAGACTTCCAGATGTGCAGGTGCAAAGCCTGCAGACATCAAAAGCACTGATGTTCACACCCATTACCTGAGCACCACCCTTCTGTATTTCAAAGGGAAACCAGCTGAACTTTCCCTGTAATCACCTTGTGACATCCCTTTAATGAACCAGATTGTACAGGACCTTCGTGTCAGCCAAATAAAGAGGGTGCTGGCATTTTATTTTCCTCTGCTAGGATCCCTCCCAGCCCTGTTCTTCCTGTGGGAATTCAAATTCACCCAGGTTATCCTGCAAGAGAGAAAAGGCAGAGCCAGCAAAGCCACCACAGGGTATGGTGGGCAAAGCCATGGTCATGAATTGGAAATGTTGGCACAAGGCCAGGCTGAAATCCCAGGATAAGGGGAAGCACGAGCTGACAAACTCCTTGCAAGTGCATTTGGCATTTTGTAATTTGGTTATGTTGCTTTCTGGAGTTTAAGAAGTCACCTCTTCACTCAGGGTGATTGAATGTGCCATGACAGCAATAAATAGGATATAGTAAATTGCCCACAGAGATTTGATTACTTTGACTAATTAATTAACATGTGATTGCTTGTTCAAATAGTAGTCAGTGGAGACTTTCCAATATGAACCTAGGTCTGTGACTGGTACCTGTCTCAAAGAGAAAAAACTGCAGAAATTTCTGTATTTAGGATGTGCACATACATGGTATTTCCTCCCCTTCTGCAAAGTGGATCCCAAACTCATATCCTGGCATTTCTGACCTGGGTGAGTAATCTGTACATTTAAAAAAGGCTCTGTGCTGTGCTTCTAAAGAGCTTCTGATCAACCACCACACAAACAATATTTTTTCTCCAGGTTGTACAGAGAAAATAGTTTGGCCATTTGTAATGGTCAGTAATTCAGTGGGTACAAATATGTGAATGGGTGGCTCTATGTCACTTAATCTTTTCCTTTCTTACACTACAGTAGCAGAGAATCAAGAAGGGACAAAGTGTTTTCTATAGAACAGGAGATTTAAGGCCCAGAGGAGCCTTAACAAAACCCACATGAGGTCTGACAAAACTATTGAGAAAGTATCTTGTCCTGGGGTTATGTGGTTGAGAAATTAATTTCAGAATTAGCTTCTACTTGCTGCATGGCATTGGAGAAAGGAGGCTCACTCTTTAAACTCTGTTTCTCTCTTCTGTAGTTGCTCAAGTAACTCAAAACTGTAAGCCAGCTGTAAACAGGGTATCTGTCCATAATATTTCTGAGATACGTGAGCTGCCTCATGACCCTGTTATGACTTAGAGCAATTCTCAATTTTCTGGTTGGGAAAACTGTAATTTTCCCCATCAGGAATTCAGGCGTTTTGCCATAGATTTCATCTCCTTTGATCCACGTTTTGGTTTTGATTTTACCTAGCAGCCTGCTTTGCATTGTTGCTTTTCTAGCTTTCCCACAAGTAAATAATCTCAAGTCAGTGAGAATCACCCCCATTATTCCTTAGACCTACTCTTCGGAATCAGAGCAACATGAATCTAGACTTGGAATTACTGCACCTGCTGTATGTCACAGGAAAAAAAAATTATTTGAGAAGACAGAAGATGGTGTGACTATCCTGAATTATCCCATAGTTTTCTTTGGTGCTGAGGACCCAGCATCCACACTGGACATGGCTGAAGGGAGTTGCTTCAGGAAGGGTCTAACCTGATCCCATGGACTCAGTGGCCACTGGGGCTAACACCATGTCAGGGAACCTCAGTGAGCACAAATCCAGGCCTGGTTTATTCCAAAGAGAATTCAGTCCCCATGCTCCAATGGCACTTGCTCCTAAAAGCAAACTGAAGCTCAGCAAGGAGGGAAGTCTTTTCCTTCAAACTATTTATTTTTACTCCAGCTTAATGATGCCAAAACAGACAGTCTGTTTTCTGCTGCACAGAAACAAAAGTCTAGTTTCACTGGGCTGGAGAGGGACACCCCACAGTCAAGGACATGAGCTGCTAACTGGAAAAGTCAATCCACCCTCACCTGTGAGGATCAGTCCTGAGAAGAAAAAGGTTATTTATTTTCCATATTTGATCCTTGTGTTTTATTTTTTAACTACTGCTTGAATGAGTAATAAAATTTACTTTTTTACTTCCATTCATCTCCATGGTTAGGATCTGGAGAGGTGGCTACAGATCACTTATAGCTCAGCATTAATATCAACATTATATAAATGCAATCTGATGAAATATTTAAGTTCTAAGCATTCCTTGAAAGCTGTGGAAAGAGGAAACATTTAGCTCTGTACAAGCAGCCACTGGCTGGCTCACAAACAAGCCAGCAGTAGCCATTTAAAGAACGTTGCAAATCCCTTGGACAATGTGCATTTTATTAGGAAAAAGAAGCAGTGAAGAATGCACACAGCAGGAAAAAGCAAACGCAGTAACTGACTTTAATGTGGATAAAAATGGTGGCACGGGGAGAAATTCTGTTCCAGAAAGGTCATTCCTTTGCCTCTGCATTCCTTCCCCACATTTACATGCTGCTTGCTGGATTCATCAAAGGTCTTCATTATTCGTTCTCAGCACGCATGAAACAATCACTTTCAGATATAATGACCTAATTACTCAAACAAGACAATAAAAAAAAAAGAGGCAGTTATTTACTTCATACGTTTAGCATTTAGCAGCTCTTCAGAAAAGCCATTTAAAGGACTTATAGTAGGGAGTTAAGCCTGGAGAACCGGGATCATCTCTAAGGGTGGGGTTTGATAACTATAGGTACTGGTGATGATTCCCAGCCATTATGACTCAGGCTGTCCCAACTTAAACTCCTCTCCCTACGGATCAGGGAACCATGAGCTGCACAGCAACGATGTTCTCAGTGCTTTTCTCCCCCACCTTCCTTGTGGTCAATCCCAGATCACCCTGCATGCCCAGAGCCAGACGGGGGCTTTCAGTGACTCTGGAACGTCTACACAACACCTACACGAGCCA
This sequence comes from Passer montanus, assembly GCF_014805655.1. NCBI lineage: Eukaryota > Metazoa > Chordata > Aves > Passeriformes > Passeridae > Passer > Passer montanus. The sequence continues at coordinate 6,873,325 of NW_024370374.1, read as the reverse complement.
GCATTATCTTCAGAGATAATTTCTGCTCCCTCTGTATGTTTTTCTACTTCCTGACCAGCACAGAAATCAGATGCAACAAGGGAAAATTTTGGATTGAATATTGGTAAATGAAGGCATAACCAAGAGCATTTATTACTCAGACTTGCTGTGCCTGAAATGAGACCCAGTCCAAAAGGTGGATCACAATGCTTCTTTATTTTGTGTTGTTCTGTAGAATGGAACAGTAGCAATGATGCAATCAGTACCAGTAAATGTCCCAGTCAGGCAATGACTCATTTGGCACCCACATTTTTGCAGGAAAAACAAAAATAGATACTGGTTTTATGATGATGCTTATCAGTGCTGTGTCATTTACCTAACCATATAAATTGTCTCAATTAAAAAGAGGTGATTCTGGGGACAAGAATCAGAGTATGAACTTTTGAGCCTCTATGCAATTTCCCCTACAGATGTGAACTTTATTTGCCATCCCAGTACCTCTGTGAGCGTGGGATATTCATCCAGTGTCAGGAATGTTTCCACATATATACTTGACCCTGTTCTGTTCAATACACACCATCCAAGTACTCTGCAAGTGTCAGATATTTATCCAGAGAATTCATCAGGAAATGCTCCCAGATATTATGCTTGAGCCTGTTCTATTCAACATACACCATTACAGAGAGACCCAACTCATTTCCTAATTGCTAAACATTTCACACGGAATGGCAAACGGAAGGTTTAAGCCTCAGTGGGATCATATGTGTCTGACCCACAAATAATTGTGCGACACCAGAAGGTTTATTATCTCCTAGCAGGAAGGAGAAGCATATTTCTTAATAGATTCCCCACCCTGGGCAGTGCAAGCCTTCCTTTGAAGAGTGTCTCTATGGTAATTGATGTTAATGAGCAGCCAGCAAAGGAGAAACACTGGGTCACCAGGTAGGAAGCCCCCCAAGAGACAATCTAATTACTCTCCAAAACAAATTACTTTCAACCAAAACAAATTACTTTCAATCACTCTGCAACAGATAAGATCAGTGGAGGGAGCTCAAAGCTGATGACAGCTGGAGACTGAGGCTTCATGAGTTTATGGATTGATCGCTTTTCTCTTTGGTCCGTTTTGTTGAATGACAATGGAGTGACAGAAAACTGGAGCCAAGAACTGAGCTCCCTTTCATTTAATTCAGATGAATGTCGAGGACCTGCCAACTCTGTGCTCTTTGCTGGGTGGCTCATTGATCTGAAATTGGAAAAGCTGGAGCCACGTGTGTCCACAGCTGTAATGGGAGCAAGACTCTCCAGAGGAATAAATATGCAGCCTGGGAGACTACAAAATCCACTCCTTGTGCATCTTGTTATGTGAGGAAGGGAAAACATGATATCATTGCTTTTTTCCCCATGTTTATAAAGATATGAGGCAAAATGGAGCCTTCATTCTCATGAAGCCTCAACAGGACTAAACTACAAATATTAATTTAAATTGCAGCTCTACAGGGAACATAAGTCAGGCAGTTAGATGAGGGTTGAATGATTAATCAGTGGGGTTTTGTATCTGCTATTTACTGTGCAAAGGGGTGTCATTGCTGCCTCTGTGTGTGAGAAAAACTCATAAATTTGGGGATCACTGTCTTTTGAGAAAGGTGCTTGTATTGCCACTGGAGCCACGAATTGAAAAGGTTTGTGCAGAGCTCAGTCACAGTTCTGCTGCCCTTGGTGTCATTAGTATTGGCTGCTTCCTTCCTTCTGTTATACAGCTGATGGAATATCTGCCTGGCTGAGTCCAAACCACACTGGTGGCAATCTGTGCCCTGTTAGTCCAGGCAATGGGAAAAAGGGCATCTCCTACCTTGCAGCAGCAGCTCCTCCTTTTGCAGCGAGGCTGCAGTGGCAGCGATCAGTAGCTGTTTTGTGACAGGCTTTATCTGCTGGAAGCCTCTGATAAAGAGCAATAGAGAGGTCTCAGGGAGCATTTGCTATTGATTGAAACCTCGGTGCCCCACACAGGGAGCAGAAGGATTCCTGCCTTGCCCTGGAAATGATCTGAACCAGGTTAAATTCTGAATTGACTGGGGAAAGTGTGTGTGTGTATGTGTTTGGTGTGTGACTGTCTTTACAGCCCCCTTGGCAAAAGGAATGCCCAAATCCACAGATCCACAACCCAGAGTATATGAACTACATACTGACTCATGTGAAAGAGCCACCATGGACTCCACCTTCCCATCCTCAGCACATCTGTCTGCTTTGCCCGCTTCAGCAACTGAGGGCTCTCTGCCTCTGGTTGTGCAAGGTTCTTCTGCTACCTCCAGACATGAAAGAACCAGAGGCAATGGGTCTCTCACTTTCAGCTTGAAATGTTCAAGGAGTTTTATTTCCAGAAAAATGAAAACAAATCAAAGATGCATTTGACATAAAAATATTTGGTGTTTAAAAATGGTAAAACAGAATTGTTCTGACCATTATATGTCTGATCACAGTTGTAAATACACACAAAACCCATTTAGTTTAATTCTTCTTCTTATAGCAAGTCAATGTACATAACACACAATAGCCTGATACTAGAGGATTCTACACTCCTTCCAATGTTTGTGACGTTTAGGTAGATCAATACCTTGCAGTAATGCAGATATTTCATTTTACTTTCCGGTGGTGTTTCAGATTTTATCTCTTGCTGAAACAAGTTATATAATGAAGCTGAACTACTTCTGGAGTAAGACATCCATTACTAGCTCGTTTCCTCACTAGTCAGATGTGTAAAACCTAAGTAAACTTGAATTACTTTCTAAAGACCATGCAGGCTCTTTCCATGCTGATTTGTTCTGCTTCTCTTACTTTCAAATGGCCTTTTAATTGGCCATTAAAGTAGGAAATTATGGCTGATTAGGATCAATCCAAATGCAATGTTTTGGATGGACTGGCTATTTGAACACCGTTCTTTTAGATCCCATGTCGTTTCTACTTTGTCAGCTAAAGGTCAGTTTCAGCTGCACTGGCAGGATGCTTCAGTAACCTTTGCCCTTCAATTCTTGACCCCAAATGTACCACAGCCATGTCTGGTGGCAGCAAAGGGGACCAGCATGCAGTAAGGCACATCAGAGAAAGTTACTCAGTTTCCCAATTCATAGCAAATTGTGCAGCTACGCCCAGGCTATGCTTTAGGCTTCATTTCAGATGAAAATTACTTTCAATGACCTCCAAGAGGAAGTTTATTAATAATCTTCCTCTCTCTTGAGCAAAGCCATCGTAAAACTTCCTACATGGTTGTCACCATTGTTAAGGACTGAGTCTGGGGGTCTTCTGAGAAAGGAGGCAAGATATCATTGCACTTCTTAAAACCCAGGTGATGTAATTCCATGTACTAAACAGATTTTGGAGGAGTTGCATGAGAATTTTATTTTTTCTAAGATATTTCTCCAGGGTTTTAGGCCTATGGTACAAGCTGGAGTGAAAGGTTAGATATCTGTTGACTCAGATGAATCATTTTGCTTTCCAGAAGCTGAGGATATGTGTGTGTGCAAAGTATTAACAGTCTTAAATGATTAGGAAACTTTGTACTAGTTTTTGGGTTTACATTTGTTCAGACTGTTTCATAAAGGGCTTCACGGTTTCAGTCCTTCCTGCAGTATCATCATAATCAAAGGTGATGACAGCAGGTGAATAAGCAGTCATGGGCTGAATTTGATAATCATTTACATCTCTAAACAATTTATACAGTTCTGTTGGTGTCTCGGAGTTCTTAGTAGTGATAAGCAGCAGTGTAGCATGAAATATATGACAGCAAGAAAACCATGAGTCTTAGCTGGCTTTCTTAGCTCCCTTTCTACCTCTTTTACTGCAAAATATGGTAAATTGTTGTAATGTGTTCAGCACGCACTCATTTTTCTCTGATCTCCATCATTTGAAGGCCTAATAAAAAATAATAAATGCCACAACTATCCAAAGTGGGAATTCCCCAGACAGGGATTCTTACCTTTCACATCCTTCAGTCTTAACAGGGCTGAGCCATCCAGAGCTAACCTGTGTAGGGACAATCTGTCCCTGTAGGGTGGTCTGATTATTGGCATCACATAAACCATAACAACTCTCCCAGTTTCTCAGTCAAGCCTAACTGATTCTAGCTAAAACACCACTTAGATGGTCATAAGCATAATAAATACCTTTAGTGATGTAATTTATTACCATCTTCATCACTAGAAGACTTTGTAGTATCAATTTTGCAACAAATCAGGATTATTATCATAGGTATTTTTGAGAAAACATCTGCCTTTAAGCAAAGGTACAATCACATTTCTGAGATGGTTTAACTTCAAGTGATAAGAAGGATTCAGTCCAAACAGACTGGCAGAGCTAAACCCCTTTCACGCCTCCCCTTCTTACACCTCTGACTGCCAAAAAATCATCACCTGAGCACCCCTCTCTCAGTGTCCCTCTTAACAATGCACCTCCAGCGAAAGTTAGACCTCTGTGGGACAAATTCATCCCACATTTCACACAGTGAAATTATTCCGGGGTCAGGTTTGTTTTAGTGGGCCTGTATTGGTCTTGTTGCCAAAGTCTTTGCAAATCCTGGCTGCCTACTATGCTCCTCAGGGGTGATTTTGTGGTAATTGTCACTGTATCAGGCTGAATAAGACCACCTGATTAATTCTGTCCAGATGTATTTGTACAGGACCACAGGTCCAAGTATGCACTCTTGCAAATTTGAAGCATTTCTGGTATACCTTCCTCTACTGTTCTCTGTCTATTAAATGAAAAATATTTCTAGTGAAGCTGGAACTTGTCATAAAGACAGCATTATTTAGTCACTGTCAGGAAATGAATACAGGTAAATGCTCCAAGGATACCACATTTGACTGAGAAGCTGATGATCTAGAGTCGCCCTCTTCTAGGAAAGCTTCCCTTATGGTTTCCACAAACAGATTGCATAAACAAAGTCCAGGGGCATTACTCCCTAGGTCAAGCTGGAAATCAAAATATAATTTGTTGGCAAAGAAACCTGCAATTATTCATTTCTGTTGCAGGACAAAGATCTGCTCAAAGCAAAAGAAAAAAAATGTAAGAAAAACACAGCTTTTGTTGGTTTAGTGCTGGAGAAGTACAGTACTAAATATGATCCCATAAAATCAGTAAGGTTTCTTCTGTAGCAGAATTATGAAGGATTTTATAGCACACAGAAAAGATGAGGTGGATGAAACACCTCTAAAACATGAAATATTGGCTTGCAGTGATGAAAAAAAAAGCATTTAGGCTATTTGAAGCTGGTGGGAATTTAGTGAGCTTCAGAGCAGACCTAACCAGAAGATATCATTTGACTGTGCAAGCTCCAAGTTGATTCCAGGCTCAGTATTGCTCTCTGGAATGCATTGACTGATAGCAATAGCTGAGGAAGCATTAGATAACAGAATGGTGAGAGATATTTGAAATTGGTTGTCTGGCTGTGCTCCTTGGAAAGAACCAGCAACAACACATGCCAATTACAGTAGCAACAATCTCCCCAGTGTGTTGACCTTCCTTAGCAGAGCAGTTTTAGAAGCAGAACACCTCTGGAAGTGGATAATTTGGAAAATCTATAAGTCTCTGATGCACTTGAATCCTACAAATTCACTGAGGACTGTGGTATCAGGGAAGAGACTCAGTGAGTGCTCGTCCCATCCTATGACATCCTGTCAGTGGGTGCGCACAGCGGGAGCTGTGGAATCTCAATTCTGCACTCATTCACAGCCCGGGGAGAAATATTGTCACCTCCATGCCTCTTGGATTGCAGAAGCAGCTGGAAAGCAGAGCAGTCCCTGACATATGGTGGAGTAACCTCTCCTTCTTAGGCAGGTTTTTTAACTTGTGCTGTGCTGATAAGGCTCTTTATAGAACAAGCTCGTGCTCGAGTAACTGCGTATCGCAGTGTCCTATGTCTTCACTTCTGACTTCCCTCATTCTCCTGAAGTAAAAGAAAAGGCTGGACTGCTCTGCTGGCTCTCTGCCACGGGTAAAATAATTTTCTTTTCTCTGTCACTTCTGGGATGACTGGCAGGAACCACAGCAGAAACCAGAAACCGGCGGCATTAGCACTGACATCTCCAGCCCTGCCTGGAACCTTACTGCCCTCAGAGTATTTGCAGCCTCTGTAATTCTCCCACCTCTGACTTCAGAGAAAAGGGGGGAAGACTGACAGATCTCTTCACAAAAGTAATATTAGATCACACTCGTGTAATCCCAACTCCAAAATCTGCAGGAGGTCCCAAAGACAGCCCAAAGGAAGCAGAAAGTCTTCAGTGTTTCTGTGGTATTTCCCTCTTCCTGCAGTGACTCGTAAAACCAAAGCTTTCACCATGATATTCCAAAGATATTCCATAATTGAGAAAATGTCTCTTCATCCTAAACACCTCCAGTTTATCACATTTTGAGTCTCACTCAGCTTTGAGTGACTCACCTGTATAATTCTTCCTTTGATTTCCACCACAAGGCAGCCTGCTATGACCAACTTTGACTCATGGGTGGCTTCTTGCCCTATTTCCTCACCATTTTTTGTGGCCACCTTCCTTAGTTTCTTTTCAGTTGGTTTCAATGATGTCGTTATCTAATACGGTACAAGTCCTCTGTTACCTTTTTGGTTTGTTCCAGGATTTCTGGATGTTTGACTTTTAATTATAGCTAATTTTATTCTTCCAAAACATATTCACTTCAGCTTCATTATTGCCGAAATCTGGACTTCTCGTTCTGCAGAAATTGCATTGGGACATTGAAAAGTGCAGTGGAAATAAATGATCCATTGCAACAGGTGAAAATGCTTTTGCAATTGTGTAGTGTTTAGTTAGGAGGTATTTTTGTTCTATAAGATTTTCCTCCTGGGTTTTCGGGTGTTTTTCCCATCCTCATAAAAGCAGAAAATCTGACACTACCAGATTTCCTTGTTGCAGGAAGCAGGTCCAGCATTGGAAGTGAATGTGGGATTTATCCTACAATACATTTGTTCTGCAAACATATCTTTTTTTCCTGCAAATGCATTTGTACGAACATGCAAAGGCATGTGTCTTTCTATTGAACTTTGATAAAACATGCCAATAAATGATAAAGTTCAGTGACACAGACAGGAACTGAAATTAAAATAATGTGTCGCAACTCTTGTATTTTGAATTCAGTGCTCATTTACTAGCTCATTTATCTCTAGCTAAAAATAAGTTATCTTTAGTTTCTAGCTAAAAATAAGTTACCTGAATCTGAGTTAATCATCTAGGCTTTATTTTTATTTTTTTCTTTACGGAGGCAAGAAGAAATGAGCACTTCCAGGGTATATTCAACCCATATCTCTTCAGCAGCTGTGATAGGATTGGCACCATTCCGTCTAGTTAAGTGTTTGCAGACACTTACCTCTGTCAGGGACTACTGGGGAACTTGCACAAATCATTTAGGTTGGAACCTTCCCCTAACAAGAGAGGCCATTCCAAAAAATTAGTTAAGTGCTTAACGGTTAAGTACATTTTTGTTTTAATTTGATTAGACACAAACCCTTTAACATCAGCTGATGCAACATCAGCAACAGCAACAACGAAAATAATTTTTAAAGGTTCTCCATCAATTGTTGGGAAATTCTCCTTTACAGTCAGCTTTTTCACTGATTTGAAATATCATTTAGTGCAAGTGATTTGTCCTTTCTGCCTCAATTTTTGATCCTCACAGAGATGAATGAATAAGCTCCAAGCATCAATTCCTTACTGCTTGAAAGAAGCCTGAAGTTCCTGATGAAGAAAATACTCGCAATTATGATTATTGTTCCACTAGAGTAAAGCAGAAGCAGTGGTCATAAAACAGCTTCAATTCACTGAGATGTACAGAAAAATTGAGCTAAAGAAGCCCTTCAGATTAATTTCAGACTATAACCTCTGCGTGTGTGGTGGGTGCTCAGTACCTTGAAGAATGCCAGGATGAGTTACATGCACAACTGCTGTGGGGCCCAGGGTTGCAGGGCAGGAACTGCCTTTGTAGCAGCCATGTAATAACATTGCAGAGGAAAAAAAGAATTAGGGACTTGCATGCCTTAGTATTATTTACTGGGCTTATAATACTGTGAACTTCCGTGATGTAAGGAAGACCAGAATTGGTAGGAAAGCCCACGCATGATTTGGAGGATGCAGCAGGAGACACCTGAATGAAAAGTGGGCTTAATCCTTATTAATTATTCAGCAATCATGCAGGGAAAAACTAGGGTCTTTTCTGGGTGTTTTAAGCTGATCACCAAAAAATGCCCAGAGCTAATCAAAAGCAGTAGCTGCTTTTGAAGTGATTGATGAGATTCAATCCCTCGCTCCCAGTGAGTTTGTTATGTGAGACCCTGATCATCCGAACGCGGACTGATCGATGTCGTTAACTCCAGTTAAATACACCTGAAGTTGCACATGAAAATAAGTGTAAGAGATCATCCCACAAGCCTCTGTGTTTTTGTGTGGTTTGTCTACGTGCTCATCCTCACTGAGCTAAGGAAAGCTTGTTGTGGGAATGTTTGCAGGAGGGAGATGCAAGTGCAGGGACAAAAGGGTGGAAGCGAACAAGCAAAATATAAAAACAGTATGTGGAAGGTGACCGAAGCTTGGTGCTTCAGAGAAAATGGTCGGGAGGTGGGGTTATGTCTTGTTAAATTGTCATTTAATTGTCAATTGTGGGGGGGAGGGGAGTGAAATTTTTTTATGAAATGACCAGTTTCCTTTTTGGGAATCTGAGAAAATTCCTTCAATGATCACTTTGGATGTACAACAGAAGAGTCGGCAGCAATCCGTTTAAATATGTCTGAGATACAAATACGCTGGAAAATCCCCAAATTTGTGAGTCTTCTTCTTTTCCAGGGGCACTCGCTCCCTGGCAGGAGCCCACGTGGAAAAAAAATCCATGCGCAGAGCAGAAGAAAATTTCCGTTTGAAGCTTAAATCGGGCGATGCAGTTTTACTTCACCCAGGATTTCCCCCCACCAAGTCTCTTTGTAAGAAGTGGGGACAAACAGGAGCTGGAGAGCGCCCCCAGAGCGGCTCCCCCGAGGCGAGGCAGCCGCATCCCAGGGGCCAGGCTCCATCTAGTGACACGGCCGGGCATGGCCGGGCGGGGATCCCGCCGGGAGCCGCGCCGGGACACCCGCAGCCGCCGGCACCTGGCCGGACCGGGCTCTGCAGAGCCGGGCCGCGCTGTACCAGCGCCGTGTGCCTCCTGGAACCGGCAGCGGCGTTCCACCGTGTCGAAGAGGCGAGCCCAGGGGTAGGCAGCAACTCTTTTGATTTCTGAAAAAGGAAAGGAAATACAGGACGGGCAAGGCCGGAGGCAGGGGCTGAGCCGCGGCGGGGAGCGGGGCAGCCTCCTGCCACTGGGTGGGCTGGGTACACACCCGCCCACCCCGGTCCCCGTCCCGGCAGCACATCGGGGCTGCGGGACGCGCAGTGCCCCGGGAGCGCGGCCGCAGCCTCGCAGGAGCAGAGAGCGCGGAGATGCAGATGCGGAGGAAGCGCCCTTAGGGTGTCACCCGCTTGATATTTTCGGGGGGAGTGACCGATCCGGCTATGAAATGGGCTCCGTATCGGATGCGGCCGGATCGATGGAGCTGATAAGGGCGAGCTATAAAAGGCCGGGGGGCGGCTGCGGCCGCGCTACAGCCCCGAGGCGCCGCGCCGGGATGGGGCTGCGCCCCGCCGCGCTGGCGCTGCTCCCCGCCGCGGTGTCCCAGGGGCCAGGCTCCATCTAGTGACACGGCCGGGCATGGCCGGGCGGGGATCCCGCCGGGAGCCGCGCCGGGACACCCGCAGCCGCCGGCACCTGGCCGGACCGGGCTCTGCAGAGCCGGGCCGCGCTGTACCAGCGCCGTGTGCCTCCTGGAACCGGCAGCGGCCTTCGACCGTGTCGAAGAGGCGAGCCCAGGTGCAGGCAGCAACTCTTTTGATTTCTGAAAAAGGAAAGGAAATACAGGACGGGCAAGGCCGGAGGCAGGGGCTGAGCCGCGGCGGGGAGCGGGGCAGCCTCCTGCCACTGGGTGGGCTGGGTACACACCCGCCCACCCCGGTCCCCGTCCCGGCAGCACATCGGGGCTGCGGGACGCGCAGTGCCCCGGGAGCGCGGCCGCAGCCTCGCAGGAGCAGAGAGCGCGGAGATGCAGATGCGGAGGAAGCGCCCTTAGGGTGTCACCCGCTTAATATTTTCGGGGGGAGTGACCGATCCGGCTATGAAATGGGCTCCGTATCGGATGCGGCCGGATCGATGGAGCTGATAAGGGCGAGCTATAAAAGGCCGGGGGGCGGCTGCGGCCGCGCTACAGCCCCGAGGCGCCGCGCCGGGATGGGGCTGCGCCCCGCCGCGCTGGCGCTGCTCGCCCTGGCGGCCGCCGCCGCCTCCGCGCTGCCGCTGCCGCTGCCCGACGCCGGCCCGCACCTCAACTACGGCTGGGGAGAGCCCATCCGGCTGCGGCACCTCTACACCGCCAGCAAGCACGGGCTCTTCAGCTGCTTCCTGCGGATCGGAGCCGACGGCCGGGTGGACGCGGCCGGCAGCCAGAGCCCGCAGAGTGAGTGGCGGCGGGGATGGGGATGGGGATGGAGACGGGGCAGGGCCGGGGCCGCGGGGGTGACGCTGCTGTCCCCTGTCTCTGTCTGCCCGCAGGTCTGCTGGAGATCCGGGCCGTGGCCGTGCGCACCGTGGCCATCAAGGGCGTGCAGAGCTCCCGGTACCTGTGCATGGACGAGGCGGGGCGGCTGCACGGGCAGGTGAGCATCCGCTCCGCTGTCCCCGCGGGGATTTTCCGCTCTGGAACGGCGTCGTGTTCTAATAATGGGGTAACAAAGCTCCCAGGTGTTGGCCACTGTCCCTCCCCCACCTCCCCTGCCTGTTCTCCCTAGGACCTACGGTTCTTGTCACTGTCACTGCCCGAAAGGCTGTGGGGATTGATAGAAGGCAGAAAGGAAACGTCGTTTAGAGAGTAAATGATGTTTTGCGTGTCCCCCGCCAAAATATACCGAAAGTTTAGCTCAGGGCAAAATCGCATTTAGGTTTAAAATTCTCATCGGTGGGAGACTGTGATTCTGCTGCAGGAATAGATTTAGCTCTGCCATAGAATATGAGTATTTTCTCACTGTTCAGGTCAGGTATTCTGGAAAAAAAAATTAAAAGAGACTGCTCCTTTGGAGAAGAGTTGCAGCCAGCTAGTTGCCAGGCATACAACTCCCAGGAACATGGGTTTCCATCTCTTAGGAAGCCGCAGACAGGAAAAGGATTTTGAGGGAGAAAGGATGGTTCTCCACCGCCTCACTTTTGCCCTGCTGTAACAGCACAGCTGCAGCACTCTGAGGGGTTGGGGAGTTACGTGCCCCTCTGATGCCACTAGATCAGCTTTTTCACTGGGTTTAGCAATAGTCATGACATAAACTGATTTTTAAGGCATGTGAGTACATTCTTGACTCTAGAATTTGACAGGTGCAGTTCAGATTTAGTCTGTACAGAAGCCTGAGTTTCACAGAACTTTTCATGATGCCACAGTAAAGATACAGCCTGATTCTTTTTTGGTTACTCCAGCAAAATTTCTGCTGATTTTAATCAGGAAAGGACTTGGCCCATACTCAAAACTCTCAGTATCTTTAATAGCAGTGACACTGATGTTTCTGAATGTGGATAAAATTAAGAATGTGGAACACAGAATTAAGCTTTTCTTTCTGAATTTCGTCGCTGTTTTGGGCTCAAATCAGTCGAGGCTGAGATGAGGTGCACAGGTTCAGATTATATGGTAGGTCAATTATTAGCTTAATTCTTTAATGTATATCCAAAACAAATCGGAGCCTGGATTCTGCTCCCATTGGAGCTACCAGCTGAACTTGAGCAATGACAGAATTTTAAAATGGCTTTCCTATGGCATAATTTGGAAGGCATACACTGGAACTGCATTTGTTGGTGTAGCGTATTAGATGCAGGCTGGAGTTTTATTCTGAAAACACAACAGCACGTAACTGTGCTGTCCCATCTCCGTGCTGGGGACACCTGCTGTCACCTCTGTGTCACAGCCCAGCCAGGCAGCTCTGCAGGTAAATCTTTACCTTATCAGCACCATGCTCAGGACTGGGAGAACAAAAGGGCAGACACGGTGTCTGAGGGCTGAACCTGTGCTCCTGCAACTTGGCCTGTTTTAACACTGGAAAACTGGTGACTGGGGTTGGTTTTTGAATGTGCTGTGTGCTGTAGTCAGTAGTTATGGGGAAATGCTGAATCTACTGACATACCGTGATTCCTCCTGTGAAAAAAAATCCCTCCTGTGGGAAAAAAAAATCTGGAAATACTTAAAAAGTCTGTTTGGTACTTGTTGAAGAAAACAGACTAGAGACCATCCCAGTATCGTGAAGAGGGAAAGGTGTAGCTGAGACACAGGGACTCAATCAGTATCTGTTGTTTGTAGTCTGCACTTCTTGAGCAAGAATCTTCTTTATTTCATCATCCTTTTTTGTGAGGCTGAGCACTCATGAAGACAGCCAACAATCCAGCCCCAATGTTTGGTCATATACACATATTTTTCTGAGATATAATGTGTGTGTGTAAGGATAAATATTGCAGCATTTTATTTGAATAAAACATTTTTTAAATTACTTTATTAATTTGAAACATGCTTTTGAAAGATAACCAAATGCACACCCTTAATTTTACTCCGTGTTACTGAGGGTGTCTGAGAAAGGCTGAAAAGTATTAAATATGCTCTCTGTTCAGACAGGCAGAACATTCATGTAAGGACATTTCTGTCTCTGCAGACTGAGACATAATCAGCAGTTCTTTTTTATTGACCAAGGTTCAATCACCTGCAGTAGCTGAGACGGAAATAGCAACAAAGTTGTAAGAAACACAGAGCTGGTGTAAAGATCTAGAGAGGTCTGACCTGCTGATATGGGTTTAATATACAAATATTATGTATATTTCTATTTATATTTATTTCTATTTATATTTATTTCTATATATTTATAACTTAAGATGTTACAAGTATATAATATCTGTACAGGCCATTGCAAATGTAATACTACAAATTCATACCTAAGAAAATACCTTCTTTTGTACAAAGTCCTAACTTGTGCTGGTGTTAATTCAACAGTTCTCTTGTTAACATCAAAATGACACTTTGTCAAAAGGTCTTTGGCAATTTCAGTAAATTCTGAGTGGAAAAAGGTGGAAATTACCTTTTAACATTGTTTTACTGATTGGCCATGCTGCCTTTCTACAGACCTGATCCTGAAGCCCTTGCACAAGCAAATCCCTAACAGAGCAGGAGTCATATACTTGGATTAGGATTTACTACTGCAATTAAGGACAATTCATCTAAATCAGCTCTGGCATCTGAGACTTTTTCCCACTGCTCAGACAGGATAAATGTGGTGGCTGTGGAGAAGAACATCCCAGGATTCATCCCTTATTTAATGGGATGGACATGGAAAGAACTTCAGGGGCTCTGGAATGGAATGAGAATGGAATGGAATAGAAATAGAATAGAATAGAATAGAATAGAATAGAATAGAATAGGGATTGGGAAAGCCAGGATACCCCCACTGAGGGACTAGGATTTCTCCCATCCAAGGTTTGTTTTGTGGTTGAATACAACCAGCCTGGTGGGCATATTTGTAATTCTCACTATTCCTTGCTTTTCAGCTCAGGTATTCCACTGAAGACTGTTCCTTTGAGGAGGAGATTCGCCCAGACGGCTACAACGTGTATAGATCCAAAAAACACGGAATATCAGTGTCTTTGAGCAATGCCAAACAAAGACAGCAGTTCAAGGGAAAGGATTTCCTTCCCCTGTCTCACTTCTTGCCCATGATCAACACTGTGCCCATGGAGTCAGCAGACTTTGGTGAATATGGTGATTACAGCCAGGCCTTTGAGCCAGAGGCGTTCTCCTCGCCCCTGGAGACGGACAGCATGGACCCCTTTGGCATCGCCTCCAAACTGTCCCCAGTGAAGAGCCCCAGCTTCCAGAACTGACTGTGCTCCCACACATTTTCACAGAAATATTGAAGAGTACTGCCGGGTTTGTAGCTTTCTGTGTAGTGATATTTGAGAACTTTTTTGTGTGTTTGAGTATGGAGCCAGCCTCATCCTTGTTGTAGCTGTAAGAGATGAGTGCCAGTAGGCTGTTCTGTAGTCTAAAGAATTTCCTATCCATAGTTTTGTTTGGAAAAGGAGGATTAAATACGAAAAGTTTAGCAGCCTTATCAGGATTCCTCCATAAGTGGTGATAAAATAACTAATTTTTCTCCACCAGCTTCACTTCCATATATATTAACCTGTTATAGCTGCTTGTACGAGCAAATGCAGAAAACCTTTTCCGCTTCAGAGACCTCAAACTCAAACACGTGGACCAAAACTAGATGAAGGAAAACATCCAGCCAGATGTGACTTGAGCTGATGCTGCTTCTTAAAAGGCTGCTAACAACATTCTGGGGAAAACTTTCTATGGAAAGCATACTACTGAAAAAACAAATCTGCTTGTATATTGTGCTTTTTCTTCCCTTTGAAAGTAGGAGAAGAAAGGGAAAAATTTCTCCCCTTACTGCTAAGAAATACTTTGGGAAACTTGATTGTTGGTTTCTTTTGTAGGCTAAATTATGTTCTCTGAGGCATCAGAATCATCCAGCAGAGAGTTCTCGTCAAAATCAGTGAGGATTCAGTTTGTGGTTGGAAAGGTGCCCAGGGATAGAATTGATGTTCATCAGGTAGGGAATGAGCAGCTCAAATGAATGTTTAAATGAAGATTCTGTTGTATATAAGCATGTATATGTCATTAGCAAACAGAAAAACACTGAGAACGGATGTATAGGTCAAATCAGTTGTAAAATAGGTTTTTGTGTTTAACCTTTAACCACCAGGAATTTTTTCAAGTTACTTCCAGGCTTGATTCAGCATCCATGGGAATCAGTGGTGAGATGGTTTAGTGAGTTAAAAGCTGCAGAACTGGGTCAGGATTCCTCTTGAAAGAAAGGATTGTGAGTATCTCTGGCCAAGGCACCTGATGTCTTCAAGTTCTGTTGTCCCTCTGAAAAGAGTCAATGAAGGGATAACCAAGGTGAAAGCAAAGGAAAAAAAAAAGAAAGAAAAAAAGGAAAAAAAAAAAGAAAAAAAGCTCTACACAAAATACTGGTGTTCTTCTGACCTAGCACTTCATTGCCAATGCAATATTTATAATTAATTTATTGAATACGTACATCTGTTTATTTTGTTACTGTTATTTATGCTCAAAATTCTATTTATATACTTCTGAAGGTGGGTTTTTTAGTTGTAACAAATCTTGTGAAGTTTTGTAATCAACAGAATTTTAGCCAACAATAGCCAATTTTTAGCCAATTTTTAAATAGCCATAATTTTAGCTAATTTTTAAATCTCTGTGCATTATCATTAGTGTAATGTGTACATTTGCAATAAAAGAGAAGATCATCTTCAACACTGAAATCTGCTTGAATTTTCTGTCTCTCCCTAAATGCCATATCCACACATCTTTTAAATACCTCCAGACATAGTGACTCAACCACTTCTCTTGACAAAAAAATCCTGTGGGTAGAAGGCTGCTCCCATTTAAACATGGGAACCATTCTAACCAGCACTGCAAGGGAGAAAAGTGGTGGGTTTTGCCTGAAAAATATGTCAGTTTCTGGCAGGAAAAGAGCCCGAATGTGTCCATTTGGAAATGCAGTGAGACACAGGAACAGCAGATTTCTTGGCTGGCAAACACCTCCCATGGTGTTTTCCCATTCTCTTTTGTGCTGAGCTACTGCCACATATCCAGAGGGTTCCCACTCCTCATGTGCTGGAAGAGGTAGTTCTGATTTTCAGGTTGTTTTGTTCCAAAACTTTTCAGATTTCAGGGGGTTTCATTCTGAGTTTTGATCAGTCACTATATTTTCTTTGAACACCTTTTAAAGCCTTTCTTTAAAAAACAAACAAACAAACAAACAAACAAAAACAGGAAAAAAAACAGAAAACAAAACCAAAACAAAATAACAATGGACTTTTAAAGTTTAGACAAGAAAAGAAAAGTCACTTTTACTCTTCTGCTAAAAAATTGCACAGATTTGACAGGAAACATGGCAAATAATGGAGTTTGGAGGGTACACGATTTAACTGACCCAGTGAGGGATTTTTTAAGTGGGTGTAACATTGTGAATATTTCTCAAGAGTGCAAAGACAGGCAACCTTACATTTTGGCAACATCATATTGAGCTCTCTTATGACCCTATTTGCTGACACCTTTGGCTTACATTCTTCCACCAGCAGCACTATGATTTTTCCTGCAACAGCATGATTAGAGGTTGGTTCAATATTTATTCAGACAGAGGGAAGAATGCCAGGAGCTAAATTAACCCACACCACTTCCTGGGGCACTTCAGTTTTTGTTGGAGTTTTCCCATCCCAGCTCTGACCAAACCCGGCTGTTTTGCTTATAAAATCTGACAAGACCTTGGCTTGAGGTGGGAGGATTGCTGGGAAGTGCTTCCCCTGCCCTCCGCCACCTGACTCGGTCAGGAACCGGGTGTGCAAAACCTCCAGAAAGGACCTTTGGTTCTGTGGGAATGTAAACACCACCGCCACCCGTCAGCACACCCCTGTCCCCTGCCCATCAGAGCTCCTCAAAGGCAGGAGGACAATGGCGGCGCTTTCATTTGCAAGAGCACATTTTACAGCCCTAAAACGTTTTTATAGCTCAGGTGTCAAATGTCTCCTTGGGAAGTCTCAGCTGGAAGCTGTGATGTGCAAATACGAGTTGCTAGAGGAGCGGGGAGGCTGCAGCAAAGGAGATACTGAGCGTCTTCATTTCCACTTGGAGGAAGTGTAAAAACCTATAAATCAATTCAAAGTCATAGTGTCCACTTTACCTCTGCTCAAATCACTGAAATCCTATTGGTAGAAAATTTGGGGCCCACTCTTTCTACTCTGCCAGCGTACTTTTCATATAAATGGGGAACAACTTGATAAATTAAATAAAATTTCCCTTTCTTCCATCAAAAATATACATATTCCAACACCAGGGTGGCAGAGTGGTGGCCCAGAGGGTGATGGTGAGTGGTGCTGCATCCAGCTGGCGGCCAGTCACCAGTGCCGTCCCTCAGGGCTCTGTGCTGGGACCAGTTCTGTTTAATGTTTTTATAGATGACATGGATGAAGGCATTGAGTCCTTCATTAGTAAATTTGCAGACGACACTAAGCTGAATAGGTTGGACTCGATCTTTAAGAGGTCTCTTCCAACCTCATTTTTCTGTGATTCTGTGACCCAGAGCCACATTTTCATTAAGTATCTGGAAAATAATAGTATATGCTAACTTTAAAACATGTGCTTGTAAATGAGTATAAATATTTCCTTTGACCAGTGTTGATCTGTAACAACTTGTAAGTATTTTAATAGAGCAGCCTAGAACAGCACACTACAGTTTGGTTGGATATTAACACCAAAAATATTTATGTTTTAGAATCATAGACTGGTTTGGGTTGGAAGGGAGTTTAAAGATTATAATTTCATTCCAAGGCAGGGACACCTTTCCACATTGTTCAGAACCCCATCCAACCTGGCCTTGGACCCTTTCCAGGGATGGCACATCCACAGCTTCTCTGGGCAACCCGTGCCAGGGCCGCACCACCCTCGCAGGGAAAAAATTGTGGGCATATGCACCAAAACCACACTTTTGATAGCCACAGATACCAATATTATGTGAGAGAGATGTGCAAACCCTATCATTCCACGACCAGAGACAGCAGCCGAGAGAACGGCCTGAGGCTGTGTCAGGTTGGACAGCGGGCGAAGGCTCCTCGCCCTCAGGGGGCTCGCAGCACCAAGGCTGGCGGAACAACGCTTTGAGCGACAGGGTGGGATTTCTGGGACGCGGGGGTGGGATTTTTGGAACACTGGGTGGGATTTTTGGAACACGGGGCGGGATTTTTTGGGACACGGGGCGGGATTTTTGGGACACCGAGGTTTCCCCGCGGACGGCCGAGGCCGGCCGGGATCTGCGGCGGCGCTCGGGCGCCCCCTGGTGGCCGCTCGCCATCGCCGCGCGTGGGCGTGGCTCACCGCGAGGGGGCGTGGCCTGTGCGTGCGGACCACGCCCCCTCCCGCGCGCCGTCCGCTCCCGGCGTGCCGCGCGCCGCCATGGCGGAGCTGTTCGATGGGATCGTGATGGCCGAGCAGCGGTGAGGGCACAGCGGCACCGCGGCGGCTTCTCGGCAGCCTCTGCTTCCCTCCGGGAGCTGCCAGGGCAGGGAGGGAGGGAGGGAGGGCGGGGAGAAGAGACCGAGCGGCGCGGAGCGGGCTGAGGCCGGGCCGGGCCGGGGGAGGTTTGGGCCGGACGTGAGGGAGCGGCTCTTGAGGCAGAGCATGGCCGGGCGCTGGGACAGGCTGCCGGGGGAATCGACCTCGGCACAGAGGGGCACGGGGGTCGCTGGGCTGAACCGGCGGGTGAGGGTCAGCAAGGCCAAGGGCCGGTCCTGCCCTTGGGTCGCCTCTGCAGCGCTCCAGGACAGCGGGAGAGTTCCCGGAGAAGGGAAAGGGCCTGGGGTGCTGGCCCAGAGCTGCTGAACACGAGCCCGGGTGTGCCCAGGTGGCCAAGGAGGACAGTGGCATCCTGGCGTGTGTCAGCAGCAGTGTGGCCAGCAGGAGCAGCGCAGTGACCGTCCCCCACCTTGAATCCTGGGGCCAGCTGTGCGTCCCACACCAAAGAATGACTTTGAGGTGCTGGAGTGTGTCCAGAGAAGGGAATTGAGCAGGGGCGGGCTCTGGAGCACAAGTTGGATGAGAAGCAGCTGGGGGGTTCAGCCTGGAGAAAAGGAGGCTCAGAGAGAACCTTCTCTTTCCCTACAACAACCTGACAGGAGCCCACCATGTGGGGCCAGACTTTACTCCCTGGTAACAAGGGACAAGAGAAAAGGAAGTGGCCTCGAGCTGCACCAGAGGAGGTTTAAATTTGACATAAGGAGGAATTTCTTAAAGGAAGAGGTTGCCAGGCCTTGGAAGGGGCTGCCCAGGGAGCTGCTGGAGTCACCACTTCTGGAGGTGTCCAAGGAACTGCTGGATGTAGCACTCAGGGCTCTGGTCTGGCTGACGCAGTGATGATCATTCAGAGATCTGACTGGATGATCTCAGAGGTCCTTCCCAATCCAAACAAGCCTGTGATTCTGGAATTTAAATCGATTTTGTGTGGAGTTTCTAAGCTTTGGAGGCGATGCGCGTTCCTGTTGGCCCGGCACACTGCGAGCTGCACAGGAGATTGACAGAGCTGTGATTCTGCACTCCCAGGTTCCACGGGCAGGGCTACCAGGAGGGGCTTGCAGAGGGCAGCCACGCTGGACTGGCTGAGGGCAGGAGGTACGGAGCACTCCACGGAGCCAGGATGGGCTCGGAGGTAAGCGGGGAAGCTCTGCAGCACTGGGATCTTCGTGTTGTTGGAAAAGGACAGCCACACAGAGGTTTTCAGGCTGAGGCCTGCTGTGTTTCACTGCTCTGTCTGTGTCCAGGAGTTCCCATAAAGCTGCATTAAAGGTGCTGTTTTGAGCTGGAGAGTTCAGTAGGTGCACTTGTGTTTTCTCAGCTTATTTGCTGTATGGAGCTTTGGTAATGTTTTTTCCCAAATTTATGGCTAAAGGCCCCCCTGTACCCCAGTCCCAGCATAGGGAAGAGGGTGGAATCTTGAGACATAAAGAGGCAGTTCTGTGTGTCTTGTGAGCCCTTTGTTAATTGTGATGCTGTGGGGGTTGGTGGCACTGCTCCTCTTGTGCCCGTGGAGCCAGCTCTGTGTGCTGGCACGCCTGCATCAGTAACCATTCCCAGGAGCTCAGGGGCTGGAGACTGCTGGGGAGGCACTCAGCTTGTCCCATATGTCCACTCCAGTTTGTCACAGCTGCAGACTGAGAATGACAGTGGATGGTTTGTACAAAATGGTCCTGGACAGACCATAAAAGAGAATTACTGTACTCTCCTCATACTGGGAAAGCTCCAGAGGGAGGCAGGATTAGACACATCCAGTGAGAGGTGGCTTGGGCAACCTTATACTTGCCAGCCTTTCCAGCTTGGAAACATGTTTGTGTATCCAGGGTTTCGTTTCCTGAAGAGTGAGATACATTGTAGTGCTTTATTTTTGTTCCACTGTCTATGCTGTGTTGTCCTTTGGGGTTTTTTCTTTCCCTTGTGACTCTTTTAAATTAATTTTAGATTGGTTGCTACCTTGGGTTTGCACTGACGTGGCACTGTCTGCTCCAGAAATGCACAGATGAAAAGAACAGGTGAGGTTAAAAAGTCATTTCACTGTGACTTCCATTCTTCTCTGCCTATCTTTTTTTTAGGTCCCATTTTGATTAATCTGTCTGCCAGAATTGTCTTTTTGGTTGCATTTCTTTATTTTGCCCAATCATCTAATCAGTGTTTTTGTTGATTCTTGAATATTTTTGAGCTTTGGACTGGTAGGTTGAAATGGAAGCTTTAAATCTGTCAGTTGTGGCTAATTCCCAATTTGGAATAATTCCTAGTTTGGATAATTTCTTATTTAAGAATATAAATATCTTCTTACTTAAGAATATACCTGACAATGGGCTGAGTGGGATAAATTGAGTTAGAGGAGGATGGAGGCTTGGATTTTGTACTTTGGATTATTATATGTCAGTATAATTTTTATAATGATGGATTGGAAAAACTCCTGTGTGAGGATCATTGGGTTTTCCTGTGATTTGATTCATTTTGTTTTTTTCTAGAAAAAAGATAAGGGCTCTGGATTCATTAATAGGGATGCTTCAGAAATTCCCATATGAAGACCCCACTTACGATAAGCTGCAAGAAGATCTGGAAAAAATCAGAGGAAAATTTAAACAGGTTTGTAGGATTAAGTTGTAATTTTAGCACATAAATTAATTTTTGAAGATACTTTGTTCCTAAAGCTACTCCAAAATTTTGTGAATCAGTTATTGTTCCCATTCTGCAATCATAGCAAAATACTTGAAGTGAGATAAATTAAGTGAAAATCCTTGATAGTTGAAAATTTCCCAAGCGGTAACAAATACAAAATAAAGGAAAAAAAATTCTTTAAAAAGTAATTTGGAAATAATCTTTGACAATTTGAATTACAAGTGGGACCAGAAGAAGAGAAATGGAGCAATTGGGAGTTCTGTTGAACATTCTTCTTGAAAAACAGACCCTTTGAAACACTTCTGTGTATTCCTTTTTAGGTTTGTTCAATGCTAAATATTCAGTCTGATTTTAGAATTGGTAATGAGGGATCTTCACTAACATTTTGAATGCAACAGATGAAGATAATCGTGGATGACCGAAGGAAAAAACCCATTAGAAGAACAGATCTGGAAAAGTGTCTATCTACTTTTATATGGAAAAAAAAATCAAAATAGTGAAGAGATGTTAAAGGGAAAGTGAAAAATCACTGGACTTGCAGTATTATTTAACATTTATTATCTTCAAGTTTTATTTAGGATATTACACACACTAGTGTGTAAATCTGTTAAATAGAAATATTTGTTTTAATTCTTTCCTGGTCTTTTACTGATAATTCCTCAAAAGGAAAACAAGCATTTGCACAGTTTCCTTGTTTAAAGGATGTCTGTTGCTTAAAAATCTGTGTATGCAGATCATTCAGTTTGCACAATGTGTACATGCTGTGGGTGAAGGAAAATAAAATCAAATACCTGCAGACTTCATTTTTGTGGGGAGAAGATGGAATGACAAAGGATGTCAGAATGCAGAGGAGAAGGATGAGGATACCTGCTCAGAATATGGAATTTGCACCTGGATTTTCCAATAGTTTTGCAGACTGATAGGGGGAAGGGAGCAAACCCCACAAAATCGAATCCCTCCCTCCAAGTTACCAGTTTAAATGGTGGGTGAGATGAACGTGCCTGCCAGGGGAGCTGTGAATCTCATGGACTGTATTTGTTGGTGCCTCTTACACAGACCAGCTTTTCATGTGCCAGCCTTGGAAAGTGACCACTTCAGTCTCATTCCAGACCAATGGATGCTGCCAGCTGCCTGTATTTAGCTGTGCTAGCTGAGAGTACCTGCAGCAGGCTTTGGCTTGGGCTGCTGGATGTCTTTGCAGTCCAGTAAGGAATTGCAGAATTCCAGCTTTTATCAGCTGTACTCTGTGTGTGCCTGGCTCTGCCTGCATGGCACGGTTCAGCCTTACGAAGTCAGATTTGAGGTTTTTGGTTTGTTTAACTGGCCTACACATGAATTTTGATACACACAGGCAGTGTCAGAGCCATCTAGTGGATATGTGGGATTGTAGGAGCTCACAAATATCTATGTGGGTGAAGTGGTTAAAATAGACAGTACAGAACATACACACTCATGATAATTCTAATTATGTGGGGAATATCTTTGCAATGAAGTAACACTGAGGTAGGAATTAATTTTTACTTGTTTCCTCATTTGCAAAGATGCCTGTGAAAGCAAGGGCAAGGTTGTGAGAGCTCCAGGAGTACCTGCAACAGGCTTTGGCTTGGGCTGCTGGATGTCTTTGCATTCCAGTAAGGAATTGCAGAATTCCAGCTTTTATCAGCTGTACTCTGTGTGTGCCTGGCTCTGCCTGCATGGCACGGTTCAGCCTTACGAAGTCAGATTTGAGGTTTTTGGTTTGTTTAACTGGCCTACACATGAATTTTGATACACACAGGCAGTGTCAGAGCCATCTAGTGGATATGTGGGATTGTAGGAGCTCACAAATATCTATGTGGGTGAAGTGGTTAAAATAGACAGTACAGAACATACACACTCATGATAATTCTAATTATGTGGGGAATATCTTTGCAATGAAGTAACACTGAGGTAGGAATTAATTTTTACTTGTTTCCTCATTTGCAAAGATGCCTGTGAAAGCAAGGGCAAGGTTGTGAGAGCTCCAGGTGGAGCATTTGTTTAATAGAAGTGTGTGATATGTGAGTGACAAGCCAAGGTGCTGCTCCAGAGATTGTATCAAACACAATTTTTTTTGTTCAGCTCAGGAGAGAAATGGTCTTTGGCAGTCAGGTGGTGACTGTTATTTGGAAAATTGGTTTGGTGGCTAATTTTCTTGTATTGCTTTAGTTCTATTTTTAAAAAATAAAATTATAGTAAATTATTATATAAATACATGTGTATATACTGAACTATAAATATTGTATCAACCGGGATTTCCAGCTGGGATATACCAAGCTTAGGGTTATCTATTAGGTCTTTAATTTTTTAATTAGGTCTTTAATTAAATTTCATCTGTGTGGACACATTGATGGAGTCTCTTCTTCCAGGAGTCTGTATTTTTCTGAATATCTGCTGTTTTCACCTTGTGTGGTCCTAATGTGGTTTATTAAATAAGGTACAGTTCAAAATTCTGTTGGATGTGCAGTTGTTGTGTGCTTTCTTCAGTGCCATTTTTTTGTTTTCTGCAGTGATTTGGGGGGGGTTGTGTCACGTTCAGTGCTGTGGCTGTGGAACATTCCCAGCATTCTGTAGAGGTGTTTTTATGCCTGATTTACAGCTGAGGTTTTGGGTATGCCTGATTTATAGCCTAGGTTAAATCAAAAATATTAATTTGTCTTAGGGTCACAAAGATACTGAAAAATATGCAACATTGTACGTTATGATACTGGTTATTAATAAAGCAGGACATTGAGATTGTGGCTTGACTGATTGTCCAAGAAGTTTGAAATTTTGCAGAAGTAAGACTTAAGAATATATAATCTCTACTCATTCACCACCCCTACTTATAGCTCAGTAGTTATAGAGGGATGTTTGAAACATTTCACTCAGCAGTTTCTGACTTGCCTGGACTGTGTTCTAGCTTGTTTTGTCTCTTTGTGATCATCTCTCAGCTGAGCCTGTGGAATATGGAATTTTATTAAAAGGTGGATATACAGCTCATTACTGCTAGGCTGCTGAAGTCATGGCAGTCCAGAAGAGTTGTAATTTTCCTTTCTGCAGTGTGTGATGAGTACAAGAAATAGTGAATTTTGAGGCATCAGCCAAGAGGTAAACTTTGAATACCATTTGGTAAAGGTCCCAAGCACAGTTCTTGTTCTGTCTTCATTAAGCAACTTCCTTTCCATTTCTTGTCAGCTGTACTTAAGGTGATCCTTTAGTACAAATTCCAGCTTTGAGTGAATATCTATAATCAACAGAAATGGGTGAAATAAATCAGAAAAAAAAAGAATCTGGGTGTGCATTTGTTTGCTTCAAAACCAACCCTGTAGAGATACTCTGGCTCATTTGCATCCTGATCTATTTATCTGAAACAAGGTTGTGGTAATTTCCACATTAGATTCAATTTGGAGTTTTAATTTTCCAGTAAATCAGTTTCAACGTTTATATAAGTTTTGGTTTTTGAAGAGATGCAAGAGAGAGTTTGAACCTGCCCTGTATTTATAAATGCTTATTTACACTTTGGCTGGAAACAACTTCCTGCATTGGAATAAAGGGAAATCCATCTGTCAGAAGTCTGCCTGCACCCTAATATCCCACAGTGCTTTAGAGTAAGAACTTAATATTTCTGGTATTGTTTTCTGATTCTTTCTATTCTTGGTGCCTTTTGAATAGTGCCCTTTGCAACTTCTTACAACCATGGCTTCTGGTCTAATTGCAGTCTAAAACTTCAGCTTTCATAGTTTGGCAAGTAACCATGAAGATTCTCATTTTACAGTCTGCCAGAGTTGTTTTTTTAATGGATAAAGTTGTGACAGTACACATTCCCACAGAAGTGGATGTATCACCAGGGAAAAAGGGGATTTGGGAGGTGTGAGAGGAGTTCAGCAGGTTCCCAGTTGCAAGTTGTGGTGTCTGGGACTGATGTGTAAAGGCCAACTGGAACAAAGCACTGCTGAAGCACTTCAGTGTGTCCCAGGGTTTGGAACTGCAGGACCAGCCTAGCCTGGGGTGATAATAAAAATAATAATAAAAGCTCTGTGTGCTATTTTGTAAGCTTGCACAGTCAGTTCATTTGTAGCTAACCTGAATATCTCTTTGACGTTACACTGGGAATGCTCCCACCTTAGTCACTGGAGTGTTGATTCCCTAAGTGTGGTCATTAAATTTTTTCAGCATTTTTCATGCTAGAATTCTGTGGTACTACTTATCAAATGCTGCACTACTGTGTGGAAGGAGACATGGTCACTAAGCTCATCTGAAATGTGGAAGACTTCCTAAATCCATGGAATATATGACAAGTGAAAAAACCTCAGACATTATTTCACTTGATTCCAAACAGCTTGCTGCACAATGTTTTAAATTATTTTATCCTATTCTGTAACCATAACCAATTGAGCAGTAGTGCAGCATTCTGTGTATCTGGTTTTGGGGAGATTTCTGAATAAGAATAAGAAATGGCATAAAACTTTTGCCTTGGAAAAATTAGAAAGCTACACAATTCAAGTTGTGCAGAATTTGTTAGGGTGACATCTGAAATAGTGGCCTCCTGTCTGATAGAATTTAACTGGTACTTGTTCCTGATAAAAAGGAGGTTGATTATTCAGTCCCTGCATCCTGACTGTGCATCAGACAGAATCAGCTCAGCATTTGCCACTGTTCCATTTCTGATTTTAACTCCCTATTTTGCTGCTTTGTCTCAACACTTTTTAACTTTCGGCATCTTCAGGATTCTGGGGAATAATCAACACTATGTGGAATCTTTCTTGATAGTAGGAACTGTGAGTCAGCAACCCTTTAATTTTTTTAGTTGCAGCCATTGTTCCAGCAGCAAGCTTTGCTGCTATTGTCCACTGTTTGTCCAGCTCACGTTTACTGGACTGTGGGAACGGATTAGGGTTTCATGGCTTTTTTTTTTCTTCTTGCATAAACTCTTGATCAAAGACATTCCTTGGATGACAAAACACTGTATACTGTGTCACACAGCCCTGACCAGACTGCACGAACAGTAGTTTAAAAACACATGCCTACATTGTTCTCTGAACTGGCCTGCTTTTTTTTTTGCAATGTATGTGCAGACATTGAATTTTTGAGACCCCGTTTACCTCTGTTAAAAACACACACACATACAGAAGTTATTGTTAATAAGCACTTGACAGTTTCTGAAATACAAGTTAAAAAGCAAATTGCTCTAAGAACAGACAGAACAGAATGTAATTTCTTAGCAGAGCTAGGAGTTATATCTGCAGTGTATTTCCTTCCTGAGGAGACCTTGGTTGTGGGGCAGGTAGTCAAGGACACTGGAAACCTAAACCCACATGGATTATGGCATCATTTGATGTGTTACAGCCAGAACCCCTGAGTCAGGTGGAGAATGATTGGAGCACAGTTTGGGACTGCATTAACCTGCTTCACCATAAATACATTGTTAGAACCACATTTTGAGAACCTGGCTTGTTATAGTTTTATGCCTTGGTCTTCTTTAAGTTCTCTTGTGCATTAGGAGGAGGACAAATTTCAGAAAATTCCAGTAGCATCATTATTCCTCAAACTAGTGAGAAAGGAAAAAATGTAGACACTTTTTCAAGGAGCCTGGCCTTGTGATTTGCCTGAAATACTCCTTCAGCAGAAACATGGAGGAAAGAGATTCCTGAAGACACGTTGAGCAGGTTTACAGAGTGTTTTAAAAACATGGGAGGGCTGATTTTGGTGGTTGGAAAGCTGTTTGTGAAGGAGAGAAACGATGTTCCACAAACTTGCATTGTCTGGCTCTGCAACACTGTTGAGCACTGTCATGCAGAAGTGAAGGCAGATGAAACTTCTTTCACTGACATTGGAATGTCATATCCATAAGGGAAGAACCCTTCTGATCCTTTGCAGTCCAAGGGTCTCCATGAAAAGAGAAACCTAAAAAATACATGGCTACCAGATGTGTTGTCTAAAAGGAATTAAATGGTCAGTGAGTGACTGAAATGGCTACAGAAATATTAAGTCAAACCCACAAAATAAATGTATTACTTAGAAGAAATGATGTTTACTTATGCGTAAATAATTTATGATGTCTTCTGAAATTTAATGGCACACATTGGCTGAAGCTTTGCTCTTCATATTTAAAATAGCCAAATGTAAAGAACTTTGGTCTGTGGATGTTCAGGGAGGAAAGAAAGCTGTTCAAAAATAATACCCTGTATTTGAACAATCTGGAGTGATACAATCTAATAAAGGGGAGAAATGAAACATCAAAAAGCTCAATTGCCCGTTGCAGACAGTTTGCCATCAGAGAGTGGCTCAGGACACCAGGTCACTGCCTCGGGCTGGCTCAGGGGTGTTGTCACAGTGCCCTGCTGGTGCTTTCGTGGGCCTTGGGTGAGGCTCTGCCCCTCTCAGCCCAGCCCCTTGGAGACTGTTGCTGATGCTACAAATCACATCTCAGCCACAAACAGCCACAAACGTGGTGGCTGTCAACGGGAGACCAGGCATCTGTGGAATATGGCTTGGGAGGGAATTAAGCCATGTCACAGGGCTGCTGCCAGGTGGGATGGATGAAACAAAACCACTTGGCAATGTAAAATCTAAAATGTATTCAGCAGGGAAGCGTAAGTGGATGGCAATTTCCACTCTTGTGATGCACATGCTACAAGCATGACTCAAAGCTCTAGACCTCTGTTCCCCACGTGGATCCAGAGGAGGATTCCTTCTCTGGCCAGTCCATATGTCAGGTCCTGCCTTGGAGCTTGGCCCTGCATGTCACAATTCCTCCTTTGGTTCAGCGTTCCTGGTGCTGGTAGAGATCCCCACCTGTTAATTCCCTGAAATATGAGGCTTTTTAATAGCCCATCTTCACACAGGCAGAAAGGAGAACAGGTCTAGGTAGGGCTCTGCAGGTGCTATAGGATTAGCAAGGAACTATTTCTGGTTTCATTCCTAAATGTTTATGACAGTCAAAAAGCAAATGGGTAACTTTTGCCTTCCTCCTACATTTGGTCCTGCTTGGCCATAAAGAACAAAATCAGAAGTCTGGCAAATGTCCCATTATCAGTGCAATCCCATTGACTAATTTGCAATCCCTTTCTCTTCACTGGATTGGAATATGGTGTGGGACTTAGAAGACACATGGGAATCTATGCTGGCATGCCAAAGCAATTACTACGAGCAATTATATTTGTGGGATCATAAAAATACCTTGTTTGTCTGAAGAGATACATTTCTCATAAAATGGTGCCAACAGGAATTCATTAAAATTCATTAAAATGCCATCATTTATAGCTTTACTGCCATTGTCCCATTGTAGGAATCTCAGCGTATGTAGCCCATGTGTATGGGTCATTCCTGTGAATCTTTTAAAAACAACAGCTCCAACATTCTCTTTCTCCTCTATCTTATGGAGTTTTCTATCACTTAAAATGCCAGCTGTGCTTGAATGAAAGTGGATTATGAGTCTTTTTTCATTTGCTAGTTCTTGTTTATTGTTTAATAAAGAGCATTTGAATTTAAGTGTTCATAAAAGGTCCAAGATTGTCAAATGGCCTGAATTCAGCAATGGAACTGGGAAGGTTTTTGGGAGGTCGGTTGGAGGTTTTTCTTTGTACATGTCTCAAAAAAAAATTACAGTACTTTTCCCTTTAATAAGCTACAGCATAGTCTAGCTGAACGTGCATATTTTTTACAGCCTATAGTAAATTGTTTTTCTTGCTACATTCTTGTCTTTCTGCCCTTTGCAATGTGAGTAATACTGGCATAGTTCACCCAGCATTCAAATTTAGGAGTCTGAATTTAGAGATGATGTTCAGGAGAAGGAAAATGTAAATAATAGAGCTATGTGGGCTTAAACCTACTTTAGTCACAACACTTAGTCAGTTTAACAGCATTTATAAAAGAGATGGGAATGGCAAAACCTACTTAACACATTCAACCAAACACAGGTTTACATTTCTCACTGAATCACTCTAATGTTTTTATCAGCACAAGATTTTTGTGAGAAGTCAAGATCCCCAAAGTGTGTTCTCACTTGATTTTCAAACACTGAAGATCAGAGGGATGAGCCGTCGGCCACACAAAAGAAAGCTATTCGTTCTTTCTGGAGTTTTGGGGATTTTTTGTGCTGGAAAAAATTAATCATTTTTGGCCCAGACCAGTTTAAGCTTTGGCTTGGTGTGTTTTTGAAGTCCCTGTGAGTTTAGTTCAGGTCATCTTTCAGTGTTTTACACCTCCCAGTGTAACTCACTGTACAGAGGAGCTACCCATTTCAAAAGGAACAAAGCAGACCCCATTTGTACTGGTTTTACTCACCCACCTGATCTGGGATTTTGCAGCAGACCACACAAGCTTCAGGTTTCTGGCTGAAATGACTGGGATACCACCGAGCTCTCACAAGCTCATCTGGGATTCTTCTGATGCAGGTGGTTTCCCATCTAGTGGTGGATTCTTCTGATGCAGGTGGTTTCCCATCTAGTGGTAACTGGCCTGAAAGGAGCTTGTTCTGCACTAGACAACGATTAACATGTTAGAAGTTGGCTCTGCGGTTTCATTTTTCATTTCCTGTGCTGCACTCGCTGCACGGAATCAGTTGTAATGTGAAGTTTATGGGAAACTCAGAAGGCAGGTACCAAATTTCTAATTTGTGACAGCGAGGAGAAGCACTTGGCCTTTTACATAATTTTTTTTTTGGGCAGAAATAATTTCACAGGAAAAATAACCAAATACATAGGTTATAAGCTTGACCATCTCCCCTGAAAATAAGATGTTTCTGCTGTGTTCAGCTCTGAAAATAATAATAAAAATAAAGTAGTAGTAGTAGCAATAATGATAATAATAATAATAATGTGCAACCCCTATTTTCAGAGATATTTTGGATTCTGTATTGGAACAGAGGTTATAATTTTTTTCTCATTTTATTTTGTAATAATATCTAATTCCTGTCCCAGGTTCAGTTCTTTTCTTACATTCTTTTAGTTGGCTTTAATGTTTTTCAGGTTTATTCCGTATTCTCTTAGCTGTAAAAGCTGTCTGAGGGGAAGGCACAGAGAAGGCAGCTTAACCAACTGGCTTTTAAAACCAACTGTCTTCTGTAATGGTGTTCTGGGACACAAAACCTTCCACTGATGAGAAAGTACCAGCAAGCATTGTGTGCCATCCAACACCTACTTTGTTTTACCCTTTGTTCACATGAACCACCAAAGGGGCATTTTACTATGACTAATTTCCTTTAATGTGAAAAATAAAGTCTTCAGGCAGGGAAAAAAATATTTTGCTTCTTTAAAAATGCACGTTGGTGTGACAGGCAGGCAGTTACGTACCCATGGCTCGAAACACCCACGGTTTCCTAAAATAGCAACAAAAGGTCTTCAGCTTTTAGAGTGTGTCAAACCTAGAAAATGTCACGTGCTTTACTCACAGCACCAGGTAGTTACAACCATTCAGCATTTTCAAGGCAATTAAAAATAAATGTAAATTAAAAGACGACAACGGTTGGGTTTTACCAATTTTATTTCTATTTCTTTAGATTTTTTTGCTGGAAACTTGTCTGTTACAGGTCTGTTGGTGAAAATGTGCATTTCAGACCAGTGATGCCAATAAGTACAATATAAAAATGTACAAATCTGAATTGCTTTTGCTTACTACAGATTGTTATAATAATGTGACAAATAAAGCATCTCTGTTGGCACGTGAACCCACTTATCTGGATTTGGCCTTTTTCAGTACATACAATATTTCAAAAAAATTTGCAGTACACACTACCACTCAGTGTAACACATAATAAAACCAACAAGCACTAAACTCAATAATCATGTTTGGTTCAGAGACACAGAGATGCCACAAACAGAAGTGTTTTATGAGGTAAGCAGTAAGAAATGTTCCTGAAATTTGGACAGAATATATCCAGTCCTCCTGGGTCCTGCGACTGCTAGTAGCATTGCAATGCTTATTTATGCACTATGTAGGATCTTAACTGCATTTGCCTCAAAATGAGTTCTAATTCTGTTTTGGTTTAGCAGCATACAGGCAACAGCTAGATTATTCTTCAGCATACAACTCTGTTAGCTGGCTTATTTATGAGATTTACAGGCTTTTTTTTAAATTAGCATTATGCTATAATTATAAAAAAAAAAACCAAAACAAA
Source organism: Passer montanus (assembly GCF_014805655.1). Taxonomy (NCBI): domain Eukaryota; kingdom Metazoa; phylum Chordata; class Aves; order Passeriformes; family Passeridae; genus Passer; species Passer montanus. The sequence continues at coordinate 6,842,363 of NW_024370374.1, read as the reverse complement.
CAAAAAACCCCTAGTATATCATAACAGATTAAACACACAAAATACTTAGAGTTCCAGAAGATAACCTAACATACCAAATGATGTGTCCCAGCTGAGGGAGAACCACATCAGGTGGCACACAAGAGTTATATTATAATGCACCTTTCATATATCAATGTGGCTAGTAACACAACTTAAAACTACTATGATAATAAACCCCAGATCAGACAAAGAATCCAGCTTTATAAAATGCATAACAAAAACAAAAAAAAAAACCAAAACAAAACAAAAAACCAAAACAAAAAAACCCCAAAAAAATCAAAAAACAACCAACCCTTGATATTAATTGATCTTCTGAAATGTCTGCTAGTTTTTAAATTAATGCAGAGACCCATTCAGAGCAACGTTCGATGCATTTCCGTTTGCAGTAGAACTATGAGGCACTGTAAGAACATCAAAACCTGGTCTAGACACGGGTAACTGAAGTATGAGGTATTGTGAAACAGGAACCTTTTTTGGAATAGAGCAGTAATCACATTAAGTAAAAATTGATCACATAAAAAAATCTACAAAAAATGATGTCAATAATATAATTTTCTATGAGAAAATTAAAACCTATTACATGGCAGTATATGACATTGTATAACAAAAAAAAAAAAAAGAACTGATCCACAAAATAGCAGCAAAACACAATGACAAAGATACAGAAAAGCAATGTTAATTTTTTTTCAAACCATGCTGGGAATTTATCCATAGCAGCTCAATAAAAATGGAGCATCCACTCCTTTTGTCTTTTTCTTTTTTTTTTATCTTTTGAATTTTTTATCTTTTTTCATTTTTTTGTTCTTTTTTGTTGTTGTTATTTTTGTTACAATCAACACCTTAGCGGCAGTTTTCTCACATACATTTCACCATCACATTCTCCTCGAGCATCAACTTCAACAGCTATGTCCACGTCCCTTCAGCTACTTTCTAAAATAATAATAAAAAGATACATAGCCAAGATGTGCAAATTTTCTATTTGTAGCTAAATAAAAAAAAAACAAATGGGGCATATTCTGGAATAAAAACTTCTTTCAAGTACTCCAATTTTCATATCTATTAACTATGGTGTTTTTTCATGGTTAGACTGCTTTTGAAAATGTATAAGAAGGGGCCAAATAGACTGCCTGGTTTTGGGTTTGTTCTTTGAAGCATATCCTTTTTTTTGCTTTAATAAGCTGGGTAAAAAATTGCAACACCAAGGGTAGAAAGATTTTCTTTTTCAAAAGGGGTGATTGCATTAATTTACAAATCATACTGGCCTTATGAACATCCTCTGCAATAAATATTCTTTTTAGCCTTAACTATAAATTATATATTTTAGTGTTTAAAAACCTTCAGTTGTAAAAACATCTAGCGATAATCCTTAAAACTATGTGTCCTATATGTGAACCTTTAAGGCCCCTAATTTATAAAGATGAGTTGGCACCAAAGGGTTCTAAACTCCAAACTTTTCTACAGAAAAGGAAAGGAAGATATCCTGGCAATTTGTGAATGCAATTTTCTCTCACTGGAACACAACCTTCGGAAAAAAAGAATCACCTCTCCTCTAACACCATAGTTAAATGCACTTGCTTTGCAATTCCAAGTTTGCCAACAAGCACTTTATATATTTCCAAACCATTCCATTAAAAAAAACAAACAAACAAAAAAAAATTTCCACACAATAAAAGAATGTATTTCCTATATCTAATGGACTGAAAGTGCTTTGAATGGAATGGTTTCAGAATATTACAAACGAACAAAAAAAAAAAAAAAAAAAAAAAAAAAAAAAAAAAAAAAAAGACTCAACTGTGGATTGAACCTGACTATAATTAGGCTGAATATCTGTGGGGTCAGAACAGCATTTTTACACAGGTAACTACAAAAATAGGAAGATTACAAAAATATAATATATTATGTCACTATTTCGGTTTCTCTTTATAATAGGGTCCTGTATGAGTAGTACATTGGCCTTTCCCAACCACACTAAGCTGGAACCCTACAAATGCCTCAATGCACAGGCAATCCACAGGCACAAAAAAAAAAAAAAAAAAAAAAGATTAACATATAATAATGCTGCATACTAACATACACTAACTTATGGGTTACGTTAACCATTTATAAGGTGAAGAGGATAAAAAAAAACCTAAGGAAATAAAATAAACATTTACAGATGAATTATAAAGTGACTAAATGCATAAGCAAGCAAGATACAGAAAAGCCTAGAACTGCGTTAAAGCTATGCTCTTTAAAGAAAAAGAATATTTCATTTACTATCTAAAAAAAAAACCCTCTTCTACTTTAAAAATGGTTGGTTGGTTTGTTTTATATGTACGAAATCAAATCTAATACCTCCCCTGGAGACATTTCGTGTGTTAATGCCTATTTTTACAACATACAGACAAGAACACTTTAATATAAAAACTAGTTGATTATTATTGTATAAAATCCTCTATTTTTGTAGCACAAACCCCTGGGGGTAATGCAAATACTATTTTTTTCTTTTTTTAAGACAGTTTTTGGGGTATTTTTTGTTTATTTGTTTGTTTGAAGTCACAGATGGAAGGGAGACAGAGCAAGAAAAAAATATAACAAGACTGGTTTTCCCTTCTGGTATAAAAATGTCCTGGAGAAAAGGGTTTCTGGGGGGGAGATCCTGATGCCGATTCCTTCTCAGATGCCCTTTCTTTGTCTGCTTTTCTTGCCAAGCAAATCCATTTAGGAAGAAGTCCTCTTTAAATGTTCACGTCTCGCACATCAGTAGGTGTGCAGGAGAGGTCTGCTTCGTCCTCTACAGTCTTTGTTTCTGAAGATATGTTGTGCTGCTGTGCCTGGCGTAGACTGGACTCCAGGAGGGACTCAATCTGTTCTTGGCAGGCTCGTAAACAATCCTGCAGGAGGGTGCAATGGAAGGGGAGAGACAGAGAGACACAGAGAGAGAGAGAGAGACCCAAGAGTACTTTAGAAAGATCACAGGCTAAAACACCATTTTTTTGACAAAGCAAGAGAAATGTTACCAGGTTATCTGGGAGAGCAGCAGGCTGGAAAGGAGGGTGGGAAGAGCAGAAGCACCCGACAGTGAAAGGACTGGCTGAGCAAGCCTGTTTTTTTGCAGGTTGTACCTTGCACTGCTGCTTCTCTGCCTGTGCTGTTTACAGTTCTCTACAAGCCCACTGCTCACAACTGTGATTTCTACTTTTACCCCAGGAACCCTTTAGCAGTAGAGTCTGCTAGAAGCAATGCTCACTTTCTTCCCAAGGCTAAATTCCAATGACAGAAATGCCATATATATGTTGAGATGCCCATGGCCAAAGCTGCGTGCCAGCTGCTGCCATGTCCAGCTGTGGGCAGCTGATAAAATTCCTAACCCTGTAAGCATCTCCAGAGATGGACTGGACTGTCAGTCCCCGAAAGGGAGAGGTCTCTCAGAAGCACCACAAGGCACCTCCCCAACCACGTGCTACCAAGCCCATCCAAGCTTCCTGTGTGCTACCACATCCACCTGGAAATCTCAGTCAGGCTGAGACATTTTCCTCTCACTTCCAAAGCATTTTCTCCAAGCTGGATGTGCACACCCTCCTCCTGAGGGTTCAGGAGGCTGCACAGGCCTCGCTGGAAATTAAAAAACCATAAAGTACTAAGAAAGATCCTGTCTGTGGTGGGGAACGGCAACTTCCCCCAGGCATTATGCCATACCACGAGGAGAGATATATCAGATTCCCAGCAACCAGAACTGGAGAGGGCCTTTTAGCTCAGCCTGCACAGCTTCCTGCAGGCTGTGGAGGCCTGTACACCCACTGCCATGACACAGAAAAGGTGCCCTAAACAGGCCAAACAATCCCACAGCATTTTGCCAAAACTCATCCAGCGTGCTGTTTACCCTTATCTTTATAACAAACATGGTAAGCTTTTCCCCCCAAACATCTTTAACTCTGTGTATGAAGGACTTTGAAGTTTCCTTTCAGCATTGCCTTTTCTGATTTAACCTATGACATGTGTTAGCCCTTGCGGTGAACCCAGTCTTCCATGATAAATTGCCGTCAAAAGTGTTAGGATGTGCATGACTGAGAATGAATGTTGTTTTCCTGAGAGGGTGACCTGCCTGCTGTTTTCTTTATTTCCCAGTTTCAATTCTGCCTTCATTCAGAGGCTTCTTGTGTGATCTACCAGCTTTTCACTGATTCCACTACCACAAGAATCTCCTCTGCCACCAATAAGGGCACATGGCATTTGGGGTAAAATAAGATTAGAAACCCAAGCAAACAATTCTCTGCAAGTCCTTTCTGAGAGAGAGGGAGGTTAATCCTACCTCTAAGCAGATCAGACCATCAGTTACAGCTCACTGAAAACACATAACCTATGACCTTTCCTGGTTTAAAGCCTAGTGTAATATTTCCTCTTGACAGAGACACACAGCGTTTTAAATGACAAAAAGAAACGCTTCATATCCTAAAGTCATCATGCCTTTGGCTCCTGCATACCTCTGGCCTCCACAATAAGGTCTCTATGAAGTCCCTGCACCCAGCCCTCCTCCAGATATGACGGATCAATCCTGACTGTAAGGCTCCCCCTTGTACCACAGACACATTAAAGAGTCCACAGCAGCACAGCTTTAGGTGTTCCTGGCTTTACAAAGCCACTTCTGAGCATAATTCTCTTTTAGCATGCTCAGTGGTCCAAACTGAAAGCATTTTTATTTTTCAGAGCAGAATGAATCCCCTTGGGTTTTGTTTTGGGTTTTGGTTTTTTTTTTTTCAAGTGGGAGTAGATTTTACGGTGAGTTTTGATGGGAACTTCAAATGATGGGGTTTTTTTTAATCCTGACCATTTGCATATAGCATGTTTGAGCTCTGAAAACTAAAAAATTCAAAAGAATTTCTATAAATACCTATTCTTCTCCCTCTGGAGTTCAGTTATGAATAATTACTTAAGACTATGTAATTTAAAGGTACTTTTTGCCCACAGAATTTTTTTCATTTAAAATTCTCAGAGTGCAGCATGCTGTAACTGTTTTTTTTTTAAAAACAATCTTTACAATATGTTATGAACAGACTGTCTTAAGCTACAGTTGAATGAAAAGGTTTTTTTTACTCTTTAAGGCATTTTGTCCAGAGCTAGCAAAAAACAACTGCAGAACATAAAATTCACTGTGAACAACCTCAACAAAGCTGTTTTCATTCTCAGTACTTCCCAACACTGAAAAGCAAATACAAAACTTGTGCACTACTCTGATAACTTCTCCCAACAACTTTTCTGCTTCACTACCCAAATTTTCAATGCCCACAGTTTGTTCAAGGTCATAAACCCTTCCTGGATTAATTAAGCTCCTCAGTGAAAAAAAAAAGAAAAAAAGAATACTTGCTAGCTTAACTGATGTGGTCAAATACCTTTAAGACACAGTGGACATGATCAGACTCTAGGGTCACATAGGAAAGGAAACAAACAACAACAAAAAAGGAACTGCTTGGAAATCCTTTGTTCCTGCCTGACCCGTTCTGGATAACAAGCACATGTCTGAAGGTGCCTCTGAGAAGGGGCAGGCAGGAGGCGAATTCCAATGCACTAACAGACAGCATGGAGACCCAATCTAATCTAGTTCAGCAAATTTCTGGCCTGGAAATGAATGTCAGGTAAAATTCCATCTGTTTGGATGATGGGGTCAAGAATAGAATGATGGAAGACAGCCCAAGACTTCTAATTGTGATTATCTGACTTCTAATTACCCCTGATCAAAGGCAAAATGGGAAATTGGACTCCTACCAACATATAAACACAAACCATAAAGGAATTCCAATCAGGTGATATTCGTTTTACTTTAGATTCAGCTCTCTTTGAGACTAAAGGTAAAAAAGTGTAATTTTGTAACCTGAAATCCAACAGACCTGTGCTCCAGCTAACAGATCATCAGGGGGAACACCAGCCCTGCTCTTAACATTCCAAGACTATCCAATATAAAACCTGTTCCGTGACAAGGGGAACCATCACTGGGGCATGGCACACTTCATACAAATCCTAGTGAAATGGGATAGCAGGAATGGCATTTGATACCATGGGTTACACAGACAGGTATTTTGGGAAAGTCTCCCTGCAGGGGAATCATGCTCTGTATGAAACCAAGCAGATTCCTCTCCCCAGAACAACTGCAGTGGAAGTTGCTGTTTCCTTATGCCACTCCAAACATGACAATACACCTGTACAGACAGAGAACTTTGTGATGCCAGTTTTCTGCAGCAATCCACACAAAATCCTTATTTCTACCCAACACGTGAATATATTTAGCACTGGAAGCTGGAGGGGAGTTACTCCCTTTTCAAGCTGTTAACCAAGCCCAGGTCAAACAGATTCTGGCCTTGCAATGACTCAGGACAATTAAAATGAAATAATCAAAAAATCCTCTTTTCTTGCTAGAGCAACTTTGTTTTCTTTTTCAAGAGCTCTGTCATCAACTAAGTCAAGCCACATAAGGACAGGCCGTTGTTCTGCATGATGTGAGAGAATCCACTTCAGTGCCCAGGATCAGGAATGGTTAAATCATCTTGCTTCAATCAAGATGCTGCCTGGACAGATAGCAAGCATTTTCCCTCAGTACCTGCTTCAAACATCTCCCCCTGGACAGTGGCCAACCACACACTGGAATTATCTGCATTGCTCACAAACTGACTAACAGCGTCACACGTGCATACCAAACTGAGCAGCCCCTTAGTTCAGCATCTCTTAAGAGTATTCAGCAGTTCAGGTCCTTAGAGCATTTAACACTTGCACACTATTACCTCAGCTGCAGTGATATAAGTGGCAAAAAGAACGTGCTCAATACTGAGGCACTGTTCAGGTGATAACATAAAATAAGCTGAGATACTGCGTTTTTCAGCAATTGTTTCACATGGTCTATCAAAAGTAAAATATTCATTTGGGAATAATTAATTGCAATGAAATTGCTCAATCCCATCAACAAAGCCAGTTATGCAGTGGCTGGGCTGGGACAGTTTTCTATACATTTAAATTACTAACATGTAAAATAATTTAACAGCATCTCCAAGATTCTGCTCCTAACCACAGAGTCGTCTTTATTTGACTCATTGTCCAGTGCTTGGAGACCTCACAAGAACCTTTTTAAAGCATCTATTTATTGGTCTTCCACATTGTTACAAAACAAAGCTCAACTCTGCCCCAACTTCACACACCATTATGACATGGATCATTGACTTTAGGTCTTCCTTGTAGGCTCCCTTCCTGGCCCATTCACTCATGAAAGGTTTATTGCTCACTAGTTACTGATGTGCATCTCCTGGAAGCTGCAGGGCAAAATGAAGGGTCCTGTGAGGACCATCCACCTTGTCAGAAAGTCGTGGGACAAGCACTTCTTCCAAAAAGGAATTCAATACCAGCTACTGTGAAGGTCTAGCATGTAATAAACCAAATTAGATCATTAGAACTCTTTTAAGAAGAGCTTTTTCACACCACTTGGCACAATAAAAGGCCTCAAGAATGGTCAAAGATAAGGTCAGAGATACCACAAGGTCTCAGCAACTGTTTCCTGGTCTTATTCCCCAAGTTTTGTTTTACAGGGGCTCCTGGTTTAATTACCCCCAGCCAAACACAGGCTCTGCCACATCCTAAATCGGGGCAGGGCTTCCTCCTGTCCCAAACACCAGAGCTGGATGCACCATTCCCAAGCGGGCATCACAGATTATCAGTGGGCATCACAACGGCCAAACAAGCAAGCCAAACAGTGGGCACAGGAGAACACATTGAGAACCCCCACTCTGAGGCTTGACCTTTCCCAAGATTTACTGTCAGATTAGCTCTCGTGCAGTAAGCAGGCATTCATTCTTAAAAACCCCTAATGCAGGAGATCAACCGAGAGAAAGAGTCACTTACCGGATCACATTTGATAACTTGTGATAGGAAATGTGTGAGGCATTGATAGGAGAGGAAAGTGTTAGTGTTCCCCAGATGCAGGCCTTGCACAGCTGCTACCACGCTGCCAGCTGCGATCATGGAGGGTGGGTTTGAAATAAATTTAATATCTGTATGAAGAAAGGAGAAGAAAAAAAAAAAGAAAAAAAAGAAAAAAAAAGACTGAAATGATTGCTTTAGGAGAAGCCTGTCCATACACATACACTCTTTGTACCAGCATGGCTTTCAGCTGCCAACTATTGCATCGAAAAAGGCAGCAAAAATGGTGAGCAGAAAGGTGCCTCCTGCTCTAAAACTCTTACAGGTCCAAACCTGCAAACATTTATCCACATGAGCAACTGCTCTGCAGAGAGTGGCCCTTCCTGGCACTGGGCCTCGGGGGCCATTCATCACTTGGAGGTACTTTTATCATAAGCAGGGCCCCCATTTTTCCAGGGTTAAATACTTTGCTCCTGTGAATAATGCCAGGGGGGTCAATGGCACTGCACATCTGAGAAAACCTGTTCACATCCTGCAGTGTTTGCATGGTCAGATCCAAGGTGCACTCTAACAACGAGTCCTGGGCCCCTTTAAAGCAGAAACCTTTGCTCTGACACTCAAAGGAATATTGCTTTAATGAACAACATCAACAAAAAGAAAGAAAAGAGAAAGACTGCTTAACCCTGTCAGGAGGCAGATAATCCATATTTAAATTAAGGTTTCATCTTTAAAATGCTTTGTCTCAACCTAGTCTCTTGTCAGTGGCTGCCATCCATCCTGGCAACAGGGATTTAATGTAAATGTGGCATAACTAAGTGACGGGGGTCCCAAGAATTGGCGGACAATCAGTTACATTCTGATGTGACACCATGCTGACAAGAGGCTGGGCCCCCTTCCAGACTGCATTGCTGTAGGTCTCTCCACAAAGCCACTCCCAGGATCCCTTAAGGGGCTATCTCTGCCATTTAGCATGTTTTTCCTTTGGGTTTGTTTGGTTTGGTTTGAGTTTTTCTAGGTTTTTTTTAATAATAATAGTCTACATTTTAATGATAAGACTCTTTTCTACTGAGCAGGAATGCATTTGATCCGTGCCAGTGAAACACCTTGGAGGAAAATCAGGAACAAAGGAAGCAAGCGGCACAAGTCAAGGTCCAATTTTGTGAGGGAGAAAGGGAAACACCACAATGTACACCAGAACCTGAGAAACATTCCTTCAGCTTTTATCAGAATACAACTTCCTCTGGATTGGAAAAATATAAACCATCTGTCAAACCCCTGAATGAAATCAAAGGAATGGACAGCTTAGAGGGCTCAGTGGAACTGTTTAAGTATTAAATCATGCATCTCCTTTATTATGATAAAATAACTTTCGTGTAAATGTTTTACAAGTGGAACTAAAGCCTTCAGGACTCCATGGAAGTCCTGGCTCTGAATCTATTTAATCAGACACCTCTGACACTCCACTGTGGCCCTGACCAATACCCACCTTCAAAGGGGCACTTAGTGAACCTCCAAAATTAAACTGATACACAAAATTCTGGCCAAGCTTTGAGGATGCACTGCCAGCAAAAAGGGAAGCTCGAGCTAAAGCCATCTCGCTTATGTTAAAATAAACACATCAAAATAAATTTGGTTTGACCCCTTTTCCTAACCTGCCTGTTTCCAGGCAGATATAAACACACCCAGCTTCTAGTAAGCTGCTGTCATTCCAAGAAAAAAAAAAGCTGTGCCATTCCAAAGCCAGCTCTGAACTGAAATACTGACACAGACCTGCAGGTGGACTTTGGAAGTGGGGGATTCCCAGCAGGGATCCCACCAGGATGGAGTTGCTCAGAGGGGTAGGGTGGCAGTGCCTTCCCGACACTGTTTACGATGCTCCACAAACGGGACATGACCAAAATGTGTCACTTTAATGAGCCCATCCTGACAGGATCGCGTTTGGGATTAATATTTGTGTTCTTCTTTTAAATGGAGCAGTAAACAAGAACATGAATTCATAGTCACACCCTCATTCTTTCCAAGATGGAAAAGTGATAATGAAGTTTAAATGACCAGTTTGTGTCTGTCCCTATAACCACTCCAGACAAGCAGCATGGACTGCCTTTTTGTTGCAACTCAACAAGGAATTATTTGTGGCAGAGGCCACTAATTTCAGCATATTAATCAGGGGGCCCCTCTCGCCTGTAATTGGATGCCCCCAAGTGAAGAGTGTGGCATCATTGTCAGCCTCCATCGCCTCATCTTGCGCTATTGAGCGCTCAGGAACAAGGGGGCTTCGGTGAGATGAATTAGACCTGACACAGCCACAATGGGGTAGGGGGCCCCATCAATTGAAGCACACATCCCCAGTAGCCTATCTGAGACTTCATCCAAAAAGAATAAACAACTTCAGCGTTGTTAAAAAGAGAGAGAGGGAGAGAGAGAGGAGGGGGAGGAGAGAGAAGAATGCCAGCCACCCTGAAGGGAGGACAAAGCAGGCATATAGGCGCTGCAGCGCTTTAAAAAAAATTCCTAACAAGGCGAGTCACCCCTTTTCCTTTTTAAATGGAGCAGCAATTCCATCCGTCTGGAGAGCTGGGGGCTATGAATGAAAATCTTTTCATTGAGGCAAATCAAAACTGTGAACATAAATCACTTGCTGCAAGATGCAACAGGTTCCAACTGGTCACATACCTTGAGACTTCCAATTTTATAAAGGCCGGAGAATGGGAGAATTGTAACGCGCTCATTTCAAAGGGGGGTCTTTCTTTCTCCTTTGGAGAGGACCAAAGCAGCAATAATAATAATAATAATAATAATAATAATAATAATAATAATAATAATGGAGCCTGATATGTTTTGATAACCAGAGGAACATAATGAAATGCTGAAGCTCCAATATTTGTTGCTATTCATTGTTATGCTTGTATAGAGCTGCAGTTCTCCCTCAACACCGGTCTTAACTTGGGCCAAAAGAGGCCTGCTTCCTTTTGAGCTCTCCCTGCCTTGCTCTGCCATGCCAAAGTCCCATTCATTAAGCTCAATTATGTGTTAACTTCAAACAAGCCCTGGTAATTTTTTTTTTCTTTTCTGTCCCAAACCTACCACAGCACAAAGGCATCCTTTGGTGAAAATGGATTTTTCAAAACCAAACCAAATCAAACAAATCCACTTCTACTAGCCAGACAACTGGAGAGGGAGCCTAGGAGGAATTCCCCTCAACTTCACCTTGCAGTGTAACCTTCTTTTTCTGGAGCAAACACATACACACTCATCTACAAACACTTCCACAGGCTTCACCTTGGTAAGCCAACTGGCCAAGGGTTTGTTTTCTAAGCAAGCATTATTTTGCAGTCTCTTCGTAGGAGAACCTCCTTTGCAGAAGAGGACACAGGCAAAGGAGAGACTGCACTTGCCCCTGAGGCCACTTAAGCGAGCTGTCAGTGTTTCCAGTGGACTTTGGATCGGGCCTCGCAGCATCCAGGCAGCACAAGGCATTTGCAGTCCATCTAGGTTCGTTTTGGCAAGGGGAAATGCAGCACAACCCAGCAACAGCAAAGCAAAGTCCAGATGCTGCTTAAGCCACATGTGATCTTCACTAGCCAACAAAGAAGTCATGAGAAAAGCAAAAGGTAGAGAAACCCCTGACATCCAAAAATAACAATAAAAACACGGAGCCTAGTGGCAGCCTTCCTGAGCGCTCCTTCCCCAGGCAATATTCCCAACTCCAGCAGGGAGCTGAAGAGGGCCCCAACTGGTGAGCTCAGCGCTGGTTTTTTTTAAAGCTCAGTAAAACTCCCAGAACATGGTTCTCATTTACTGATCCATTCTCCAGCTGTGGTGTGTAGCAGTGTTAAATAAAGGCTCTGGATGTGCTTCCTAAAAGAAACATAACAACACCGACAGTAGATCAAAGTACTGGACTCTTAGCAAGCCTCCAACCTTTGAACTACTCTTGCTTTCATCCCTGTCATTGCCAACACAACAACCTAGGTTAAACATCCCCACATCCAAAGGGGAGCCCGGGTGGCCGTTCCTTTTTAGCTGCAAACTTAGCAAATCACGCCTCCAGAGTCGCAGCAGCCTCGTATCTGGTAGAACCTGGCATGGAGGGACACACTGGACTTTCCCAAAGTGTTGCTGCAGGTGGTTTGAAGGTTGTGGCACTCCCAGGACCAAGCATTACTCCAGGCAACCTCCCCTATGAGCTGCCCCTCACGCTGATGTCAGGCCCAAGATGAAGAGCAATGCCAGCGTTTATAAACTTCTCTTTTATGGCTTGGTCGTTCTATCTTTAGGCCTTGCAGCGGGGCTGGTTCTGTGAAATAAAATTTTTTTTTGTGTGTGGGTTTGGTTTTTTTTTTCCTGTTCCTTCTGAGCGCCTGCCATCTTCCTTCAACCTTTCCATACCAAATCCAACCTCTGGAAAACAAGCTACACGGCACTAACAGGCGCCACCGGCCGCGCACGTCCCACCGAGGTTTTGGAGCGCGGATGCCGCGGCTCTTTGGAGGCCGGCCCTGCTCATGGCTCCAGCACAGCACGTGGTCACGAGGGTGCAGATGGCAGCAGCTCGGTCCTGTGCCAGGAAAAGCCTCTGTGCCGCGTGGCCCTCCTCCAATCCACCGGCCACCGAGGAGAGGGGGGAAGAGGCAGCTTGAAGAGGGAAGGTTTAAAACCCCCACGCAGTGCTATTCACAGGGAAAATCTCCCTCTGCCTTTAAAAACTCGTCCTAAAGAATGAATCCACAGAGGGAGGGATGCCTCGCACGGGCAGTAAGCCTTTTGCAGCCCCCACACAAACCGGTGTGGGGAGGCGAGGAAATCATGCCACGCTGAGCTACAGAGAGCGGGCAGGGGCAGGGGGGGTGGTCCCTCTCCTTCCCTGACATCCACACAAAACTCCGACTCAGAAGCGAAATATCTTCTGAAAAGAAAAACTTACCTCTGCCAAAGTAATCCACCTTCTGCAAACAAGGGGCAATAATCGGGGCTTAAACTACCTCCCCACAGCTCTGCGAGCGCGCCTGAGACCAACAGCTACGGGAAGCTTTACAAGCCGGGGGGTGGGCGCGTGTCGGGGAGCAACGCGCTTTGCGCAATGTGCAGGGCTCATACCTGTAGCGCACAGAGCCACAAAAGTCTGAGCATGTTTACGGATGATCTGCTTGGTGTCCTCTGCCAGAGGCATTTTAGTAAGGAAATGTTCAATGAAATCGTGGGGGGTCATTGCAGCCAGATTCCATTTCAGCTTATTCACCAGCAGCAGCTCCATTTGCTGCAAAGAGAAGAGGGACGGGAAGGAGAGAAGAGGAAGAAGGGGGGGAGCGTGGTTAGAGCCGCTCGCACACGGAGCCCGGGCGGGGTGCGGGGGTCCCCCCGCGCCGGGGCAGCGCCCGCCGGGGCCGGCAGGGGGAGCCCGCGGGCCGCCCAGCGCCCGGGCCGGCAGCGCGGGGGGGCCCCGATCCCGCTCCCGATCCCGATCCCATCCCGGCCCGCCGCCGCATCCACAGCTCTCGCCCGCCGCCAGCAGCCCCGCAGCCGCGGCCGGCTCTTCCGAACGTGCGGGCTTGCAACTCTTTTTTTTTTTCCCTGTATTTTTTAATATATATATTTTTTAATGTTTCTTTCGATTTTTTGTTGGGTTTTTTTTTTTTTTATTCTTGAAGTGATTGAACGTGAAATTACCAGTAATTCGTCGGGTCTAATGGAGTTATCTGTATAAATGCACAGTTTTTCTGCGGTCAGAGGAATAGTTTCCTTCATTTTTGAAGCCACAAACATGCAGGTAGCTCCGAGCAATTGCAATCGGCTTTTCTTGAGGGGTTCAAACGACAAAAATCTGTCCAAATAATTCATAGCCAAGGGGAAAACCTCCTCTTCACACTTCTGCTCCTCGCAAACCTGCAAGAAGGAGAGAGATCGTTGAAGAATAATTTAGTTGAGGCGAAAGCCAGGCTTGTCCCGCTGCTCTCGCCCTCCCTCCTCCCTCACCCCCGGGCTTTGCAGGGCAAGGTTGAAGGAGACGAGGAAGAAACGCAGTTGGGGAAAATGGATAAATATGGGAAAAGCAGCGGCATCAAAGAAAATGAAAGTCACGAGTGACAAAGTGGGGGGAAATGTTGCGTTAGAAACCCGCAGGCGATTCATGGCAAAAGGGGAGGAGGGTAATCGAAGAAGAGGTCTGTGCCCAGTTTTCCAGCCCCTAAGAACAAATTTTTTAAAAGGGAATAAGACGGAAAGCGGAGGAAAATGCTAACCCCCGTGGTTGGTAACGGGGTGCAGGGCCGGGCTCGGCCCCGGATTCATTTATTTCGCTTTTATTTTTCCATCTAATTTGCCGTTGTGCTGCCGATTCCCCTCTCCGGTCGAGACACAAAGGTGGCGTCCAGCCTCATTTCCCTAGACGTCATCTTTTCAAAAAATATTTAAAAATATTTAAAAAATTATTCGAGCGCTCAAAAAAGGCTGAAAATGAAGCGGCGGAGGTCCTTTACCGAGCCCCGTGCCTCTGGTCCTGCTGGGGGGCTCCAGGAGGGTCCCCCGAAGTGAAATCCACCGCCTCCCTCTCTCGCCCTGCAGCACAGCCGGGCGCGACATTTCCCAGAGCAAGGCAGGGCGCCGAGGTTTCAAAAATTAATTAAAAATACGTCGCGGGCACCCAGGGCTTCCGAAAAGGCATGAAAATGTAGCCCAGCTCCTGGGGCTCGCTCTGGGAGCCCCCCAAGACGTGTCCCGCCAGGGACGAGGCCCTTTCCAACTGGTTTTTCCCAGGCGACCTTGCCGCTCGCTGCCGCAGCACAAGTGTGCCTTTGAGGGGTGACCGCAGCTCCAGCCTCTCTTCACGCTGAACAAAGAAACTTTCACCCTGCAACTCCCCCCAGAAACGCCGGAGCCCCTCCGGCCGGTCCCCCTGCCCGCAGCCCCAGCGGGGTCCCCCGGCCCCCGACCTTCCTCCCCCGGCCCCTTCCCCCGCTCCCCCCCGCCACACACACACCCTTGGCTGTGCTCCCCGGGACTTTCTTCGTTTTTCTCCCGATTAATAAACACTTTTGCTTTGCAAATAAAAGAACAAAGATGGCGCGTAACACTGGCACGGGCAGCCGCTTGCATACGTGTACAAGGATATTAATTTAAAATAAAATCCCCAGAAAACACGAGCTGGCAGGGGCTGGCGGCGGCCCCGCGCGGCCCGGGGCTCGGCGGCCGGGCCGGAGCCGCTCCCC